>NW_027266272.1:2522500-3132500 GCF_022045235.1 Haliotis cracherodii | reverse complement strand
TCATGAAACTGTTTTTGCATGTATTGATTTTATAAGTTTGTCAATTTCAGAAGTTTGGTCGATTACACGACTGTATTGAATGTTGTAATATATCACAGGTTTTGTAAGCTTATGATGCCACGTAAAGTGATTAATGGAACTATTTATTGAATTTCTCACCAACTGCAACCTTTTACCAATGGTAGTTAAGTCGCTGTCTAATAGCATGATTATGTTGGAACTATATTGCCTGTCGTCAATGTCCGACTGACTAACGTATTTATCATTATGACAATGCGCACATTCCAGGAAAACGTGCAATGCAGAATATGTATAATCCCGAAACACACTCGCATGATAACCTTTATGCTACAACGGGTAAATACATAGCTACGATATCTCGGCTATGCAAAACTTAAACTGCCCGGTGAGTGGAAGGTCCTTGGTTCGCATGGTGTGGGCATATTAAACTGAAGCATGATGTCTCAGTGGGCAAGCACTATAAAACCCGCATATGTCCGGGGTAGTAAACGGAAACACACACACACACACACACACACACACACACACACACACACACACACACACACACACACACACACACACACACACACACACACACGTGACCCCATTCCGACTGTCAATCACGTATATTTGAAAGAAATTATGTCAGGTATCAACGACATAATTAGATATTTCAAAATATGGAGGGACGCCGGGGTAGCCCAGTAGTTAAAGCGTTAGCTTGTCGCGCCGAAGACCCGGATTCGATTCCCGACATGGGTACAATGTGTGAAGCCCATTTCTGGTGTCCCCCGCCGTGATATTGCTGGAATATTGCTAAAGGCGGTGTTAAACCATACTCACTCACTCACTCACTCCAAACATGGAACGTTTTGGAATGTATAAGAATACAGGTGTGGTGCTAAACTTTCTTCCAGGTGTATACATGCATCTTCTATTGTCATTCAATCAGATTTGGTACAAACTTTACTTTCGTGTATACAATTGTTTGTTATTTAATGCAGCACTCAGCAATATTCAAGCCATATGACAACGGTATGTAAATAATCGAGTCTGGACAACACAAACCAGTGATTGACATCATGAACATCGATCTACGCAATTGGGATACGATATGCATCAACCAAGTCACCGAGCCTGACCACCCGATCCTGTCAGTCGTCTCTTTCTACAATCATGATGATACACATAGCCTGAGACACAATTGAAATACATGCCTCTTGCTTAATGCACTTGCTTAGTGTACCCGGCTAATCATCCTTGTCAAATCATGAAACCAGACAACTGACAAAACAGGGAGCGTTCATATTTGTTTGGGTTGTTTATTGTCAAACGTCGCATCAAGTAATGGGTGAGAGTGATCTGAAAGCTAGCAGCACATTTGCAGGGACGTGACGTCGGCCTGTAAATAATTTAGCCTGGATCTCAGAAAACATTTTTCTATATCATTAGCAATACCCCACACTATCAGCCATATCCCCGCCCGTCACAGTCGGTACGTGGAGGATACGAACGTTCTTGTCAGTGTAAAGGATCAAAGGACACACAGGGACCAAATGTTAGAACTGTCAAATTGTTTTCGTGACGCGTAGGTCCGGGTAAGGATAAGCCTCCTGCAACCCTTGCGCGTCGTACAATGAGACCATATCGATCGGTGGGTACGGCTGAGGGACTTTGTCAACTGCGTGGTCGTGTTCATTATGTGTCCTTGTTTGCTGATATGCCACACACGCTTCATTTCAGGCTGAGTGAAGAATCAGTCTTCTGTGAACATTTATTGCTTTTGAATTTGTTTATGGAATTTCAGTGTGAAGAACTAATGTTAAATCCTGGGGGATATATTTAGAATTCTCACTCAAAATGGTTTCATTTACATAGTCCAAACAATTGAAATCCCATTTTGACGCCTACTCAAAATTATTAAAACCAATAATATGACCATTTCAGCTTATAGGATTTCTCGTGAACCCTAGTATCCCAAATATGTACACCCGAGAAACCTGAAGATATATCCTGTTATTAAAAGTTTGTATTTTAGCTAAGTGAACAAGTCGCAATCTCCTCCACGGAAAATAAAGCAAATCTTGCAAGGCTTGATTCTACTTCGCGCTTCTCTATTATGACGTCACAAGAAGAAGAAGAAGAAGAGGAATAAGAAGAGGAATAAGAAGAATATTTTATTATAGTGTCACCCGCTGTACATTTCAAATGACAAGGCACGAATTTATTACTCAGCGGCCTGCCAAAATGGACTACGAGACACTAAAAGACTCATAAAAACAATGTTTTATATATGTAATATATATATGTAATAGTAATTTTGAAAATAACATTCAAAATATTTTCCCCTATACAAGCATCCTATATACACACAACCACATCCATTCCCACATCCAGTCCTTCACAAACATACCCGCTCATTCAATCACATCCAAACCCTCATTGACATCCGTTCAATCACATCCGATCCCTTACCCACACCATCACACATTACCCTCACGCACACCCTATTTCTCAAACATACCCTCACCTGTACCCATTCCCGCATCCATACTAACTCTCTTATCCGCATTATCAACCATGTCCTCACTCGCATCCACATCCTTTCCCGCTTCCACAAAACGAAGCATCAACCAGGTACAAAGGCACTAACAAAGTAACAATCCACTGTCGCATATACACACTCCCAACTAACCAACACACATACACATACAATTAAACCCGAAACAAGCATACAGCACGAACTTACGGGCCAGTAACTCATCACAACCAGCAGCATCTCCATACAATTGCAGCAACCACAGAACACAGCAAAACAACATAATAAATGATAGGAATTGTCACATGTATACACCCAATTTATTGTTATATATTATATTTTCTTCTCCGATACACTGAGAAGATTAATACAGCAAGTGGTTTAACCAGTTCGTCGCACTGCATTAAGAATACGGCTTGGTCTGCAGGAGACATGGTAATAAACGAGGGGTTAATAAGGTATACTTTCTGCCAAAGATTAAGTCTTAGATCTCTATAACAGTCACACGTTAGCAAAAAGTGAACTTCATCTTTAAACAGTTTGTCCATTACATAATTTACAGACGCGTTCAGCAACAGGAGTTTTCGGGCATGCATGACGGCCTCTTTCAAATTCTAAGGGTAAAGTTACACAATGAAGTTTAGGTAAGGATAAAAATTTATGGATGAACGAAGTTTAGCTTAAGTGATCCATCCAGAATATGACGTACATCTAAACATTCTGATCCTATCACCTGTAGTATAGCCAGTGTCCTTCCAAAGTCCATGAAACCAGTTTTCTCTATCAAGTTTTATCAATTTTTATTTCAAAATTTGGAAATCTATATTACCAATACTATACACATCCAAAAATGGTAGATCCAAAGAACCAAACATTCTTACAACTCTGCTGTCCTGGGACTTTCGGAATGAAAGAGACCTACTTCTAATATGAGCTGTAATTCTCTGTGGGGGAGCTGAATTCAACTTCTTCCAGAAACAAACAACTTCAATTTTGTGTCTAGTAATAATCGGTGACCAACAGTCTCACCTCATACGGCCAAATTAGGAGTAGTTTTTCCTACACCCCAGAAAAAGCGGCATGCTCTATTCTGGATGGCACATATGTAACTAATTTCTCTGGTTCCCCAAATTGCCGCACCTACGTTAAGACAGATTGAAGAAGATTATCATACAAATACTGAAAACATCATAGGTCATTCCGCCAACTAATTTATACTCACTTATAATTACACTGGGGGATCTTCCAGCCGATTTAGCAATTTGTTTAGCTGTGAAATTTAAATCTAGGTGTTCCTGGGGCCGACACAAAACCTGTAGGTGTATTGAAGCGTAGGCGATATGGGAGTTGCCCCTCTTTCGCCAGCATGAGTGGGAATCTCGTTCATCTATTCATGAATGTCACCAATGATGCTTTCCGCTACGTAAAGACAGTTGAATAGTGTCATGAGGAACACAAATAACATACAGTTTCAAATAATGTAGAGAGACTTTGTTTATTAGGACACGCCCTTCACACTCATGAAATATCATACAGTAAATACAGAAATATCATACAGTAATCTAAAACATACAAGCGTACACACGTGTTGACTCACATGCACGCGCACACACATACACGCATCCATGCATATATACATACGCATGTACGCACACATATACATACACAGTTACACACACACGCACAGTTATACACGCATACAGTTACACACACATGCACACAGTTACACACACATGCACACGGTTACACACACGCACACAGTTACACACACACGCACACGCGCACGCGCACACACACATACATACATACATACATACATACATACATACATGCATGCATACACACATACACATACATACATACATACACACACACATACATACATACACAGTCACACGCATACACACATACACCACCTCCCCTATATACATATACATATATATATATATATACATATGCATATACAACACCCAGATGTATACAGAAATATCCATATATTTACCCACACACAAACGCCAAAGTTCCCAGTCTACATATCTAGATATGTCATAGAATGGCATTTAATTGAGAAACTATTCTAAACTATTTCCATGTGCGTAGTTATCCTGTTTACATTGGTTTTACGGTTCCACGTGCTGTCATCGAAGCCCTACGGAGAGCTAGCGATACGGTCACTTTGGTGTATTCAGATTGTCATGCACCTTGCTGTCGCAGTTGTAGTAGCATATCTATATAGTTTTGCTACTACAAATAGCATGTAAAGCGCACCCAAATACTTGCAATAGTCCGCTCCGTACTGATTTCTGAAAAAGCGCGTTTGTTTACAAACAAGAGAAAACCTTTGACGTCATAGTTAGTAATAGTGAGTGAGTGAGTATGGTTTTACGCCGCTTTTAGCAATATTCCAGCAATATCACGGCGGGGGACACCAGAAATGGGCTTCACACATTGTACCCACATAGTTAGTAATAATAGTGGGGGGTACAAATACATTATGGCGTGGGTGCACAAATACACGTTGAGGTACATGGGAAAGTTTTGAAAATTATACTTTTAAATTAAGTTTAGGTTTCAAAAGCCTGATGAATAACTGTTCTTTTTCCATTCGTAAATGTTTGTCATTGTCAAACAATTTGTAAAATGGAAAGACAGTAACATAGACTATATATATATATACTCACAAGACACTTCCCTCTCATAAATAACGTCGTCCACTTTTACGACATAAATTTCAAACAAGACATTACTTGCATGTAAACGTCTGAACTGACCTGCTCCTGCCGATGGCATGCTTTATGTGTCACGAATCACATGTGTTGATTCCTGTTTTACATGTCACAATTGAGAACACATAAAAACATAGTTTTACCCCGACACGTACCAGTAACCTTTAATAATATCCCCAGTAACCCATAAACAATATCACATCTTCGCGTCTTATGAACAGTTTAACCCTCAAACTGTTACTACTGGAGTCCCCTAGTCAATGGGTGCTATCAGGGCCTTGTCTCCAAAGTAAATATGTCGGAATATCTCTCCTGCTGCACAATCCCATGTTCTTATTGACCAAGCGTTCAATTTGTGTCTTATGAACAGTTTAACCCTCAAACTGTTACCACTGGAGTCCCCTAGTCAATGGGTGCTATAAGGGCCTTGTCTCCAAAGTAAATGTATCGGAACATCTCTCCTGCTGCACAATCCCATGTTCTTATGGACCAAGCGTTCAATTTGTGTGCAATCAACTGTGTTCGGATCCATGTATGAACAGCATAGTTTTTATTTTGCCAATCAAAGGGACTTGCCCCATATTGAAGAGCAAAGCTTTCTCCTGGGTTTGGATGGTTCATGGACGTAGCCTCAGTATGGATTAGATTGGGGTACTTGTGGGCCAATTTGGCTGGAAGTTGGACAGAATGGTAGCCCCAGACCTTGTCATTAAATGTTTTGTATTCCTTGTACCAGATCTTCATGAAGTCAGCCCACGGCTTTGCCACCATAATGCCGTTGCAGAGGCCGTCTGGAGTCTCGTACCCCATCGTCACGTCGTAGCTGTCGCATAAAGAAGCATTGTCAAATTTAAACAGAAGCGTTTTCTGTGAAAGGCAGCATGTGGGATAATTAGGACCCACCCTTTTGGAATATAATTTGTTTACAAAACACAACAGAACTAAATGGCTCAAAAAGAAACAAAAATGCATATTTTAAAGCAAGTACTGAAAATATATCCTGTCTCTAATATATCAAGGGTTCGGCCACCTCAGCTGGAACGTTAAACGGCAATTTATGACGAGACTATGGAATACTGTAAGAGACATTCTCGCGATCTCGCATTTTCGCGATCTCGACCTTTGGAAACGAGCTAAATATGCCCAAAACAGGAGAATGCGAGATCGCGAGAACGCGATATTTTGGCTAAATCTCGCGTTCTCGCGATCTCGCATTCTCGTGTTATTGGCATATTTAGCTCGTTTCCAAAGGTCGAGATCGCGAGAATGTCCCTTACAATATTCCATACGAGACCGGTGTTTGTTCGCTGGCTGGCTGGTTGTTTAACGCCGCACTCGGCTATATGGCGGCGGTCATAGACAATGTCGTGATTGACATTATGAACATCGATCAAAACAATTGGAATACGATGACATGCATCAACCAAGTCACTGAGCCTGACCATGGCCACCCACTGCTTCAGACCAATTCTAACCCGAGTCGGCACGGATGACGAAACCAGTGGACCAGATGGAGTGAGTGAGATGGGTTTAACGCCGCTTCTAACAGTTTTCCAGTTATATCTCGGCGTGGACCAATTGGAGAGTGGTAGAGAGCTGAATCGGTATCAGTGTTAAAAGGTGACAATGTTATGAGAACGACAGTCTGAATATCATGCTGAAACTGATACTGGTAAACATGTGATAATCGTGTCTCATTGAGGCATTTGGTTTTCATTAAGTGAGTGAGTGAGTATAGTTTTACGCCGCTTTTAGCATTTTTCCAGCATTATCACGGCGGGGGACACCAGAAATGGGCTTCACACATTGTTCCCATGTCCGGAATCGAACCCGGGTCTTCGGCATGACGAGCGAACGCTTTAACCACTAGGCTACCCGACAGCCCCGTTAGTTCATTAAGAGTGAGTATGGTTTTAAGCTGCTTTATAACGGCAATGTTACAGTAACAGGATAAGGGACACAAAGAAACGTTTTTACACTCATGTTGGTCAGGTTATAATTAGGTTGGTTGGTTGGTTGGTTGGTTTGTGGTTTTACGTCGCACTCAGCAGTATTGCAGCTACATGACGGCGGTCTGTAAATAATCGAATCTGGACCAGACAATCCAGTGGTTAATATCATGAGCATCGATCCACGCAATTGGGATCGATGACATGCATCAACAATGTCAGCGAGCCTGACCACCCGATCCCGTTAGTCGCCTTTTACGACAAGCATAGTCGCCATTTACGGCAAGCTTGGGTTGCTGAAGACCTATTCTACCCCGGAATCTTCACGGGTCGGTTATAATTAGGTTGTTTATTAGCATTTAGAAGTGATACACACAAGGAAGAGAATCTATGGATGTCAACTTTTTTATTATGAGGAACACAACGTTTCGGAGTATATACTCACTCCTTTATCAGGTGAATAAATGCTATGAAGCAGAGAACATATGTATGTATGTATGTATGTATGTATGTATGTATGTATGTATGTATGTATGTATGTATGTATGTATGTATGTATGTATGTATGTATGTATGTATGTATCTGTACCTGTAAGAACAACAAAAGTAATAAGATAACAAAGGTGGAAACTTAACAAGAGAAGCCAACAGCTGATTGGCGCAGATAGGTGAACATCCCAAATCAACCATTAAGTGTTGGCTTCCATGTGTCCATTGCTAATCACCAATCAGTGCTAACTGTTGGCTTCCCTTGTTCTTACAGGTACATATATATTCTCTGTTTCATAGCATCTATACACCCGATGAGTGAGTGAGTGAGTGAGTTGGGTTTAACGCCGCTTTTAACAGTATTCCAGTTATATCACGGCGTGTCAGCTTGATGTGGGAGGAAAGCCCGAAGTGATGCAGGTCTCAGACGTTTACCACTTCGGTGAAACCCACGAACACGGGTATGGTGCTGACAAACCTAGAAACATAATCGGGGCGAACCGGGATTCGAACCCACAATCATAGGTTTCTGGCGTGACCAAGGGACGCAACTCTGCACAGCGAATCGCGGCGCCTTAGACGACTGGGCCACCCGAGCCCCCTATACACCCGATGAAGGAGCAAGCATATACTCTGAAACGTGTTCCTCATAATAAAGAAGTTGACATTCACAAATTCTCATCCTTGGGTCATAATTGTTCAGTCACTTACCGGAACAGTGGCTGGAAGGACTTAACAGCGAGCACATCGAGATCAACGTAGGTTCCGCCAAACTCCAAGATCGCCTCAAGTCTGACAATATCCGACTGATGTTCAGGAACTTTGATTGGACGTCCCATGATTTCTGTTGGAGGATCCCTGACCACGAGCACAATCTCGGGGACACGTTCCCTTGTCTGGTGATAATATGTACCTTCCGGAATGAGATCACACCAAAACAGGATGCGGGTAGGTTTCAGGACATTTCGGATGGACAACAATGATATCAAATGATGAAATAAAAACGTGTTTCTCTTTGGTCCACCATACCAAGTAACATGAACTATATTAGGCACCACTGATTCGTTATGAGTTGTTGACCTTTTAAGATCAACAGTTTCGTTGAGTTTTTGGTAGAATGACGCATTACGAACATACCGGAAATAGACTGTGTCGTTCGCAGGTGGAGCACGACATATTCCAGGGTATATACAGTCTTTATTATCATAGTTAATATTCTGGTATGTTATTCGTTCAGGTGGAGTATCAGTACTTTTGTTTATCGGGTATTGAGTAAATAAACTGGAGTACACCCTTTGGGGGTTATACTTGAGTGATGACATGATGATGCTGCCGAGGAGAAGTGTCAACCCCATCAACCCAAAGAAGTTGCGTCGTCTGCACAGACAGTTGACCAAGACCTGTCTGCAGGGCCTGAAGAGAAGGAACACATCCGTGGGTTAGCGACACGAACAGCGTCTCAGGCATTATCCCAGCATATATATCATCGCGGCCTGTAAATAATCGTTTTGGACCAGGACAACATCAACAATCAATCTTTATTCATTTCTTTGTGTGGCCATTCGACATTACAGAGTTTCAAGGAATTACCACTTGATTGATATATCTAATATCAAACTACCCTAAGGGTCGGGTCCTGGGCGTGGGGGATGTGGTGGGGTGGGGTGTGGGGTGTGTGATGTGGTAGGAGGGGGGGGGGGGGAGGCAGTGGTTTAAAGTACCACACTTTCCGTAAAAGAGTTGCGGGGGAGGGGGGGGGGGGGCGGTGTAAATGAGTTGCGTCCCTTACATTGTAAATGTGCCAGGTTCGAATCCAGGATTTGGGTCTATGGCGTAACTTGCGTTCGCGCTACCGAACCACCCTTTAACTAATTTTTTGTTTAATTGTTGTTTAACGCCACAGTCAGCAATATTCCAGCTATATGACGGTGATCTGCAAATAATCGGGCCTGGTCCAGAATCTATTGATTGACATCATAAGCATCGATCCACACAATAGGGATACGACGACATGCATCAACCAAGTCAGCGAGCCTGACCACCCGATCCCGTTTGTGGCCTTTTAAGACAAGC
The DNA here is from genome assembly GCF_022045235.1 of Haliotis cracherodii. Taxonomy (NCBI): domain Eukaryota; kingdom Metazoa; phylum Mollusca; class Gastropoda; order Lepetellida; family Haliotidae; genus Haliotis; species Haliotis cracherodii. The sequence goes on along the minus strand of NW_027266272.1, from coordinate 3,122,721 downwards.
ATAGTAGCCTTTTACGGCAAGCATGGGTTGTTGAAGGCCAATTCTAACCCGGATCTTCACGGCAAGCATGGGTTGTTGAAGGCCAATTCGAACCCGGATCTTCACGGGTCAGTGGTATTAAGCTTGTATATAAGGATCCATGAGTGAGGGGGTGTTGTGAAACACTGAAGTCAGCATTATTCAAGTGGTATGTGTGTGTCTAGTCTGGACCTGTCCAAATTTGTGGTAAAGTAATTCTTTCCCCCACCCCCTAAAATGCTGTCCTCGAGTTTGACACACACAAACCTCCTTCACTGGACATTGTATTTATGTATTGCATGTTTTGAAGCGCTGACAGGGCAATTATTCTGTCTCAAGCAGGAATCATATCAAAACTAGCAATTTATTTCATATTACTTACACTCCAACTGGTTCGTTTCCCATTTTTGCTTATTCGGATCAACTGCTTGTGCGGTGCTCTGCAAAAAAAGTGAAACTGGTTAATTAAAAAACTTGATGAAACAATTCCACTGACATCATGACTTTCACATCGGTCATCATTGTTTTGGCTAGACAAACAAGTGATTCGTCGGGACACGATGCGACGCAACAAAGAAATATATACTATTATCCATTAGAAAACTGGGACCTAATCTAACCTGGGGCTCCATTCCTATTATGAGGTTTTATTTTCGTTCGGGAGGTTTTACTTTGAATGTAAAACCTCAAATCCCAGGTTTAACCAGGTAACTGAAAAAATGACAAGTTGACAAGTTGCAATTCAAAATTTTAATTCAATTAAAATTGAAGGTAATGTGTACAGTTCCGCGTTGACATTTTAAAGCGACATCACTTCAGGGTCTCAGCGAGTTTCAAAACACGTGCTTTTAAACAAGTGCTTATCAATGATGCACAATTTGCACGTGCAGTAACTGCTAGCCGTTACGTCACAACTACCACTATATAACAGTTGGATTGTTTAAAGTCGTAAATCTTGTCAAGCAAAAAACACCTATAAAATTTGCGAATTTTCGTTTTGAAAAGTTTAAAAGAAGTGGAATATTGCAACACAAAATTCAGAAACCGAAGATTTCACTTTCATTTAAAAGTAAGTATTTTAGTTGTGTTTTGTTGTTGACACATCCAAGTGCTCTTGAACGCCTGGCAAGTCAGCGAATTTCACGTGCAAGTTATGATATCATGTCTTCAAGGAAGCGCTATAATGAAGCGCCTCATTTATAGATGTTCGTTATAACATTTAATCAATTTAGACTTTTATAAGTAGGTTTATAAGTATGAAAAAAACACTTTCCCTCGGTTTTGGTAGACAGAGCATGCCCTGGGCTTCGCCCCCTTGGTTTTTCCCTCTCCCCAGGGCATGCTCTGTCTACCAAAACCTCGTAAGCGTGTTTTCTCCAATACGTCAACGTCTGAGACCTGCATCACTTCAAGCTTTCCTCCCACATCAAGCTGACACGCCGTGATATAGCTGGAATACTGTTAAAAGCAGCGTTAAACCCAACTTACTCTCTCACTCACTCACTCACAAACGCAGTGCACAAGATGGAATATGGCCATTGATCATAAAACCCTACCTTGTGGAAAGACTGGATGTATTTAATGACAAAACATTGGGAAATCAGGACTTAGTCCGATGGAAAATTAACAACCCCACACCCATCCATAAACTTAAAGAATTAAGTTTTTATCCGACATCGAACTTTTGAAATGGTCCCTTGATATGGTTATTCCATTTCCATGCTCATACTCTCATATTCTGATGGACGACATGAAGATATTTCATTTACTTCATTTATTCATTCATTCAACAAAAGCTATGTTACTTACCAACACAGATTGCATTTTGTGGCTGCAACATTGCTATACATTCATGGCACGCTGGCACATAAGCATTAGCACTTGGGCATTGTCGGACGGTCGGGTAGCCTAGTGGTTAAAGCGTTCGCTCGTCACGCCGAAGACCCGGGTTCGATTCCCGACACGGGTACACTGTGTAAAGTCCATTTCTGGTGTCCCCCGCCGTGATATGGCTGTAATGTTGCTAAAAGCGGCGTATAACCATACTCACTCACTCATAAGCATGAGAAGCACAGACATGACAGACATGCGACATGGTATCTCAGTGGGCTAGCACCATAAATCGGCATCAGTCCGGACTAGTACAAGCAGCCACACACACATGCACGTCGCTAAATAGAGCCATTATCGCGACGTTAAACCTCACTTTACCTCACCTCACCTCAATGTTAGATAAGAAAGGTCCCTAGAAATGAAAAAATCAAGTGGGTGTGTAGTACTGAGGCCTATACACACTAAACTACTTTAAACCGTATTCATAACACCATTAGAAACTAGACACGTCTTCATGCTTGTCGAGGTGAGGTGATTTAAAAGTTCGGCTGGTCAGGCTCGGTTGATGTATATCATCGTATCTCAGTTACGTAAATGGATACTGGAATAGTGTTGGGTTCGGGCTACGCAAACAAACACTATAATTATATTGCTGTCAATCCTATTGGAGAGTGGTAGAGAACTGAATCGGTATCAGTGTTAAAGGTGACAATGTTATGAGAACGACAGTCTGAATATCATGCTGAAACTGATACTGGTAAACATGGGATAATCGTGTCTCATTGAGGTTTTCATTAAGTGAGTGAGTGAGTATGGTTTAACGACGCTTTTAGCAATATTCCAGCACGGCGGGGGACACCAGAAATCGGCTTCACACATTGTACCCATATCGGGAATCGAACCCAGGTCTTCGGCGTGACGAGCGAACGCTTTAACCACTTGGCTACTAAAACGCCCTCATACATAAAGGGTAAAACGGACAAACTGTCATCTGACCAGACCAAGAGAGGTACTCTCACATCAAATATGTTTTCTTGTCAGTCCGTGATTGATTAACAAATTTCAGGCATTTGCAACAATGCTAAAAGCGGCGAAACTCTCCACTTCCTCGTTCGCCCAGTCACGTGTCGCCAGTACACTATTTATGTTACACAGATTAACAGATTTACATCTTCCTGAGGGGGCACGGGTGGCCCAGTCGTCTAAGGCGCCGCAATTCGCTGTGCAGAATTGCGTCCCTTGGGCACGCCAGAAACCTATGATTGTGGGTTCGAATCCCGGTTCGCCCCGACTATGTGTCTAGGTTTGTCAGCACCATACCCGTGCTCGTGGGTTTCATCGAAGTGGTAAACGTCTGAGACCTGCATCACTTCGGGCTTTCCTCCTACACTAAGCTGACACGCCGTGATATAACTGGAATACTGTTAAAAGCGGCGTAAAACCCAACTCACTCACATCTTCCTGTGGTAATAGCGTCAACTGACTATAAAAGTCCCTTTTCCACCCTTGTCGAACTAGGCTGGAATTTCGGAGCTCGATCGGAGCGCCACTTGTAGCAATTTATGTCCTTTTTATGTCCTTTCTATTGACCAGATTCATTCTCATGTCACTTGCATTTGCTTCAAACAAAATGACGGTGCCAGTCAACGCGATCTGATCAATATTAAAGATCTATATTGTAAAATAACTGTCGACGCCCAATTGACGGTGCACATGTTTTGCAACAGCTGCAGTCGACCGAAATATCCACGTTGAAATCCACGTGAACCGGATTTCTAGTTCGTTTCGCGATTTTGATTGGAATGTGCATAGACACGTTAGCCCAGCCGGATTCCAGCCTAGTTCGTCAAGAGTGGAAACTGGACTTTTATAGTCAATTAACACCCTTGCCTCGGGAAGATGCAGATGACACACGCCTTCATTAAACACACCAAAGAATTCTTCAACATCAAGACATCCAAAACACCCCAATATGACAAGAAAATTGACAGTTATATCGTGTCAAAAGAAAAATAACAGAGACCAAACAGAATGGAAACGTGAAATGAGGACACATACTAATAGCAGTGCCATGGCGTCCCATGGTGAACCATGGCTTAGTTGGAAGAATATTGTTATGGCAATATCCATGGCCACTTGGTCCCAAACTTGTTCAAATCGGGATCAGATAACTCCGATGCTTTGGTCCTGTTCACAGTGATCACTTTGTATAGGACCTAAGAACCTACACTAGAGATTTGATAACGGTCTTGTGCCAAGTGTTGGATATTTCTTACACACTTGTGCGTTAGGAACCCATTCGAGATAATTCCGACCCGTGGTTGGCTAACTTGGGTCAGATTATGACTGACGACATTCCTGGTGGGATGCATTGATAACATTCTCGTTCTTCAGTCAAATTCGCCTACGTCTTTGTCTTAATTAATGCTCTGGTCCCTGTTTTCTTGAAAACATATCTTTACAAATGCTTCATATTACATATTATGTGCCCTTTTCTTGTAGACCAGTGTCCAAAGTATAAAGTTGGAGGTATTCAGTTTTGTAAAACAAACTTAAACGAACACCTGTATATGTTTGTAAAACCGTCCTTCTCTATTCCATGTAAGGCATGGGAAATATATCCAGAACTGAGGTATTGGATTGATAAATATGTATATTAGATATTGAATCATACATGATATGATATATGATGTGATGTGATGTGATGTGATGTGATGTGATGTGATGTGATGTGATGTGATGTGATACCCGTGACGATCCGGGGTAGAATATGTCTTCAGCAACCCATGATTGCCGTAATAGGCGACTATGCTTGTCGTAAAAGGCGACTAACGGGATCGGGTGGTCAGGCTCGCTGACTTGGTTGATCCCAGTTTCGATCCCAGTTTCGTGGATCGATACTCATTATATCAATCACTGGATTGTCTGGTCCAGACTCGAATATTTACAGACCGCCGTCATATAGCAGGACTATTGGTGAGTGCGGCGTTAAACAACAAACCAACCAACCTAACTGGGAAAGTATTAACCTAAAGACTAGTTGATGCGAATCAAATGAGTGCATACTATTCTTACAACAAATAATATAATTGTTTGATTAAATTTGGGTACGCAGGTTCACCATTTGGTTTGTAACGGACACTGTAGTGCACTTTCTCTGAAGGGATCTGGCCAAATGGTGATCAGAAGGACACGCACAACTTACAAGTGAAACTATTGTATTTGGTTTTAAAGGGAAATAACCCTGTCAATGCCATTTGTATTTTTACCGGTGTATTATTTACAGAATTAGTAAAAACGAAATGAAACCTTTTTCCAATCTTCTAAAGGAAAGCGTTAAATATTACGAAGTAAATAAATATTTTGATTATCAAATGTAAACAGAAAAATTCTTCACCTACTGGTCACACATTATTTGGAGATGCGGGTTCTTGAGATAGCTGTAAGGATGCATAAAAGTAATGAATGACACAAGAATATCCTGTATAACAATTTGATATTTACCGTTACAGCATTCTAGGCCTTGGTAAGGTGTTATGTAGACATAGGGAGGGCTTTTCCCTATTCTACACCTCAGTGACCAAAATGATGCCCGATTCCCTTTTATTTACACTTTAATGTAGTTGTTAATATATCAGTAGTCGCCATATAATATGCAGCCTTTGCTATGTACCATACTGAAGTCCCAAGTTGCAGATGGAGGACAGCTGGTTGTTTATAGAGAGAAAACAAATATCCCAGAAAACGCTTGAAAAGTATAATAAAAAACATCAGATATTGTCTGCTACGAAAATGACATTGTAGCAAAGTGTTGTGGGTTTTTTTAAAATAATATTTAACCCGTAGCTTATATACAAAAATACGTATCTGGTTTTGCATCTGCCGCCGAAAAGATATCTAGTGTAAAGAGTAAACCAACGGAGACTGCGGTGAGAGAAGGCCCAGTACGCCAACGTTTCAGGGTGTTTTTATTATGCCTGAAATGTTTTCAGAGTGACGTCACGCCTTGAGTTCATGCACGCTTCAATTCTAAAACTAAACCAAAAGAGTGAGCGAGTGAGTACGGTTTTACGCCGCTTTTAGCAATATTCCAGCAATATCACGGCGGGGGACACCAGAAATGGGCTTCACACATTGTACCCATATCGGGAATCGAACCCGGGTCTTCGGCGTGACGAGCGAACGCTTTAACCACTAGGCTACCCGACCGCCCCTAAACCAGGAGAGCTCCGCACAGCGAAGCCGACAACCTAACCCCCGAGCAGAATAACTGGCTTTGCTCATGTTTTATTTATATTTGAATCATATTTAAGAGAAAGCTCGTGTAGAAAACATTATGAATGCAAGAATGAATATTTGCCATCTGTTTAATTTTTTACGAGTCTACATACTTAGAAAAACATATGTCACGAAATGTTTCAGTGCGAAAATATCCTAAAACGTGAATAACTATTTCATATGCCTATCTAACCTATGTTGGATTGTAATGATGCCAGTGGTGTCGTCGAATCACTACGGAGATCTAGCGATAAGGTAGACCGGCTATTGTTTGCAACCAATGCGTCAGGACGGTCGATATACTGTCTCTTACCACCTGTGGGGATATACCGAAAGGATGTAACATTTATAGAGGCGTGAAACAGAAAGGCGTCAGAAATCGATAATAACATACCAGGTGGAAGTCTGACAAATAATTGTTGTAAGGACATTCCTTCTTAAGTTATTTATTGCTTGTTTCGAAACAGGAATTGCTCCATCGGCGCGGAAACAATCTATTATTGACCCAATTGTTAAAAAGGACACTGAGGTCTGACAACACAGGACCGTTGAATTGCTTATGTTCAAACACTGAGGTTACCGGTTTATGATTGGTTTGTTGGTTGGTTGTTTAACGCCGCACTCAGCAATATTCCAGCTATATGACGGCGGTCTGTAAATAATCGAGTCTGGACCAGACAATCCAGTGACTGACATCATGAGCATCGATCAACGCAATTGAGATACGATGACATGCATCAACCAGGTCAGCGACCCTGACCACCCGATCCCGTTAGTCGCCTTTTACGACAAGCATAGTCGCCTTTTACGGCAAGTATGGGTTGCTGAAGACCTATTCTACCCCGGAATCTTCACGAGTCCTAAACTATCGGAGGGCTATCGTGGGGATCTGTACACTCGGGTGAAACTGGGAGGTTTGGGCGTCAATAGTCCCATCTTTGGGCCGGTGTCACGAAATATATTCGCCCCCAGAATAAAATCTCCCCCCGGCGAATTTATACCGGTACAGTTCCGCCCCTCTCGAAATAAACTCTCCCCCACCCTACGAAATAAAATCTCCCCCCAGAATATTTCCTCCCCCGGTCGTTTCATAAATACTTGCCATGCAGTTGCCAAAAGTTTTAATGTTAATTTGTTTATGTGTTTTTTTATTCATTTTTTTATCTCCTTTATTTTTTCTGAGTTATACATTTAGTTACTTGTGTGTGTATGTGTGTGTGTGGGGGTATTTGTTGATTTTTAATTTTTATTGATTTTGAGGGGGTGGGTGGGGTGGGGGGCAGGGGGGTCCACCTTTCCTTTCGTTTTCATAATAATATATTTTTAAGTTGTATAAAACGTATGAATCCCTTCTCAGATTACTTTATCTCAGTTCTATATGACGTACTATTTTACTTCTCTGTGTCGTTCTTGTTTTCTCTTCAGTGTGAGGTTAAACTGTATCATTTTTACTATTTTGATATTTTGCAATATGTTGTGGTCATCAGTTATGCAAATCAGTTTCGGTGTGTATTTTTAACAAGATGTTCTTCATTAATATTCACCGCCAGCCCCATTGTAACAATTACATGTACACTTTGCTTTGACGATGCCGGTTGATGATGTTCAATACAGGTGTTTTTGAATCTATTCTACATGCTAATCATTTCGGGAAGATGATACATATTTCTCTATATTTTGGGTTACTTTGCTTATAAAAATTATACATATGTACACGTACGCAGTCTTAGTAGATTTTAAAGTAGATTTAATCAGTGCTGAATTAGATAGTTATGATGTTTTATGTTTAACAGAAACCTGGCTGCACCATGATATTCTAGACACTGGTATTACACTGATACCATTTTCAAATCGTAGCCTGTGTTAAGGAATATATTTTAGATTTTAAATCAGAGTATAACGGCGTGGATATGTTGACAGTTTTTATGTAGTTAGTGTTAAAACCGAATGTTTGCGAGGATTAATTAGATTTCTGAAATCAGTAACATCAGTAGTTCCGGTGTCACGAAATATATTCGCCCCCAGAATAACACCACTTTGAGCACTGTGCTTTCTTTAACTACCGCAATATGTGACAATAAAGTGGTATATAGGTAGATATAATACTAGTCGTTAGATATAAAGAATGTTTAGTAACTTTAGAAGTTCTAGCACAGTTGTTAACACGTGTCATGTCAGCCCTATGACATTCGCGATTGTCCACTTCCAGAAAACATCCTGTGTTGGTTTAACATATAAAGGTTAATTAGGGATGCCCGACACGTTAATTAATGAAAGAAGAGTAGTCAAAACACTGTCATTTCCTGCCCAGGACATCACACCCCTACACGCTAAGGTCGGTGAGAAACATTCTCATCAAAGAAAACACACAGTCAAGACAAAGGAATCTGTAATTAAAATGTGTAAGGTGTAAAAAGCTTTTACATAAAAGAGCAAAATACATGGGGGAGAGTAAATACATAATTCTATATAAATTTCTTGAATGGAGCACATTTAACAGTTTGCAGTTTGTACCCCAAGCGAGCAACACCTCCCAAGCCAGCACAGAGCATTGCCTGATAGCCAGCCAAGGAGAACTCCAACATCGGTAATTATCACGTCATCCTTTCAGCCTTATTCACATACTCTTACAATCACTCTCACCGTTTGTTTGTTTGTTGTTTAACGCCGAACCTAGCAGTGTTCCAGCTACAGGACAGCGGTTTGAAAATAAACGAGTCTTGGCCAGACAATCAGTTGCAGTTTGTACTCCCAGCGAGCAACACTTCCCAAGCCAGCACAGAGCATTGCCTGATAGCCAGCCAAGGAAACTCCATCATCGGTAATTATCACGTTATCCTTATTCACATACTCTTAAAATCACTCTCACCGAATTAATCATAAAACCCCTAAATCCTTAAAAAACAACAACACTAAATAACCAACACCTTATCCTACCCAATCTCCCTAACACAGCTCGCACTCATTTCTACTCACACCCACGCAAACCACTCAAACACACCCTTTGACCCAACTCCTAAAAACAAAAAACACCTAATCCCCCCTTCTCCTAAACACAACGCTCGCTCTTTTCTACTCACCACCCACGCCCACCACTCACATACCTCCACTCCTTCGACTAAATATCTCTTAATCCCCGCTTTCCACTTGTCTCACCTTATCCCAGCCTTCCAGAATCAAACTTAATCTTCAATAAATAATCCATTTCCCAAACCCTCCTACTAAAACCAACAACAAATAACCACCGCAACCTCCTCCGCCTCCTAAACGCAAATCACCAAGTAAAAACAACAAACCAACTCACCTGCCCAAAACACTCCACCACCACTCACCACAACACACGCTCTCCAACACAACACCCAAACAATATGACTGACACCCGCAACGCCACACTCGCAGACATTCCAGCTCCTTACTCACCCACGCCTGCGGAAGCGCACAACACTTCTGGGAGGTCACTCGAAAACATCGTCCCGACCGAGTATGGCGAAAACACGACATACACCACCCCAACCAAACCAGCTAACTCGCCACCACAAAACACCAAAAAACGCAAACTCGACACATCCACTCCACCTCCATCGCCAACACCCTCCCCGGCCGCCTTCCTCACCACCTTCGCCCTCTACTTCTTCTCAGCAGGCTCAGGCACCACTCTCTCACTAGAACTTTCGGCAGACAAAATAGGACTTTGGTTCAAAAGACAAAAAATAAATTACAACAATATTAAAAAAGCCAACAAAGGATACCAGATAATCTTTCCTAACCGAGAATCTTACAACGCAGCAAATAAAATAACTCAAATATTCCACGTCACGGTAATCAAACAAACACTAAGAAAACATCAGCTACACCCATCCCGCCAACACCTTCACAACCCTCCACATCACATGCCTCCCCCATGGAAACTCAACCAGCTAAACCTAATCCAACCCATGACGAAGATTTCTCCACTACTGAGGAAACAATAGACACTACTCCAACTAAAACAAACCAAACTTCCCAACCAGCCAACACCCCAAACCTAAATAACCTCACCTTACTCCTAGCATATATGCATAGTCAAAACTCACCAAAAGCTAGTATGGAATCCTTCCACAAAGTAGCTTTCAATCTAAAATTAACCGATCTTCCCTTCTTCCTCTTTAACCTCCATCTAAAAGAACTCACCGAATAAAATAAAAACTAAAAACTAAATCACCAATCACCCGAAACCAATAATGGAAGGACTAAATATTTTTCAGTGGAACGTCAACGGACTCACCTCCCACGGCCATGAACTAAAAACTAAATTTAAACTAAATAAAGGCCCTCACATTGCTTGTATACAGGAAACCAAATTCTCAAAAAAATCGAAATTCACACTACCTAACTACAACTCAGTTAGAACTGACAGAGCTAAACCGAAAACAAGAAGAGCCGCAGGAGGACTAATCATATTTATCAGGGAAGATATAAATTACGAAGAAATAAAAATAGACACGCCAAACCTAGAAGCCAACGGCATTAAAATCACATTAAATAACCGAAACATAAACATCATAAATATTTACCACTGGGCGGAACAAAAAGTCCAACCTGAGGATCTAAACAAACTACTCAAAATAAGCGATAAATCTACTATATTCCTAGGAGACTTTAACGCTCACCATCCTACATGGAGCATAGATGATAAAATAGATAATCATGGCAAATTAATCTCCGAATGGATAGAAACAAACGACCTAGTACTCCTTAATAGCAACCAACCCACGAGGTACGATAAGATAAACAAAAAAATGTCGGCTATCGACCTAACCATATGCACCGCAGATCTAGCCCAAAGCACTCAGTGGGAAGTACACGACGTCCCGCTAGGTAGCGACCACTTCCCCATAAACATAACCATAGGAAATACAAACGTACCAATCCAAACAGAAAACCAAGAACCAAAATTCCATTACAACAAAGCTAACTGGGACCAATTCCAAGATATCTGCAACGAAGCTAACTTAAACGAAATAGAAAATAATGATCCAGAAACCTATTGTAAAAACCTAACAGACTATATAATAAACGCAGCCAAAACCTCCATCCCCTTCAAAACATCTAAGACAGGCAAACCGACGGTACCATGGTGGAATGAGGAAATAGAACAGACTAGACGAAAACGTAAATCAGCCTTCAATAAAGCAAAACGCGACTACAAATATTTAAACATAGCCCACGAACTAAACCACCAGGTTCAAAAACTAGTCCAAATAGCCAAAAGTAGAGACTGGAAAAAATTCTGCGAAGGTATAAATAACCGTACAGATGCCAGAACGGTCTGGCGCAAAATCCACGCCATTAGAGGCTTAAAACGACATAAAAAAAACCCTAACATTAAAAACTCAACCAACCCCGCCCAAAAAGCAAATAATCTCGCCAACCACTTTTTGGCCGTTAGCAGTAACAGCAACTTCAGCCAAAAATTCCAAGATAAACTTAAAACAGAAAACAAACCCACAAAAGAACCAAACAATAACAATCTAGAAATAAATCAACCCTACACAATGGAGGAGCTCCTCTACGTAATCCAAAACAGGAAAAAGGGCACAGCCCCAGGATTAGACCTAACCTCTTACCAAATAATTAAAAAACTCCCCCTAAAACTGCTCCAGGCACTACTCAAACTATACAATCTCATCTACCTAAACGGACAGGTTCCTACTCCCTGGAAACAGGCCCTAGTCATACCAATCCCTAAACCTAATAAACCAGCTAACTCATATAGACCAATATCCCTAACTTCAAACTTATGTAAAGTAATGGAATCAATGGCTAAAAATAGATTACAACATTACATAACCCAAAATAACACCATAAACCCAGATCAAAGCGGTTTCACTCCTGGCCGCTCAACCCTAGATAACCTCGCCCGACTAGAACAAGATATTAAGACAGGACAACTAAATAAACAATATACCACAGGCGTCTTCTTAGACTTCTCTAAAGCTTTCGACATGGTATGGCACGATGGGCTAATACAAAAACTTAAAAAAATAGGACTCAAAGGTCAGATAATAAACTACATCCAGGACTTCTTAAACAATCGTAAAATAACCGTGGGTATAGACCAAACTCTATCGGACCAATGTCCCCTAGAAAATGGCACTCCACAGGGCAGTATCCTCAGCCCCACCCTCTTCAATATAATGATAAACGATCTATTCGAGGGTCTATCCCCTAAAGTAAACACATCAAAATTCGCGGATGATGGAGCCATCTGGATCCGCACTAAAAGCATGAAAATGGCCAAAAATCTACTCCAAAAATCTCTTAATAAAATACAACAATGGGCTGACAAATGGGGCTTCTCCCTTAACTCAGAAAAAACAACAGGAATAGTATTCAAACATAAAAACATGAAACCCGCCTCCCCAATCCTCCAGCTAAACAATCAAACAATCAAATTTCAAAAACAAACCAAATTCTTAGGACTTATTTTCGATGAACATCTCACCTGGGATGCTCACATCCAAAACCTAACAACTAAATGCAGTAAAGACCTAAACACCCTAAGATGCCTAACTGGCTCTAACTGGGGAGCCTCCAAAGATACTCTCCTCTCTCTCTACATATCCCTAATTAGATCAAAACTAGACTACGGCTGCGCCATATACAACACCCTAAACAACTCTCTATCTAAAAAACTTGACTCAATACAATATCAGGCTCTCAAACTCATTACACGCACCCCTACACCTCACTTCAGGCCTTAACAGGAGAAATGCCACTAAGTCTACGCAGGGAACAGCTAAGCTTAAATTTCTGGGCCGCGTCCCAATCAAACCCTCTCATCCAAAACTTAATAAACCAAAACATCAGCCCTAAAAACCAAGCTCTAGCTCGTAAACACCCCTTACTTACCCCAATATCCCAAAGAATAACAAACTACCTAAATGAACACCAAATTAAAAATCTTAAACAAAACTGCAAACAATCAAATATCTTCACCCCTAAACTTAAAATACCCAAAATAGACACAACACTAGCTAGCCAAATAAATAAACAAACCGACCCAAACATAGCTAAAACTACCACACTAGCATACATACACAAAAATTGGCCAAATTGGTGTCACATTTACACGGACGGATCCTCAGATCCGACCTCCAAACACACGGGTTTCGGAGTCCATACCACACAACCAACTAAAACCACACAATCCTTCCGACTCCCAAATAACCAATCAATATTCACGGCCGAACTAATGGGCATGGCCTCAGCCCTCCACAATCAAGAATCCAAAAACAACCAAAAAATCCTAATACTTACTGACTCCCTAAGTGGACTACAAGCCCTCCAAAACAAAAATACCAAAAACCGACCTAAATTAATAAATCAATAAAAGCTCCAACGACCTAACAAAAGCAGGCAAACAAATAACCTTCTTGTGGATACCCGCCCACGTAGGAATATACGGTAATGAAAACGCCGATAAAGCAGCTAAATTATCCCTCAAAATCCCAGAAATAAGCTTAAACTTACCCATCTCAAAATCAGAAATTAAAAGTGTAAACAAACAAAAAATCACAAAAAAATGGCATAACCTATATCTAAACTCAAATAGCCAAATCAAAAGAGTGCTCAGCAAACCACTAACCAAACCAAAAATTCTCCATCCATCCAAAAAAATCGACAGAGTAATCACTAAACTCCAAACAGGACACACCAACCTAAATAACCACCTAAAAAAATTTAAAAAACACACTACAGGTAACTGCCCACACTGCAAACAACCAGAAACCCCAGAACACGCACTCATCCACTGCACACACTACCTAACACATCGAACCGCATTACAAACCACCCTCAATATAAACAAGGCTCTAACTCTAGAAGCAATACTAAACCCACAAAATAAACTAGAAAACTTCAAGGCCTTAGGCGTATTCTTAATAAAAACGGAACTAATAAAACGCATCTAAAACCATAATAACCTACCAAATCAAAATCACAAAAACAAACAATCATCCACCATACCCAGCTCCCTTAGTTCTCCTCCCCAACCCCATCGGCATCTATTCCAAATCTCAAAATTCCCAAATTCTATATAAGCAACCCCTAAAGCCCCCTCTTGGGTTGCACAGACCACCCTCGCCCCTTTCGGAAACACATTAAATGGCCTGGCCGGGCCCGTGTGCGAAATACGCGTCAGTCGGAAAGCGCACGTTAAATCTCCAAAGTAAGTAAGTAAGTAAGTAAGCACATTTAAGAAAAAAAGATAATCCAAGCATATGCGATATTACCGTGTTTAAAGAATTTATATCAGTCATATATTTCTAACTTAGATCACCGGTATGTAACCCAGGTAAAACATGCATATCGGGGAACATTGTAATGTTGGTACAGTTTATCATGTCTTCGGCTTTGGCATTACACATTGGCTTTTCATATTCCTCAAGGTTTTAATGTTTATTTGTTTATGTACTTTTTGATTTATTTTTTTCTCTCCTTTATTTTTTCTGGGTTATATATTTATCTATATATACATTTAGTTACTTGTATGTGTGGGGGTGTTTTACAGAAACCTGGTTGCACCATGATATTCTAGCCACTAATACCATCTTTAAATCGTATAGCCTGTATTAAGGAATATATTAAAATTTTAGATCTTAAATCAGAGTATAACCGACAGCCTGAGCAGGAGGCGCGCATGGATATGTTGACAGATTTCTGAATTCAGATACAACAGTAACCGTACATGTATTTGTTACATTAAGTCATTTCATTCAAATTTGTTTGGTATGATATATATCTTATACTTATTTTAGGATGGAAGGTACAGTAACAAAATAAAATATGCTGAAATATCAATTCATTATGACCATATTTCATAATCTATTTTTTAAAGCAACCCTCCTTACATTAAAGATATATATCTAAAGAATATAGTACTTAAAGACATTGCAACAAACCGAATAATCAGGAGGGAGACTTTATACTGAGGGGGGCGCGAAATATATCCGCCCGGGGGAGATTTTATTTCAGAACAGATTCTCCGGGGGGGAGAATCTGTACCGGTATAAACTCTCCGGGGGGAGAATTTGTACGGGGGAGAGTTTATACCGGGACACCGGACAATAACATGAAAACTATTCGCGTTTACTAACACTCGTGTAACTTTGTTATACTGATACAATACAAACTGATAAAATATTGAATACGAAACGCCCTACAAGATTAAGCCAATTCTAAAAGTATTAAATACGTACATTTTGTATTGTAAGGTAAGCTATGGAAAGGCTAGCTTACTACTGTAGTGTGAAATAATTTCAACTGACAAAGAACACAAATAACATTTCAACATATCGTTCCACCCACATGAAACTGGCACGCCACGTAAATAGTTTTCGAGGCAACATTACTGCCAAATCACGGTTAGCAAGTAGCTGACGGTTGGCGTGACAGCAAGTCCCTAGTGTGTGCAGTGGTCTGATTAGCGTCATGGTGATCACGTTAGGTGAATGTATTCAAAAGGATCTTTGTTGTGATAAAGATGTAGAACGCATTGGCCCCCGAGAACGCTGTAGTATTTTAGCTATTTTAGCTTCGATGTGGGTCACTACCGCTTGAAACTGAACTTGGCCGCGATACCCGCCTTGTAATCCCGTCACAGAATCGCAGGCGTAGCTGTTGAAGTAAATGTCATTCATTATCTTTCCCTTTTACTCCAACATAAAATAAGATCTTTTCTGTAAAATTTCTCAATTTGAACCACTGTTTCTATCTATGGAACCTATTGATAAATTATGTTATGATTAATGATCTTTTTTCACAATCCCTAACCGCAATTCTCTACACGGTGTACAAAAGCAAATCTAATTCTTAAGCGTTACTCTCCCTTCTATAATGATATCATTTAATCAATGTTAGTATCTCAATTATAACTTTAGTGCAATCATTTTATGAGTTTACACGTACATTCATTATTATATTAATGTTATATATTTTATGTACATTTGTGTCTCGTATACGTAAGCCTTATGTGTCAGGATTTTGCTTGTTTTACCTATGTTACTATCATGATTTTATACACTGTAAATGCAAAGTGTGACACATTGATGAAATATTTTCTTCTTTCTTCTTGTCTACAGGTCTTTACAGGGCTGTCACTATCGCTTGTGTAAAGAATGTTTACCCTGTGCACTCAAAAGAACCCACACATCTAATGGTAGATGACCTGAAGGTGGAAATACCAACACGTTCATATCTCGAGCAAGTGACTGAGTTTCAATATGCCTCTCTTCACCCAGCAGGGAATGGCTACATTCGTCACCACTCGCCCCTTTCCGTAACCTGCAAGAAGACTCGTTCCCCTATCGATGAATGTTATGTGCGAAAATACGACAAACCAATCAGAATCCGCGTATGGTTTCAAGTTCTTCGTCAAAGAATCCCTCAGAAATAATTTTTGATTTTACATATGTCTTGTATCTAAAAATATATCCAACACACAGTTAAATGTGTTCAATCACACTGTATAATTCCGCATATCCCGATGTGCTTTATATTGCTTCTGAAATATATATAATATATGGGGAAATATATGTGAACCATTACGCAACGAGTTGACAGTTGTTTTAGGTATGCCCGTTTGCGCTAAGACGGAACCCGGTCACAAAAATGGCCACGAGTGGGGCACGAGTCGCTATTCGGCTTGTCCCGGAATAACACGAGTTGGTCACGAATGGGAATGGCTACTCCATATATGAGGTGGATGCAAATACCCTGGAGCGCCCATAGGCAGCTTGGGTTGTATTAGCCCAAGGGAGTTGAGAATGGTAACAGGATCCACTGGTCGGGGAAGAAATAACAACTTTCGAGCAGATACTAGTGTCTGGATAAGTGCAGTATATAAATTCAATGTATGATGTGATGATAAGAAATAGACTAACTGCATATCTAGACTCATATACGACAATCACAGAAATAAAAACATAGTTTCGAAAAGGTTAAAATTGTGATGCCATATTTACATTGTATCGTCTATTGAAATCTCAAAAAGGGAAATTGTTCTGTGCTATATATTGACTTTGAAAATGCCTTTGTTTGTGTCCGGAGAACAGGTTTGCGAAGCAAACTACTAAAATATGGAATCACTGGTAAATGTCTCATTCCTATTCAATCAGTGTATTGTGATATCAAATCATGTCTAACAAGCAAGTGGCCAAACTGAATAATGTAATTGTCTTAAAGGAGTAAGACAAAGAGAGAATTTGTCCCCTGTTTTCATTTTTTCCCAATGATTTAGACGTCTGGCGGGTCTTCTGGCGACAATCCCTTCACATCTGAGGCGACGACGTACAGTTTGTGAAGATATTCGTCGAAGGCCAGGGATGCTTCTTGCAGTCACTGTTGCTGGCTGGAATCGATTTCGTAGGTGTGTTGTTCGAATCCAGTTGTCTTGTCGATTATTGATTACATGTGGCCTGCTACTCTGAGGATGGTCTCTCACTGCATTCGTCTGTTGCCAACGTTGCCATAAATACCAAATGGTGTTTCTGTGGACGTTAAATTGTCTTGCAACATCACGTGATGTTGGCTCGATCCTGCTTTAAGCATACTAATGGCTCGCAGACATGCGTGGCATTTCGTAATCTTGAAGAATTGCCTAATTTTGTTGTTTTTCTGAGTGGTTGTTGTCAGCACGATGCGAAACAATGCATATGGAATCCCGTTAACGCACATGTTTTTATACCCATTCTTTGGTAGTGAAATGCATGGGGCTTGCATGAAAGTCAACTTTTGCATGGAATACATGCTTTACTGTAGCAGTTGCGTTTTTGTGACTTGATTCCATACATGTACTACAATATTGAAAACCAAACTTTACTTGCTTGAAAAATTCATTACAATATTGGTGTCACAGGAACTTTTGTTGTTGAGTATACAATAGAATTTTTTTTTCCTGCAACTGAAAATATAAAATTGTCTTGGAGTTCAACATGTTCAAATTTGGGTCATATCCATCTGAGGTTAAATTCTGTAAGTTGGTCGAGGATACAATTGAACATAAATTTAATCATAAAATCTACCCCAGAAATGTATTTTCACTTTCCTACAATTCAGACTTTCAAACCACTGACTACCAGTTGAGCTAAGTCGGGGGCATGATTATGTCTCTGATAGAGAAAAAGTGTTTCTTATGCCAATCTAATGATATTGGAGACGAATATCAGTATTAACTTGTTTGTTTGTTTGTTGTTTAACGGCGCACTCAGCAATATTCCAGCTATATGACGACGGTTGCTTGTTTGTGAATACCTTGTAGATATAAGAAAAAAATTATTGCCATTATACCGGAAAGAGGCCAAGTACAATAGAGAGTTTGGTTTTACGCCGCTTTTAGCAATATTCCAGCAATATCACGGCGGGGGACACCAGAAATGGGCTTCACACAGTGTAGCCAAGTACAATAAACTACGTTTATTATGAACACGCTTATAAGGAACTGGCCGATATAACGAACTTATTTTTTAGTCCCGGCCATTGGTTGTATATATGCTGTATGTATGCTTATAACGAATTACAGTTATTACAAACTGAACTTAGAGGTTCCTTTGAGTTCGTTATAACCGTAGTTTACTGTATTTTCAATATGATAAGTTCTTTAAAAGTAAAAATGCTATAATAGAAACCCTCAAGAAACCTTTCACAGAAACCTTCAAGATTTTGCTGTCAAAGAATGAATAAGTTTAAGTTATACGTAATTTGTCGTTATATTGGTATATTGGTTTCTGATAACCACCTACATGGTGTGCCATGCTGTGCTGCCTTGAGTGAACAAACTTAGGTTCGGTTCAAATTAATCCTGTACTTTGACACGACAATTCGTTGCTGATGTTTATTGCATGTTGATTATGCGTCATAAATCAAGGGTGGTTCGGTGTTCTGTTTGCGCGGGTAGTATACGAGCTATCCACATTTGCCAGTTAAGATAAGTGGGTCTGTTTATGGGACTCTGTCGCTAAGTAGTGTTTGTTCTATATATTGTCACCAATAAAGCTGCCGTATGAAGGTTGTGCTTCTCTGTAGTTAATATAGGTGAGATGTGTCCTTGATAAACATGTATTATGTGCTTAACATTTAGCCTGTATCTGAACACCACGGACCGACCGATGTGATTTTCTGGAGGATGTGGGTGGGGGCTGTGTGGGGTGGGTGTGTGGGTGATTGGGGTGGAGGGTGGGGGATGTGTGTGGGTGCTGGGATTTTATTTTGAGACTAAATAATCAAATAATCGAAGTATGAGCCAAAATAATATTTTTTCTAAAAACGCCTTGCAACAATGCACTCGTTTTTTTCAACAGTCTGAAACATACTTATTGATTCCTGGTAGTATGAACTCCCACCCCCTTCAGTATCACACGGTATGTCCCTAAGGCGCTGTGAAGGGGGTGGGTAGGTTCAAACCTTAATGGCTTCCCTGAACATGACAGGAATAAATCAATCCCGTCAAGTATAAACCTCCTCGTCACTCTGAAGCCCCAGGTCCGATTCCTCACTTAGATACAAAGTGTCAGGTCAATTGCTTGTGTCCCCAGCCATGAAATTGATTGATTATTGGTAAGATTATTTCACCCTTCGTCAGATGGTATTGTACACAATGTGATTTGTGTTTCGGCGGATAATCAAGATATTGATACATATTTGATTGAAGATTATTTAAGGTAATTGGATTGACCTTCTAAAAATATTTTGTTCCCTATAGACAAAGGCTTGGGACGTTGCTCATAATATCAATCTCTTGTTTGCCTGGTCGATGATCTCCGCGGTTGCCGCGACCGAGGAGTGAGGCAAACAACTAACGCATCATGATATATGGCATCCAATATGTAAATAATACAAAAGCTGACTGATGTTAGAAATATGTCTCACTTTTTTCACCTCCCAGGTCATAGGTCATGTGGAAGTGATGGTAACGATAAACGTACGGTATGATATCCCTCACCATATAAGGAAATAAAACATTGAAATAAATTAAATCACTAAAGGTGTACGTTTCAAAGGTTTATATTATTTCCTCGTGTTTCCATAGAGGGGAAATGAAACGTTGAAACATTCCTTAAATTCATTTCCGGGTAGACTATATACAGTTAACTACAGTTATAACGAACTGAAAGGGACCACTAACTTTAGATCGTTATAACCGTAGTTCGTTATAAGCATATATACAGCAAATATACAGCAAATGGGCGGGATCAAAACACATTTCGATATAACCGTCAGTTGGTTATATGCGTGTTTTTCATAAACGTTTTTTACTGTATATTGTTTACAGAATAACATCAGTATCCCCGACAGTACCGTAAAGAAAAGTGTTATACACATTTCGATATAACCGTCAGTTGGTTATATGCGTGTTTGTCATAAACGTAGTTTACTGTATATTGTTTACAGAATAACATCCGTATCCCCGACAGTACCGTTACAAGTGAAACACTCGATTATTTACAGACCGTTTGAATATTGGTGAGTGCGGCGTCAAACAACAAACAAACAAACAAACAACAAGTGAAAAATATGTAAACATATGTACGGAATTAAGAATATACAATGCGGCGAATCAATCTGACCTTAAACTGAGTGACCGACTTGAAACAAAATTGCAAGCTCCATGTCGTCATTTCCTCGGTTCAGTCTTTTATATAACAGCTCATTTGTGGAATAATATGTCATCAGCTGGTCCCAGAATATTGATTTACAGCATGAAATAATGAGAACTTTAAAAACGGTTAAATATGAATGTACAATAGAATACCTGTTTACACTGAACACTACAATCAACAGGTTGAGATAGACCTTGCGTTGTCGAATGGCATTCAAGTCCACTTCATTCTACCTTTTTCTAGACATGGTAATATTCCTTTATGAGATTTTGTACAGTATTGAATTAAGTCAGCAACACGTAGAGTAACAACGTCCGAGTTTCAATGAGGCAATACAACATAAAACATGCACATGCATTTAATGAGTTTATCCGACAGACAAATATTTTGTCAATATTTGAATGTTTTCAGATTTTTCAGCTTACTACAAAATGCAAAATGCCATCACAAAACACACCCAACCTAGGTCAAATGTTCGTAGCCCTGTTTCTCTCATAAACTGATGACGTCACCTTTGCTAATGTACCAGATATATATATATATATTTATCATATAATGGGTAGGATTCTCGGCAGGATAAAGCCAACGGATGAAAACGATATCCGTTGGGGTCATATGCGGATAGAGATGCAAATATCAAATGCCAAGTAGGGACTACTTTCACTGTTTATAAACAAACATGGCGTCGCCCTTGTCATTCGGCAATCGGGTCAGAATTAACCATCGGGAATCTGGATAAACTACAGGGATAATTGCTTTCATTATCAAAAGAATCAACAACAACGACAATCAACAACGTCTGATCGTGGCCGTGACGTCTCATAGACTAGGGTTAGAGTAGCTTCCCTTTGACAAAGAGCAGTGACCTAGCGGACAGACCGATGGATTGCCGCGAAAGGCAATTAAAAACAATTGTTGTTTTGCGTATATGTTGCTTCGCCACTGTATAAGAAACAGATTTCAGTTGGAACTATATAGGCTGCTGTCACTGTCCGACTGACCCATCACTTACCCTGTGACGTAATAAATATTAATGCGCGCATTCCAGGGAAACTTGCAATGTTTCGGTAATGTTTGTGAGAGCTGGAAAGCGATTTTGAAGCCCAGAATTAAGGAATGATATTATATGATAAAGAGGTTATCCCGCTTGTGTGTTTGGGTATGTAAATATCCTGTATTAGGAAAAACGCTATATATACAGCTCGCCAAGGCTCGCTAAATACAATGTTTATTTCTAATGCAGGATATTTACCATCCCCAAACACACTCGCGTGATAACCTCTATGCATTACATTTTAATTGTTTGCTGGGCCATGTTTAACACACAAGCAACGTGATTCTAGCCAAAGCAGCACTGGAGACGTTGGACACAAAGAGTGGGAGAGTGAGCAAGACATCCATAGCGACAAGGCGTCCTTCGCCTCCTTTTTGTTTTTAAACATGCAATATCATGGAAATATGAATCGTGTAAATTCAGAAGAAAAGAATTTTTCTTGTGTAAAATGAACTAGTCATAATGCATGTAGTAATAAAAAACATGTCTTAAAAACTCTAACAATCTTAATTTAGCATTCATAAATCAACGATGCATTTGTGTTTGTATGTATTTTAGTTTCGTAAACCCAACTCCTCCTCGGATATTATAATACACCCAGGAGCCAAAGGTATTTACAACGATGTCATTTTTACAATAGACGCCGATGTTATTTCAGTGTAGCAGAATTAGCTTTCCTGACTTTGTTTGTGCAGTATGAAAATACACAAACATTGGCACGAAATTGTACCAACAAACTAAGGAATGTATTTGTAATTTTCATTTTGAAAATATACTTATCACGAGACTGCAAATATCTGACGGTTGTGTCTGCAGAATGGCGCTATCCCTGTCAAACATGCTTGCTGCATGCATGACCCAAGGTCACCCTTATGTCTGTTTTTTTTTAAAATGTGAATCAATAGAGAAACGCCCTTTGTTCTCTTTGTTGTCACTTGAAGAAAACATGTCATGCAACTAATTGAGCTCAAAGGACTTTTTTGCGAACCAGATAAGAGTTGAACTCTTAAAATGACAAACTAAAAGGGGGCATCCCAAAATCCAAGAAGCAGAAAAAGCTGGACAGTTTGGAGAAGCGGGTTTTGAGAGATGTCATTCCACCTATCGTTATTAATTCAAATACTACGATGACACAGACATTGAACTCGGTTTTTCCGACGGCTTCGCATCGAATGTAATATCGAGACTTTCAGCTACTGGGAAGGTGTCAATATTTCTCGTATTATAATAAGTTTTCACATACTAATTTAGTTTAAGTCATATTTCATTTTAATTCATTTACATGTCTTTGGGACATTCCCCCGCCGTGCTGGGTATTAATTTGACCTTGGGTCATGTATGAATAAGCATGTTTGACACACATTGTGTCATTGTTATGGAATATTAAATCATATCTTCTTACCCCTATTGTATCGGTCACAAAATAACATGACTTCAATGAAGAAAGAACTCTTATTTGGGCATGAAATATTACAAAACTGGTATTTTAACTCACGTGGTGTGAGTGTGTTTAATGGAAAATAATTGTGAAAAACTGGGTGTCAGAATGATGGTTGACAGACTTGTAGAGTCTAATCTGGCATGGCGGTATTGCCGCATAATACTTCCTATAAAGCTGAGCCATCTGACCAAACAGCCCATACCTGATAACATACCAGCATATGCGCCATACATCGTTTCGAAAATCAATAACAGACAGAAACTGGGTCACGTGTCAGTTTTATAATAGAGGAAGGACTTAACTGACTTCAGATGTAGACGGGGGGTTTGGTGCTTAGAAACCTAGGATCACAAACGGTGTGAACCTTGCGTTCGAACCCACGACCAACGGATAATGGCATCTCAAAAGGACGCAATTTTGCTAAGTGGACTGCAGAGCTTGGTAGCACCTGACTACATGTGCTCCCTTATACCACTGAGTGAGTGAGTGAGTTAAAATTTAAAGTCACAGCGGCATTATTTCAGCCATATCGTGACTTGAGCAAGTTTTGTACAGTAAACTACGGTTATAACGAACTCAAAGGGACTAATAATTTTAGTTCGTTATAACCGTAGTTCGTTATAAGCATATATACAACATAACTACAGCAAATAGTCGGGACCAAAAAATAAGTTCGTTATATCCGTCAGTTCGTTATAAGCGTGTTCGTTATAACCGTAGTTTACTGTATTTATATAATATATTAAGACCTGTCGTCGAAGGACAGTACAACAACTAGCAAAATATCACAGATTATAATTGTAAAACTAGTTATAGAATAATAAAATAATAAGATTATAACAGACGACACAATATAAAAAAGGGGCTGTAGATCGCCAGCAACCAAAATTAGGCCACCATACTAGGGACCATGGGGACTTACGGTACTTCTGCTACCTCCATGGTACCCCAGCAGTATTTACACCATCCCTCTGGTCAACGAGGCTAATCACTCGATCCGTTAGTCGCCTCTTACGACAATCATGGGTTGCTGAAGACCAATTTTAATCCGGATCTAAACATAGACTTTACTCAATATTGATTCAGGCATAAAGCTGCCCACGTAGATTGCACATTCACTAAGAAATGTTAAAACCACAAAATCTAGAATGACATGTGATCAGGTCTGTATGATCGAATGCTCATTTTCTCCTTATAATACCATTAACAGGCTAGCGGAAATGATAACACTTCAAGATAGAGGAACGCGAACAAAACACAAAATCAAACGTTGTTACACTGTTGCCATGACTGGATCTATCATAGAGCGACATCTAGGTCACTTGGACAACCCATAGCGGGCTAACCACGTGGGAAGATTATCAGCTGATATCACGTTACTTTCAACATCATCAAGTATTTAACATCAACGCCATGGATTATTCAGACTCCATACCTGCCGGAGTGAGTGAGTGAGTGAGTTGGTTTTAACTCCGCTTTTAACAGTATTCCAGCTATATCACGGCGTGTCAGCTTAATGTGGGAGGAAAGCCCCAAGTGATGCAGGTCTCAGGCGTTAAGCACTTCGGTGAAACCCACGAGCACGGGTATGGTGCTGACATAACCGAGAAACATAATCGGGGCGAACCGGGATTCGAACCCACAGTCATATGTTTCTGGCGTGCCCAAGGGACGCAACTCAGCACAGCGAATCACGGCGCCTTAAACGACTGGGCCACCCATGCCTCCCATAACTGCCGGAACAGATATTGGGCGTGAAGGAGATGGTTCATTTCTTTAAACTCACAAACATCCCATAACACGTATATATGCAAAAATAACTTCATCGATTGAAAAAGACAAATTTATTTCACACTTTCAAATTCTCTTTCAAATTCACAAAATTTGTTATTTTGTCAAGGCTCAGTATACTTCATTTTGTTGTGAAATATAGTGCTACAATTTATTCAACTAAGTTACAACTTAGTGGTATAGCTTGGAATGAGTGAGTGGGTGAGTATGGTTTTACGCCGCTTTTAGCAATATTCCTGCAATATCATGGCGGAGGACAACAGAAATGGGCTACACACATTGTACCCAGGTGAGGAAACGAACCCGGGCCTTCGGCGTGACGAACGAACGCTTTAACCACTAGGCTACCCCACCGAGGTTGGATGTGTTACTATGAAGACTGTGGGACTTCTATACAGGAACATAAATCTCCCGGATTACTTCTAGCTTGTGGGACCTCTAAACTTGGAGAGTACTTGGATAGTCCTCTGATGACACTGGGACCTCTAAACATGAACACAGCTGTGGTATAGACTTGGCCCACATCCGTTCACATGACCACAGTCTCATCAGAAGAACCATGCAGCACCCTCGGCAAGATTCAGCCACATTAGTACACAGGCTGGATAAGTTTCATGTCTCCGAAATAGATGTACCTAAAGACCTCCCCAGCAACGCACTTCCACATCCGAATTTCCCCGGCATTAAGTGTTGTCCCAAGGCTTTGCCTCTTTGTTTTAATCCAGGTGGGAACAACATAGTTGGACGTCTCCCAGTCAAACGGTTTCGAGCCATACATGGCGGTATCAGTGTTTGGTAGAGTCATTGAGGTGGCTTCAATATGAAGAAGAGTCTCGGGCTGATTGAGAGACACCTTCACGTCCCTTTTCCCGTCTTCTGCACATTGTCTGTACCAAAGTTTGAGAAATTCTGCCCAGGGTTTAGCGACTATGATGCCTGTGCTAAGCGTGCCGGGTGCTTCGTATCCCATAGTCACGTTGTACCTGGAAGTGTTACAGTAGATATGTCATTTAAGGATTCGCATTTACTTAGTATGGAACATAAACTGTCAACGCCATATGGAAACGATTCTCGACTATTATTCGACTTCATGGGGCAAAGGGTAAATCAGTTATGAATGGATCACTGAAAATCAGCGAAATCAACAGGTGTTCGAAAAAAGGGTTCGCAACAGACGCTAATGAATGAACAGACAAATATTAATTTTCCCTGTGATAGCAATATTGTAGTCCTGTATTAGTGAGATAGCGTTATCATTAATCAAGTTCTATATCACTATATATTGTTCACATCTCCACTGTAACCGCGGACAAGAGCATTGGTATATCTGTGGCTGTTCGCCTAAAGGGTAAACATAACCCACATGCTGGCATATGTGAATGTAATTAGTCGGCCTGTGGTAATGTTTAGATGGGGTTAATCAAAAACATTTTATACTGGTATTTGTGGCCGGGCAAATGTCCCAAGAACTTGACAACTCACTTGAACAATGGTTTGAACGGCTTGACAACGATGACGTCGAGGTCAATGTAGATGCCGCCGTATTCCATGACGGCCTCGAGTCTGGCGATGTCAGCTTGTTTGTCAGAGGCGTTGACGGGACGTCCCAGGATGCTGGTCGGGAGGGCTCGGTGGACAGGGGTGAGTTCAGGGAGACGTTCCACGGCCTGGTCCCAGTACATGCCCTCTGGCTTCACGGCATACCAGAACAGCAGCCGTTTTGGTTTGAGGACTTTACGGATTGACAGCAGGGACACAAACTGATGAAACATCAGCGTCTTCGGGCCACTGTACCACGTGACATGTACTATATCCGAGACTACAGAATTGTTCAGTGCTGAGCCGTTAAGCTGTTTTAGGAAGGTATCCGGTTGTTTGTATTCAAAACTTTCTGGGGTTTGTCCCTTTACCCGACATATGCCGGGAAGAATACACTGGTTTTTTACTTCAAACTTCCGCACCCGCAGTTGTCCAAGCGCATTAGCGTTTGGCACGTAACAGATGAACGTCATGGCAACAGTGATCGCTAGCGTTACAACTGATGTCATATTGAGTGGTTGGTGTCGTAATGGATGCTTTTGCTGATTATAATATCATCTGGAAAATTAAGAATGGCTTCGTGTCAAACCACAAACGTAAGAAGGCGATTTTCATAAAAAGGAAGAAATTCAGCGCTACAAATGAGACATTGTGCATCTATGTACACCCACCCACCAACCACCCCCACAACACCCACCATCCAAAAAAACAACTCCCCCCGTAATCCTGTAATACATGACCGTTCCTAAATAATGTTCAAATTTATTTAAAAATATAATTTTAAACAGAACCGTGTCATTTTCCAGGCGCCTACACAAACAAGTAATTAGTTCCCCACCCCGCCACCCCACCAACCCATCACCACTCAACCACTCAACACCATCACCGCTCCACCCAATCACCACACAACCACACCTCCACACCACCGCCTCACCACCACTCCACAAACCACCTCACCACCAAACCCCGGCTCCACCACTCCACACCACCACCCCACCCCCACTCCACCCAACCACCACCTCACCACCAAACCCCAGCTCCACCGTTCCACACCACCACCCCATCCCCACTCCACACCACTACTAGCCCTCACCACCTCACCACCCAACCCCCACTCCACCACTCCACACCACCACCTCACCACCCAACCCCCACTCCACACCACCACACCACCACCCAACCCCCACTCCACCACTCCACACCACCACCCAACCCCCACTCCACCATTCCACACCACCACCCCATCCCCACTCCACACCACTACTCGCCCTCACCACCTCACCACCCAACCCCCACTCCACCACTCCACACCACCACCTCACCACCCAACCCCCACTCCACCACTCCACACCACCACCTCACCACCCAACCCCCACTCCACACCACCACCTCACCACCCAACCCCCACTCCACCACTCCACACCACCACACCACCACCCAACCCCCACTCCACCACTCCACACCACCACCTCACCACCAAACCCCCCCTCCACCACTCCACACCACCACCCCACCACCCAACCCCCACTCCACCACTCCACACCACCACCTCACCACCCAACCCCCACTTCACCACTCCACACCACCACCCCACCACCCCACCACCCAACCCCCACTCCACCATTCCACACCTCCACCTCACCACCCAACCCCCACTCTACCACTCCACACCACCACCCCACCACCCAACCCCCACTCCACCACTCCACACCACCACCTCACCACCCAACCCCCACTTCACCACTCCACACCACCACCCCACCACCCAACCCCCACTCCACCATTCCACACCTCCACCTCACCACCCAACCCCCACTCCACCACTCCACACCACCACCTCACCACCCAACCCCCACTCCACCACTCCACACCACCACACCACCACCCAACCCCCACTTCACCACTCCACACCACCACCCCACCACCCCACCACCCAACCCCCACTCCACCACTCCACACCACCACCTCACCACCCAACCCCCACTCCACCACTCCACACCACCACCCCACCACCCAACCCCCCCTCCACCACTCCACACCACCACCCCATCCACACTCCACTCCACTCCACCACTCCACACCACCACCACTCCACACCACAACCTCACCACCCAACTCCCACTCCACCACTCCACACCACCACCCCATCCCCACTCCACATCACCACCCCATCCCCACTCCACACCACCACTCCACACCACCACACCACCACCCAACCCCCACTCCACACCACCACCCCATCCCCGCTCCACACCACCACTCCACACCACCACACCACCACCCAACCCCCACTCCACCACTACACACCACCACCCCATCCCCACTCCACCCAATCCACCTCACCACACAAACCTCCACTGCACCGCTCCACACCACCACCCCACCACCACCACTCCACCCCACCACTCCATCCCACCACTCTACCACCCCACCCCCACTCCATCCACCCCACCATGATCGTGACCTGCATGCATGTTCGAGAGTCGCCCCAATATCGCAGCTGTCTCAGGTGACTAAACTAAGACTAACATAAATCTATGTTCATGTCTGGCAGATCCGCGCCGACTCGTTAAGCATACCTCACCTCTTATCAGTTCAGTTAAGATATCTATAGTATCATTATGGCAACTATCTCCAGATTATCAGTACATGTTGAGAGGCTAAACAACAAATCACGACAGTTACGCAATCTAACATTGCACTGATGTGCAAAGCCAAGGTGACTTTATCTGCATGACTGTCCCAAGACATCCCTAAAGGCTTAGCAATCAAGGCTGAGTAGAAAATACATATAAGGTACGACACAGCATGACAAACGTATGCAGTTCGTGTTCTGACAAGTTGTGACTTACCGGGTATGATATGGGTTAAACACTGTTTCTCAGTGTTCCGACTGACGTAGATTGACTTTCAAGTGAAAAATGTTCGTCTCACAACGATTGGAGTTTATAAGCATATTGTGTTTACCTAACCACGATAAAGATACAGGAAAGATATTGCTAACCACATACGTATAACCACTAAAACTATACAGAATAAATTTAAAATTTAATATAAAACGTAACAGATGCGCGAATTGGCAGTGATCGCGAGCGTTATAACTGATGTTATATTGTCAAACCACAGACGTTAGGCAGCTTTTTTCATAAAAAGGAAGAAATTCAGCGCTAGTAATGAGACCATGTGTATCTAAACTAAGCGGCAAAAGAAAGTATTGGTTGGCAATTTGTAGTTTTCCTAAAAACAGCGATAACTAGTGGAAAATGGGTATTTGGAATATGACTGCCCGGGAACAGGTACCAAAAAACACCTCACCCGAACGCGCCACCTTTGACGGCGCTCGTGCGGTGACAAAACATTGGTGAAACAGATTTCCCGCATATAGCATAAACTGCACGTGCATGTTAGCTGTATAAATGCATTCGCCTGCAGGGTATAACCACACGTGATGAAAGCACACAAAAGAAATGCCACAGGAGCAGAGAGAGAGAGAACCATCGGTATGGCCGAAATGAGGGCAACACAAGCCCAAATTGCCAGAAGGTTTGGTTGTACACCATTGACAGTAGCCAGGCTGATTCAACGGTACAGGCAGACAGGGAGGGCACAGGACAGGCCTAGAACCGGACGTCCCCTAGTGACACCACTGGAAGACGGTCAGATATGGCTCATTCAATTGCGAAACAGATTCGTAACGGCGACGGCGACGGCAACAACAGCGTTGGGACATCCCATTAGCCACCGTACAGTACTACGATGACATCGTGCTGCTGGAATCCGAGCGTATCGTCCTTTCCGAGGAATGTTATTTACTGCTCAACATCGACGCCTGAGACTGCTATGGGCGAGGCAGGTTCGACGCTGGCAAGTGAGAAATTGGCGTCGAGTGCCATTTACAGATGAAAGTCGGTATAACTTGTTTCGAAATGACGGCAGAGAACGAGTTGTGCTTCCGTTCTTACAAAACTAACAGCAGGGGACATTGTTTCAACACGACAATGCCAGGCCCCATACTGCAAGGCTGACTCGGAACTTTCTAAACCAGCAGAACGTTGACGTTTTGCCCTGGCCTGCCCAATGACCCGATATGAATCCTATTGATCATCTGTGGTGCCATCTTCACAGACAGATTAGAGCACGCCATCAGCCTCCCGTCAACAGACAAGAAATGCAGCAGGCCCTGAGAGACGAGTGGCAACGGATTCCAGTCCACGTCATCAGAAGACTGACGTCATCGATGAGGCGGCGTATCACAGCATGCATTGAGGCAGCTGGAGGTCATACACGCTATTGAAGGCAACTGTGTCGACAATGAACTTGTAGTGTATCTGACAATTGTTTGGTGACATTTCAGACAACTTTTGAAAATGAAATTTCTTACCCCACCATTTTTTACCTTGAGCTTACATTACCTGTGATCGCACAATTTCATTCAAACTGTGGTTGATCAATCATTTGTTACCCCTCCCTAGATTTTATTATAATTCACAACAAAACCTCTTCTCGTTACTATTTTATCGATCATGGAACTCGACGTTTACTTTCTTTTGCCGCCCAGTTTATATTGAAAATTGATAATAACATAATTTACTTATCCATTGTAACATACATGTATTCCTTCATTGTACATACGCTCCACATATATGGATTTATTTCATGTGGCATACTCCTCAGTGAGCTGAGAAAACATTGGAGTGCACTCTGATCCAAGGATCGGGGTAATAATAACGTAGAGGTCATTCATCTGTTGAAAGGAATAAGACGCATTAAAATTGACTTGCCTTTGCATGTGTTTGTGACAGGTGTCACCGGTGGGGCAGGATACGCTCAAAATTTTTTATGAACACCTCGTATGATCACGATTGATAGTGATTCATGAACACATGTTCATGATACAGTCGGAATCGCACAATCGAATCTGCTTTTATGAATATAGAAACGGCTCTGTCGCTAGTATTTACTATTGTTTGATCATAATATTTAATATTTGTTGTATATTTTCTTTTAATGACCGTATTATATTCATTTCAAATAATGCTAGGGATTGGGTCTTTAAACAGCATGGTGAGCAACACGTGAGAGAGGACAAAAAGAACCGCTGCATGACAACAGGCGGAATGTAATTTGTCATTGCGTAGGATTATACAGTAAAGTACGGTCATAACGAACTCAAAGGGACTACTAATTTTAGTTGGTTATAACCGTAGTTCGTTATAAGCATATATACAGTATAACTACAGCAGATAGTCGGGACCAAAAACGTAAGTTCGTTATATCCGTCAGTTCGTTATAAGCGTGTTCGTTATAACCGTAGTTCACTGTATCGGCATAATTGAGAAACTGTTTGATGCTGTCACATGACTCGCGATGCATTTGACCTTGGAAACCAACTACAGAGACTGAAAACCCGCATCCCATTCAGTGTACTGGGTTAGCCCGTCGAGCCTAGGGCCGCTTCCGTTGTCTAGTAGGAGAGCGTCCGCCTGGAGAGCTTGCGATTTCGGGTCTAAAACAAGGACTCGCAGTCAGTATACTGTGTCTGAGTGGGATATGCATGTTAAACTGCGGCAGGGTATCTTGGTGAGCTAGCACTATAAATCGGCATCAGTCCGGACTAGTACAAGAAGCCACACACACACACGTGCATGCACATCACCATATAAGTGCAACAATCTTGAACGCGGCGTTAAACCACATTTCATCTCGCCATGCCTCATCATCGAGCTTAGTTTGTGAGTATGGTTTTGCCCCGCCTTTACCAATATTCCAGCAATATCAAGGCGGAGGACACAAGAAATTGGCTTCACACATTGTACCTATGCCAGGAATCGAACCCGGCGAGCGAACGCTTTAACCACTAGGCTACCCGACCGCCCCCTTTACAATTAAGAAGCACTCTTTTGATAAACATGGCTTAAATTTGTGCACATTACTCGACTGCCCCGTTAGTTTCAGAGAAAATGAGATAATATATACCAGTGTATTTGGTCATTCAAGAACAGACATGATCTGCTTGCACAATTTATAGGGATGAGTATACCAGCATATGTTTCATACTTATTTCGAGCTCCCGTTTTAGACAAATGCACGGATCACGTCCCCCAGCCTTGAAAACCACAAGTCTTCAGCAACCCCTGTTTGCCGTAAAAGGCAAGTCCACACTTTGTCCACACGGCAACTAACGGATCGGGTGGTCAGGCTCGCTGACTTGGTTGATGTATGTCATCGTATCCCAATTGCGAGGAAAGATGCCCATGATGTCAATCACTGGATAGTCTGATCAAGACTCGATTATTAACAGACCGCCGTCATATACCTGCAATACTGCTGAGTGCGGCGTTAAACAACAAACAAACAAACAAACAAACAAAGGAAAACCACAAATGCCGAATGACAAATGAGCCTGACCACCCGAACCTGCTCGTCGCCGCTGCGTTTTATATGACCCATTCCGGTAGCCCGTCTATTTTAATTAAAAGCGTTGTACAGGTTACATATGAAGACGTTTTGCTTTCTGGTAGCATCTACATATTAACAAGTTGATGTTTACAGCAACCTTCTAGACATGACGAGTTCCGTCAAATAAGCAGGACTGGTTGTGGGGGTGGCGAGCTCCGTCAAATGAGCAGGACTGGTTGTGGGGGTGACAAGCTCCGTCAAATGAGCAGGACTGGATGTGGGGGTGGCGAGCTCCGTCAAATGAGCAGGACTGGTTGTGGGGGTGACGAGCTCCGTCAAATGAGCAGGACTGGTTGTGGGGGTGACGGGCAAGGACACCGTGGTTGTTGAGAGACAGTTTTATATGCCCTAGGGTCTGTAACACAGCCCACACAAAGGAGGCACCACCCAACAGTCCATTAGTATCTCTACCACGTTGATATTATTCATCAACATCGCGACTGAGGACCTACAGGTGCTACAGGTAAATTGATACATTCACATTGTTCTGTATCATCTGTACATGCTCGACCGCTAAAACAAAGGTCGCCACATTGAGGTCATGAATTTTATGCATGAGGATGTAATAGAGAAGGTGCCATTTGATCAGTACTGTAAACGTGAAACACTTGGGATTAGTGCTCTTTACCGTCTCTTTTTACAGCATTAAAGAATTTGTTATCCATAAAATTGTGCCTACCTTGTCATCCGTCGACTTCTAAATAAAGGCTATCAAACAATTTAGTTTCCCGAAGACCGAAAGGGGGTCTTGGATTGTAAAGCAAGAACCACTGGAGCGTGAGGCACGGTAACGGTATAGCGAAACAGCGGTCGCGCTATAGCGCAATAATGGCGCAAATGGTAGCGCTCCGGCTGTGCCCGGGAAACTGCATTGTTGCCGGTCGAGTGCGCCAGATAAACTGCAATGTTGTCGGTCGTTATTTCATTTATTATGTACACGATTTCGTGACAACAGTGAGGCTAATAACAGTGAGAATAATAATTTTTAAACGAATGATATCTTTCTGGCACAATTTAACAAATCAAACAGGTGTGTATAAGTTTTTATAGCTGTCACTTAACGGGAACAAGACTATTGCATCAACAAATCCCTGGGTTAGATGTGTTATGGTTATACTAGACAGTATTGGATTATCTTATGTATGTGGCGATCCGTCAATATACACAACAAAGTGGCCAGTGTCAGAAGTAGAGCAAATACTTAAAGATATTTTTTCAGAAATGGAGACGTGACGTTAATTCTAGTTCTTCAAGACTTCAAGACTCTTTTATTCTGTAATAAAGGCCTCCAGTCCAGAGTACATGTGTATATAATCAAGTCACAACAATTTAAAGTTACAAACAACAATTACAATCATTAAGAAGAGATCTACTGTAATCGTCAATTCTAGTTCTAAAGGATTATATTATAAACATTTAAAGGACACTCCGGTTCTCGATAAATATCCTTTATTGCCAAAACGAATATCAATTCCAATACTACGATTTCGAACCTGTAATTATAATTTACCTAATAAGACTGGCCGATGGAAAAAAATTCCAAAGGAAAATAGAACCTGTTAATTATGTAATTCTCAATCTATTGCTGATGAATTTCACTACGTATTCAGAGAGGCAATCATTTCTATCATCATATCATACTAAATGGCCAAATATTGTAAAATTTGTAAAACTCTTATCACCAACAAACACCCAGGATCTAAAGAATTTATCGAGATTCATTATAAAAATGTCCTTTAGTATTAAAAATGCTAGGTAACCACATGTTATTAACTACCATCTTGTCTGCTATTTGTACATATACATAATGATTTATTGTAATAACCACCTTTTGTGTTTTTTGAGAATAAACTTATTTCTGATTTCGAGTAGACACGAAATATTTACACTCATACCACTGTTGAAAATAGGGGGTTTGTCATTGTTTACTTGTCACCGATGTGACGACCACTTCCGAGTCTCGAAACAGTCTGAATAATGTTTTCCTTCACTAAAAGTAACATTGGACGTTATTCCCGTGACGTACACGTTATAAGAGCATTTATGAAAATGCTAAGAAAAGATTTTAACCACCCGTTCTAGCGTTTTCTATAGTAAATACATGTCGTGTCCGACATGTTTGTTCGTCCAGTGGAGCCCGTCATTGAGCAGTCGTTGCCTGGGTCAGTGTAGTGCCAGCGCAGCATACACAGAGAACCAGGCTGGAGAAAGACTGGTTCCTCGATACAGCTGGCCTGTG
This sequence comes from Haliotis cracherodii, assembly GCF_022045235.1. Lineage (NCBI taxonomy): Eukaryota > Metazoa > Mollusca > Gastropoda > Lepetellida > Haliotidae > Haliotis > Haliotis cracherodii. The sequence continues at coordinate 3,087,433 of NW_027266272.1, read as the reverse complement.
TCAGACCGGTTGCAAAATTTGGTTGGGCATGAATTTTGATATATGCCCAAATTAGGCATTGTTGACCTTTCTATGCATACGTATTGACAACATGCGCCTGCAATTGTGTTTGAAAACAAAATAGCACAGACGCTCAAGATCTTTTTGGAAAAATTTCTTCAACTTATGGTAATTCAAACGCCATGTTTTTAGTACGCAGGACACCTATGAGAAAATTTGAAAAGTCACATTAGCGCCGCGCTTTGAACATCGGATCAACTGTCGGTCACTCGCACTGCCGGGATCCCGTCTGTGCAATCAAAATGGTTCGGTTTCCTTGATCTATCAGCTGAATTTATATCATGTCCGTACCATTTTGGAAGAGGGAAATCAGAGTGTTCGCAAAAAAGATTCATATTAATTGACTACCCTATACTGAAGACGTGAAAATCAACTAACTCAAGTCTGCTTGCATGTCAGTGACAGCTTCGAACGAAGGGCCAGGTCACCACCGGAATAAGAAAAGACAACCGTGATATACTCATGGCGTATTAGGCTAGAGATAAGGAATGTTATTGTTCACATTTGGGATATTTTGGGACACTTTATCAGAAGTCAGGCACACTTCTACGGAGTACTCGAATGATTTGTATTGGAAATGTTCACTTTGAGTGATCTGGGAGTGCAGTCGTGAACAAACAGCTCCCGAAACAGCCCACAAAATACGCCTCGAAAGGGACACTGATGGCAAGTAGGTCTAGATACCTGTCCGGATAGTTTAAACTAAATTCATTTCACCACGCTTATCCTTTTACGTTAACTCGAATTGAAGATTGCGAAAGTGCTCGGATGCGTCAAGGGGACCCTCGATCTATTGGTCGTTAGTTGTAAATGGATATAGCTCGATTATAGAATGTCTGTTAAAGCTCTATTTATAACGTTTATAGATTACAAACGGAATGTGATGCGTGTGACTATCTTGCTTGGTTTAATAAAGTGTTTGTAAATATAACTCGCTCTCATGGGATTGCTTCAGTTCTGCCTTGTAGTTGTAAAATGAATATTTTTTTATGAATACAAAGGTAGTCCCGGTGTGACAGAGGTCACGGTTATCCAATCAAAACGATAAAACAAAGTCAACCTTGTACGACACACGTGTGACGTAAGGATTGAGTATCTAACTGCCTGTATTTTCGCCACGTGGGTAATAATGACTGATCTCACCCAACCGATATCTGTGGAAGCCAAAAACAATTATCATTGGTATTTCGTCTTTGTTGCTGGTGAGATCATATTTAGTCACTTACACACTTACATCCAGGCACTGTCCCTCCTCATCAACCTCATCCACTTCTCAAATGTACCCCCATCGCCAATATTGATCAACTAAATTCCAACACATTTGGGTAAAATTGTCAACCAACGTGATCTCATTCAGTGACCCGACAACGCTGCACTATTTACTAGTTGTCACACTTTATAGGAGGTTTTCCCAGTCAAAGAAGTTGTTGCTGCTATATCAGAATCGTGATCGTCGGAATCTTCAGATACAGTAAACTACGTTCATAACAAACACGCTTATAACGAACTGATGGATATAACGAACTGTTATTTGGTCCAGTCCATTTGAAGTATATACGCTTATCTATTTTGTCAAGCATATATAGAACTTCAACGCTAGAATATAATCAGTCTCTATTATCAGCCATCTATTCAATACAGAAACACTTATTATTTTCCCGTTTATTAATGGCCTTAATACGTACATCGAAAATCATCAGATACTATTAAACCCCAGCGCACACTCTGAATCTTAAATTTAAAAAACACTATCTCAAAGGATTGTGAAAAAACACTCTCCATTCTGCTGAATTCATTATGTTATTTTCATACAACATAAGGCACTGTTTGGCTATTTCTGCGTCAAATCAAATGTCATATTTTTGCTTGTAAGTAGAACTTTGTAGAAATGTATCCCATGAAGGTGTTATAAGAATATAAAAATATCTTCTGTGTTCCCATATTTGCAATGATCTTGAAGAGCATGGCGTCCCCACCCTTTCCGACACTTGACATGTCTACCTTCCTTGAATGGCTATCCGCTTAGAAACACCCGACTCCGTACATTTCCTGTAATAGTGTAACAAGTATGGCAGAGTGGTAAATCATATTATAGATATGTTTCCGTACTCATATTAGAATATACAAATAAACAACACTTACCTATGCGTTTCCAAAGGTGTTATCCTCGGTTCCACGACAGTGACACATGCGGTCAAAGCGGACTGTGTTGACTGGAGACCGTGGCGGGCAAACCCGGTTCAACAAGGCCGGTTGACGCGCAGCGCAGAGCCTTTGTATAGACGCCGCACAGATGTTACTCTCGGTCCACACAGTACATAGAAAGAGGAATGATATTATTGGGAACATGTCTGCACGGACCAGTGCTTAATCGACCTCCAAAAACGTGTTCTTTATTTCATCGAAGGTAAACCTTGATAAAGACATTAGATGAAAAATAAAAAAGGTATTGTTTACGAGGTGCCGCCATCTTGTTTTCTGAAACCCGTATCGGTGTTTGTCCTCTTTCTGGAATTCTGAATGCGTTTCTAAGGGAACGATCCGTAGCCCCCTGTGCTGGTGTATCTAAAAACATATCCAAAGAGGGACGGATGCGGGATACGGTAACGGCGGCTACCCCACCAAACCCCGTCAGCGTCCAAAATTTAACCCACCCTTCTGAAACACTTGCCTGTTGATTATAGGGACGCTTCATCTGGTATAATCGTATAATGAAAACAGCGACAACAGAAATCACGAAATACATCTACTTGTATACCCTAGGTTTATTTTTTTACCTTTTCAGCCATATCATTGATTTAATGTGCAAAATAGTTAATATTCACAAATGTTTCACATCAAGCATAAAGTCAAGAAATCAAAACACGTTCGCCATCAGGCGAATGAGTCATCTACCATGTGAGGCTCTACCTTCTTGCACTACAACAATGATGACTTATTTGTTACAAAGCTTATTATGATTTTTAATTGTATGAATGTTAAGACGTGAAACGTTTATGAATAACAGTTTCATTATGTTTGTGTCTAAAAGGAAACATAAATCGATTACTTCTTTGGCATGCATAGTTCATGCAATCAAACATTATGAGCCTATGACCTTTCTAATGAATAAACTGTCTGTATGTCTGTTTGGTAAAAGACAATATACACCCATGTTTGGCTGAAAGAAACAAGACATGGTTATAGTATGGCGATGTATTTGACACGGGAATCATAAATGATATTGCATGTATCATAACAATGAGTACCTTACAGCAGGTGGTGTGCACATCTTTCAAGCCTAGTAACGTTTGTATTATTTTTTGTCTAATCATTTTTTAAGTGCGTACTTTCTTTTGGCAGATAGTTTATGTGTAAGCGCTCCGTCTTGTCCTTGTACCTGGTGAATTCTGACGATCTGCGTGTATCTGTTGGGTTCAGGCACGACAGTGACCAGCAAGGGAATTCTTTGAACGCAGGAACGTGCTAACAGATTGTATAATACACAACATGACATGACAAACAGACTGAAACAGTACAGAATTTAACAATCATTTAAGAGACAGATACCAAGTGGGATAAAAGATTCAAGAGCTCTATTTGTTTTAAAACGTGGCAATACATATCGTCAGCCAGCAGGTAGAAGGTTAAATCCCCCACTTGTGTTAATCACTCTATTGTTTTAGCCATCATGCCTTCTTAATCGTGTGTATGTACACCAATCAGGCTATATACTATAACCTTTTATATATACTATAACAATCATGCATGATAAAACTCAATTTTAACCAAAGCTGTGTTGAGACAAACACACTCGCTGATATTGTACAGTGTTACTGACTTCAAAGCTATTCTGACTTGACAACGACTCTTTTTGAATGGTGTGAATACGACCGTTTCAGTATCCTGGGTCATTGAGGCGAGGAGTGTTATGTCTGCACAAAGGACACCTCAAGTGTTGAAGAGTTTCCTCGTGAAAGGTGACTAGGTCACAATGAAACCATACACAGAATACCACAACGCCTATCCTTAACGCACATATACTCTTCAAAAAAAGAAACGCAATGCGGATATTTTTGCCCATAAAAGCAAAAGTAGAGAACCAAGATGTGCAAAATGAAGAGGTTTAATGTGTTACAGTGTCAGTGACAAATTTCCCGGATCAAAATGATCACAACAAGGACATGCAAAGCATTAGTCGGGGAACACGTACGATTCGGAAAAACGCACCCAGTGCATTTACAATGTACGTGCAGCAGCACTATGAACGGTATTTAATTGAAGGGATGTCATCGAACAGTAACAGTTCAACAACATGTCAAGATTAACAGACGAGCAAATAAACAACGTCATATGCCGCTTTCAGGAAGGGGAATCCCGATCAGCTGTAGCCAGGGTTTTCAATGTAGAGCACCAGCACCATCGTAAGGCTATGGGATCGGTTACAATAGCATGGGTCAACACGTTATCGGCCAAGGTCGGGACGACCAAGAGTAACCACCCCGCCCAAAATAGTTACATCCGACTGCGCCACCTACGTGAAAGAACGTGCACAGCCACCTCAACAGCATCCAAAATACTTTTTAAAAGATCAAAATTCATTCTTTATTTGAAAACTTAGATTATGGCATTAGTTTTGGTGGAATGTGCACAATCTTAAAGAAATTGTCATATGATGATACCTTCCCTATTTGATGTTATGTTTAGACATTGAAGAATTCCCCTAAAGTAGTTCTGTATGTCTCCGCCACATTGACAACGTAATCACGTGACATAATGACGTTCATCGGGAAATGAACGACAGTCAGCTTGGTAGTGTTCACCTAGACGAGGTCACCGGTTAGTATCAATATATATTATTGAAAGGCATTTAGAAGTAATACACATAAGGAAGAGAATTAATTGAAGTCAACCTTTGTATTATAAGGAACACAACGTTTCGGAGCACATTTATATGCTTACTCTTTCATCACCTGATGAAGGAGTAAGTAAACCTATCAAATAATGAGAAATTGTGTGTCCTTTTTAAACATGAGTCATATGTCACTGCCAAAACCTGCCCTTTAATATTACAGCGCAGAAAACCTTTTTATTATGTACAACGGTGAGACGAAAATAAAATATCTGTCTGTCTGGGGTTAAAGGTCGCGTTGAAGGTTATTGCACTTATATAGCGCCGTGCATGCACGTGTCCGTGTCTGTGTCTGTGTCTATGTCTGTGTGTCCGTGTCTGTGTGTGACTGCTTGTACTAGCCTGGACTAATTTATAGTGCCAGCCCACTGAGATACCATCCACAGTTTAACATAAATACCACACTCAGACACAGCATACTTACTTCGAGCCGCCTAGTCAGGTTAACAGCAATTTAACGTCTTTTGGTGTAAACGGCCGGGGATCGAACCCCCGACATTCCGCTCTCCGGGCAGACGCTCTACCACCAGACCACGGAGGCGGTCAGAAATCGTACAATGGACTATGCATTAGTACAAATTTCTTATGATTATGTCAATATTTTTGTCATTTTTTATATTTTACGGGGACATCATAGCTCGGATTCTTCATAAACAGTTTCAGGGAAACAGATGTTGTACTTTCAGAGGAGATGTCTAAAGTTTAAAAAGTTAACGACGGACGGACAATCGGACGACGGTCAACTCACCAGGAGAAAGTATATACTCGCTTTGTTGTCATTCCAAACATAATGATACCTGTTCCCGACCACACTGGTCACGTGGTTGTTGATAACGTGACTGCAATCTACAAGTGAGTGGCAGGTGCTCCGACTCTGACCTGTAAATGACATCACAATGGCAACAAAATGTAAACAAACTAATTGTTGACATTATATAATCTTGTTTACTTCTTCATCTGCACTAATGAATGTGAAGTCCACCTAGCCGGCGTCAGCACAATGACTAATAACTTCAGAACTTCAGCAATACTTTCCCAATCGCATTTACGTCTTCGTCACGTGCATAACGTTTTCAGTTAACATTTTCACCACGATCAGAAATATTATCAATTCATGGTCGATGCGCAATAGCATCATCAACCGAATCTTGGCCTGTTGAAATCCCCACCAAGCGTGTAAATATCTCCATATTAATACAATAAATTCCGGATTGTCAAATGCAATTTTGGTATGATAACTAGTCTCACCTCAACGAATATAGTGATGTAGCTCATTAAACAACATAACACACAGTGACCTTGAAACATCAGTTCTTATCAGGAGGACACAATATAACCTTCTTAACCCCTAAACTTCCCCAGATTAATAAAAAACCAAAAAAAAGACAACTTATGAATGTATCTAAATGTACATATTAGAGACAAAAACATTTTCAAAAGCAAAAGAAATCTCCCCCAAGTCGTAACACCCCTAGGGATCAACAAAATTCACTATGTCATAAATAAACAATCTGTCTGTCTGTCTGTGTCATGCTGTGTATTGTTCAGCGATATGGGTGAGTAACTACACCCAGGGACACCACAAACCATCCCTTGCCTGATACCTGGACAATGGGCGGTAAGAGTTTAATCACTTTGTTCATCGAGCAGCAGCAACTAACACTGTTCACTTAACACGGCCAAGTAGTTTCGACACTAACTACTTGTTGTATAAGGACTATGTTTGTTCGGTAAAATAATAGACGTTATCGCTTTGCCTAACAAAATGAAAAGTATTGAAAAATAATTCAGTGGATAATTTGATTAATCACTTGTTGGACTTAGATGAAAGAGAAGGGCCAGAAACGAACTCTCACTGGAAATAACTGTTGTTGCTTGTGGGAGTAGTGTTATTGATAGTCGTTAGTGTACTGTTGTATGTAAAAAAAGAAACTACTGTCTAGACAAAAGAGAACGTGGTGGGGGGAGTGCCACGGTCGCATCTGAGTTCGAGAAGGTGTCGGTTGAAACCGAGGGCGAGGACCCCGCCTCAAAAGGAAGAGTACCCTCTGCATCCCCCATGATGAACACTGGTCCACACTGAACCACAGAACACACACTGAAAGACGAAAGTAGGCCATCCGCAGCCATCCGACGCTTTTACCCGATGTTTGACAGGTCAACTACCCCGTGAAAGACAGCGACCATGAAGTCACTGAACCAGATCTTGGAGAGAGTAAAATTACCCCATACAAAGAGGTGCACGTTGACTGACTGGGATAAATGCCATCCAGGCCTTGGGAAGACTAAGTGCCCCCTTAAAGCATGGTGACTAACCATGTGGCGTGTACCGGAGGACACCACTGCGGTTATGCCAATCTTCAAATGTCAATGTCTTATTACAACATATGACATTGACCTGTGAAGATGGGCATATCATTACCCGTGTCACACTCACTTTGATAAGGATTGCAATGTGAGGCCTAGCGTCATCGTTCGGTAAGATACCCGTGAAGATCCGGGGTAGAATAGGTCTTAAGTAACCCATACTTGCCGAAGGAGGCGCCTATGCTTGTTGTAAGAGGCGACTTAAGGGATCGGGTGGTCAGGCTCACTGACTTGGTTGATGCATGTCATCGTATCCCAATTGTGTGGATCGATGCCCATGATGTCAATCACTGGATTGTCTTGTCCAGACTCGATTATTTTCTGACCGCCGTCATATAGCTGGAATTTTGCTGAGTGCGGCGTTAAACAACAAACAAACAAACAAACACTAAAGCGCACTTCAGTTCTCCCAGACCATCTCCGAGATTAGTTTTGTATCCTGAAAATCCTCGGGCCTTGTCGTTATTCTGCCTCGAGTCTGCCATTGTATTGGTATTAACAAAACCCGCTCACAAATCTATTGGTCCAGCTGTGACGATCGCCGATTCACAATACATCACAATACACCTATATCACCCAGTGAAACATAAAACCGGTTTACCCAGTGGACACATTTCTAAGCATTTGGGTTTTCACCGTCGAATTACTTTATGTAAAAAAAAAAGCATACTCGATTTACTAGCTTTGGGCGGCTGGTTTTGTAAGTAACCAATGTCGTCATATCTTTTGTAAAAAGAAGGGGGAGGTGATGTAGCCTAGTGGTTAAAGCGTTCGCTCGTCACGCCGAAGGTCCGGGTTCGATTCCTCACATGGGTACAATGTGTGAAGCCCATTTTCTGGCGTCCCCCGCCGTGATATTGCTGGAATATTGCTAAGAGTGGCGTAAAACCACACTCACTCACTGTATAAAGAAGAGTAAGACAATGTGATGGGTACAATACTCACACTGTTTCGCATTTTCAGCAGCAAAAATATTTATCAAGAAGCTGTTAGATATCAGGTTTTTACAAGCAGTCGATAAAGGATCCCTCGCTGATTAGTTTACTTAAGAAATTCATTGGCTATGTTAAAATGTAGATGATTTACCCTAAAGCCTTCTGTATCGTAGGCACTTTGTTAGGGTATAGGTTTATGAGGGAGTTAATGTGTGTTTCATATATTCCATGAGTTAAGTAAGTTAACTATTTCTATCAGTGTAGTCAATACAAATTAGATAACATCTGCTGGGCTATAAAATGTATTATTACCATGGCAAGCAGCACGGAGTCAACGGGCATCGGCTTGTAAATAACTAATGATAAAAAATTTAATAATAATAATAATAATAATAATAATAATAATAATAATAATAATATAGTTTATTAATGTGTCATGTGTACATAATACACCTGGCCATTACTGGCCTAAAAGACACCTAAAATTATACAATCAATCAAATACATAAATAAAACATTATAACTAATAATATCGTCATATGTATACAGCAACCCCCCACACACACACACCTCCCCCCGCCCCACTCCACAGACACATGGACATATACTCTCACGCAAGTTCAACCTAACCACCAGTTCACACACCTTAGCACGACGTGGTAAACATCTGAGACCTGCATCACTTCGAGCTTTCGTCACACATTAAGCTGACACGCTGCGCTATAACTAGAAAGCGGCGTTAAACCCAACTCACCCACTCACTCTTTTCCTTGTGCTGTTCTTCCTGACTGCTTCTCCGTGAACACAACAAACATGGCAAACAGCAGAACAAAACGCAAATTATCATGGGTTGGTAGTAAAATTATACATTTTGTATGTGCATGCATACATCCAGTCTACATGATCAAGTGAATAACTCTTACTTCTGAAAACAAAACATCGATAGGCCAACGAAGAAGGATGGTGAGGTGGGGTGAAATGAGGTTTAAGGTCGTGTTTAAGATTATTGCACTGATATCGCGAGCCGACCAGTCCTTGTTTTAGCCCCTTAATGCCGAGCGCCAGACAGGGTAACAACAAATACCATCTTTTAACGTCTTTTGGTATGACGCGGCCGGGGATCGAACCCCGGACCTTTCGCTCTCCGGGCGGACGTTCTACCACTAGGCCACGTCGCCCATGTGACGTTGTGAATGAATACACATACGACTGAAGGCGATGTCCACACACCTATGAACGTGTATACTTATGAAGTATATATTTCAGTACAATGCCGTCGTACATGTCACATCACTACTTCTCGAGGCAAGCGTGTCCACTGGTCTAAATCCAAGCCTACAAGACTCTGATAAAAAGGCTAGTGGACGCACTTGCCTCGGGAAGATGCACTGCAACCCGTGTCTTATCTCTTCGCTACCCTGATTACATACACACAGGGTCGGGTAGCCTAGTGGTTAAAGCGTTCACTCGTCACGCCGAAGACCCGGGCTCGAATCCCGACATGGGTACAATGTGTGAAGCCCATTTCTGGTGTCCCCCGCCGTGATATTGCTGGAATATTGCTAAAAGCGGCGTAAAACCATACTCACTCACTCACTCACTCGCTGCACACACTGCGAGGTTACAGTACAGAATAGATGTTATCAGCAATGAAACTATTTCCTTGCTTCCACTGACTTTGGTTACCTATTGTACAGCAATGAAGACAAAGCTACAGTAACTTGGCATGGTACGTTTTGTGATAGTGATATGGGTTGATCCAAAAATGGCATCGTGGTTTAGAAGCCATTTGTGTGGTGTTTGTTTGTGTGTTGTTTAACGCCCACTACATGACGGCGGTATGTGAGTATCTGAGCCGGAACTAGATAACCCAGTGAGTGATATCATGAGCATCGATCAACACAATTGGCATACGATGACATGCCACATCAACCACGTCAGCGAGTCACGTCAAGTCGTCTCTTACGACAAACATTATCGCCTCGTACGTAGCGTGGGTTGCTGAAGATCTATTCTAACCCGGATCTTCAAGGGTTATGTGTTGATTAAGGAACGTGAACTGAAGGGTCCAGATATAGTTTCAAATTGTCGTTGTTTGGGGACCTCAAAGGGATATGGTACGTACATGGGCTCACTTTGATTCAGTATTGACAGTGCCACTTTACATTTAAGTAATGTACACCGGTTCGCCAATAGCACTCCATAATGTCTTGACATTGAGTTGCTATGGCTAATCATAATATGGTGAATAATGATTTGCAAAGTACCGTATTCGACGTAATAAGCGCCCAGGGCGCTCTCAAAATTGGAAATATCGGGCTCTTATTAGAATATTATTTTGGTGAAAAAAAACAGATTTGAAAGATAAATTTCGTGGTTTATGCTGACAGCCTGAAATGTTTATGTACAACAGATATATTTTTCCAGAATTTAATTGCCCATGATTAAGGGTGCATATAACACACGAGTGCGTATTATACACGAATAAATAAGTCTTGTGTACATTGATCAATCGGAAGGGGTGCCAATTGGGATTGTTCACTAGCCAATATATTAGCAAATATCGCCGTGGGCTCTTATTGGAGCGGGGCACTTATTGCGTCGAGTACGGTATGTCAGTGCTGATCTAATGTTATTTGCATGAGACAGAATCAATATATTTTTTCGAGAGACCATTTTTTCCCAAGTCCGAAGGCAGTGTCATCAATAAACGTCGGAATATGTCAACAAACACATCCCACTCTGGCGATATTCTAGTCAATAATTTATATTAAATATTTCTTGAATAGAAAGGCAATGACTACATGTACAGATCAATTAGCCTACTTATACGAAATTTATTCTTGTAGTATGATAAAACAACAACAGCAACATCTTTAAGCATGTAGGTGAAATATTAGATAATTCTTCAAGATTCGATATCGTCCTTGCGACTTCAGCTACGGACGTTCCTGTCAGCAACATGCCGATGGCACGTTCACGTTGCACATTTGAAAGGCGTGGCATGACAAATGGCCGTAAAGACTTTTGTTTTCTTGTGTTTTCTTTTTTTGTTAATGACTGCTAACAAGTATGGCTGAAAACAAGTGCGGTATTATGGCCACGTGACCAGTGAAAAACCACTTTTTCCACTATAGTGCTGTGCACATGATTTTGATCGACTCACCTGCACAAAAACGGGTGTTATCTGAAGACAATACGTGGCCATTACTGTATGAATACACAATAAGGGCCCACAATGATAACTGGTCAAAATGTTAAAATTTTAGGAATGTGAAGTTTTTAATTTGGTTCAGTATTTATGGAATACTGTAAGGGACATTCTCGCGATCTCGCATTCTCGCGATCTCGACCTTTGGAAACGAGCTAAATATTCCCAAAACACGAGAATACGAGATCGCGAGAACGCGAGATTTGGCCAAAATATCGCGTTCGCACTGACCTTGCGCATGCGTAATGTCACAAGGTCAGGGCGCATGCGCACGTTAGTATTCCGGTGGTCATGCTCCTTTCATGCTCTTCATTCTCCAAGCAGAATTTAGCAAAATTATGAGTGAGTGAGTTAGTGAGTATGGTTTTAGGCCGCTTTTAGCAATATTCCAGCAATATCACGACGGGGGTCACCAGAAATGGTCTTCACACACTGTACCCATGTCGGGAATCGAACCCGGGTCTTCGGCGTGACGAGCTAACGCTTTAACCACTAGGCTACCCGACCGCCCAAGCAAAATTATGACTTGAGCTTGGAAGTGCTATGTAATTTACATACACAAAGTCCCATGTAGAGTAGAGTTCTCTGCCTTTGGTACAGTTTTCATATGTACTTTAAATTAAAATCCTCAACATGCTCAAGATAATTTAACAAAAGAAATTGTGTATATGAATGTCCAGTGATAGTGAAAACATTAAAGTGTGAGGAAACTGGAAACAAAATATCACTGTCAGTGAGAGAGTAAATATTGCTTAAAGCCACATCAGTCAGTATTGCAGCTATTCACAGCGACACCATCAGTCATAGAAATAATCACAGGCCTTGACATCCACCTGATAGGCATGCTTATAGTGGAAAAGTACCCCCGATATCCAGCCTGAGGGACCGGCATGGCTCTGCATAAGTGAGTGAGTTTGGCTTAACAGCGAATTGTGACGCCTCAGACGACTGAGCCACTAGATGACTGTTTTGGTAATAGGCCGAAAAACGCGAGGACGCGACATTGGTCAAGTGTCGCACTCTCTTGTTCTCGCGTTTTTGAAAATAGTTGCCTATAACTGTAAAGGCAATTGGCACAAAAGTACGACTCTCTTTCTCGCGTTTTTGAAAATAGTTGCCTATAACTGTAAAGGCAATTGGCACAAAAGCACGAGAACGAGAGATCGTGAGATCGCGACATTGGTCAAGTGTCGCAATCTCGCGTTTTCGCTTTTTTGAAAATAGTTGCACATAACTGTATAGGCAATTGACACAAAAGCACGAGAACGCGAGATCGCGCCATTGGTCGAGTGTCGCTATCTCGCGTTCTCGCGTTTTTCAAAACATTTACATATAACTGTATAGGCAATTGACACAACAGCATAAGAACGCGAGATCACGACATTGTTCATATGAATATAGTTAATCCCCATGGCCCATCCTCTATATCTCCAGGGCTGGAATTCCGGTAAAACCTATAGAAATCCCTGGACCCATTCGCGAGGTTTTCGCAATCTTAAATTACCTAACCATGCCAGATTAACTATATGTATACTCACATGAAAAAAGCGGGTGTTCTTTAACTTCTTTTGAGTCATATGTTATGTATGGATACAATACTCAGAAAGTTTGGAAACATTTGATTTTGCAGGTTCAGTGGGGTAAGATTTGGAAAACATCTTGAATCAAACAACATGGAATGTCCATCACTGGAAACAACAAACATGACAAGAAGTTGCAACAGGAAGGAACAACAGGGCAAAACACGTCTTTAAAAGTGAATGGTTACTGAATGATCTGCCCTTTGTCATTGGGCTTATGACCTTGGGTTGTTTGTGGTTTCTGGTGATCAACTGTCTACATACATATCAACAATTTGAACAGCATCGGTCTACTCATTAATAACTTGTTTTTGTCGCAACAATCGTCGGAATAATACAAATGACAATATCAACAACAGTAATAATAATAAATTTAACTTGTTATTTTTAGGACAATGTACGATGGTAGTTTTAAATGCAGAAAACGTTTGTCCTCATTGAGGGAATTGCTCACTGCACTGCGACATGATTTCAATCGAGTAATAACTCTACCTGGATCCATCTTGATAATATAGTTCATATAGGTAACAAAGTATTTGAATGAATTATCAGTCAAAACAATACATACATGGATATAACTCCCTCGGTATAACATAAAATAATAATATGTTTTTGCCATATAAGATACCACGTGTACGAATATACCACAAATGACCGTATAATGTTCATTCTATCATGAATGTCAAAATTAATCGATTCGGATTGGTCAAATCACAATAACCACATGTAACTGGAACAGACGACTTGTCAGCCGTATCAACGTGGAAGCTAATGTTCATAGGAAAGTACTTCTTTTGCAGACATTGTCAGTAGGTATTTATAAACAACATGATCAATATGAACAATTACAGATCACAAAATCCAGAGATGCGGTTACTACAATAGTCAAAGTATAGAAACATAACAGAAAACAAGTTGAAGAGTGTACTTTAACTTTTAGGGACAAGAGAGGGCTTGAGATCTTAATAAGTTGAGCCCCGTCTCTTCATATCACAATATCTCAAGTTGACAACGCGCGCGCATACAGTGACTGGAACCAGTTTAGAGATTTGTTTCTTTCTGTAAGCTGATTCCCGACTCTCTGTGCGCGTCGTGAAGCTGGAAGTCGGTACGTACAGGCCTCCATATGCACAGCTCATCTCGTTTATGTGACGTCATACCCGGCTGGGTTCAGCGTAACTCCGTCTCTATTTCGACGTCTCGTTAAAATATAAGGGAAGAAGTTTAGATGTAGAGTCAATGCAAGTTGCACACTTGTTAGCTCATTTTCTGATAAGATTAAAAAGTATCGAATATGTCATTACTGTACAGTCGTTACCCGTAAGTGCAGCATCACTAATATCCCGAGACCCCTAATAACGCGATATTAAATGATGAACGGGTTATAAATGAAAACTGTGTGGATGAACTCAGTGTGCTGCTTAAAATATATATGATACCAGAACCTCAAATACTATATAATATGTGAAAATAGCCACGTGATTTCATGGCATTTGTGTGTGTTGAAGTTACACATCAATGTTATATCAGAGGTTGTGAAAATGTTGAAAATATCACTCAGTGAGTGCATGTGTGTGGTATTACGCCGCTAATAGCAATACTTCTGCAAGTGAGTGAGTACAGTTTCACACCGTTTTAGCAATATTTCAGCAATATCACGGCGGGGGACACCAGAAATGGGCTTCACACATTGTACCCATATAGGGAATCGAACCCGGGACTTCGGCATGACGGGCGAATCTGCACTATGACCGCGGAAGACACAAAACCAGGCCCCATACACGTACAGTACATGTATATGAAAACAAGAAACCTTCGATGCGATGCATCAATACGGCGTCAAACTTTATGTTCGTCAAATTTAATTTACAATCAAACATTATGTAATATATTCCCAAAATGTTTAATCAACATAGGCATGAACAATATTTGTTTCAGTTCATTCCGTTACACCATCTAACAAGTTTTTGACTACTGTGGGATTACCCTGCAAACTGAATTTGATAAACAATGTCTTTCCACAGTGTTTGAGTGCAGTAGCCTGTTGCAGCCGCTTGTGAAGACCAGTACTAGTGCAAACACGAAAACGTCGTTTTTTCCCGTATGTGGCAGTGGACGAAAAAACGACGTTTTCTACCCTTTCTAATCATCGTTTTACCGTCTAGAAACTAGACCAACTAGTAACCAATGAATACATTAACAAAAATCTTTAAACTGCAACCGAATAACTTGCTGGCTGTCACGACTTATCTTTGTAAGTGGTGGCCCTTGGCCGATAATTAATCTCTGATATTCCTTGCAATTATAGAGGCAGGGAGGCTAATTGTATGATAAATAGAATAGTCAGATGGAAGTGTAACAGAATACTACATATTATCCCGCACATTTCTATTTTAACGGAAATTTTCAAGTCAGGAAAAAGGCGTAATGTCAAATACAATTATTGAATATTTCCCTTACATATAAGATACTGGGGTACCAAATTTGCATTAACTTTAGCTAAATTCATTAGAAAACGTGCAGACTTAGAAAAGGTCTAAGGATAAGAAATACATAGACTTTGTAATAGATATGTGGAATTTCACACACTCTAGTCAAGATCCGAATGAATGATTATTGTATTGTATGGTGGTGGCACGTGGTCCTGTGCACAGCGCACAGATCACTAATCAGTTGAAGTTAAGCAACGTCGGTCTCGGAGAATAGATGAGCTTGACTCCTGAGTTTCTAGGGCTACGGTCCTGCCCCACACTGAAGAACATGTACTACATGTGGTGTCTCCTTAGGCAAGTGACTTTGTTCCTCTGTTCACCCAGCAGTAGGATGAGATGGTAATGTGGCTTCTAGCCCTTCTAGCGTTGTACATACACTTCGTGAATTATAAATGCACTTATTATTATTTGTATCAGCCACACTTCTAAAGACAACACGTGTGACTGTGCTGGAAACGAAACATAGATTAGCGAGAGCGCAGACCCCATGCATCCATCCACCCTCACACGTAACACAAATAAGCAAGGCCTCGACCTGACACTTATGAAACGACATGTGGATCCTGGCCTTCATCAACCCATGCTTGCCGTGAAAGGGGACTATGCTTGTCGTAAGAGGCGACTACGGGATCGGGTGGTCAGGCTCGCTTGATGCATGTCATCCATCCCAATTGCGTGGATTGATGCTTATGATATCAATCACTGGATTGTCTGGTCCAGACTCGATTATTTACAGACCGCCGTTATATAGCTGGAATATTGCTGACCAACCAACCAACCAAACCAACATGCACGCGATGGGATCAGAGTGAGCCTCCCCTAATCTCTGTGTTATAAATCTAACCCGTTACCAACACTGAACACGGGCTTATTCCCGGGGCACTTTCACCACATATATATAAGAAGCACTATGCGCCATGTCTGCACATACTAGTAGTAGTGGTGGTGGTGGTGCCCCGGAGTACCTTGCCTCAGGGCTCAGTCACACATTCAGGATTTTTACTGCCTTCCTTGATAGGACCATTAAAATGTCCATCACCGATTAAAATTTGTCGAAAGTCTGATCAAGATCCT
Source organism: Haliotis cracherodii (assembly GCF_022045235.1). Taxonomy (NCBI): domain Eukaryota; kingdom Metazoa; phylum Mollusca; class Gastropoda; order Lepetellida; family Haliotidae; genus Haliotis; species Haliotis cracherodii. The sequence goes on along the minus strand of NW_027266272.1, from coordinate 3,070,823 downwards.
GGTACACGTGGCGAGAAGTTCACAAATAATCTGATATTGTCCAGGAAGCGTCCCGATTCAGCCGTTTCCAGCCGAATTCGTCCAGACAGTGTCCTGATTCTCCCGAATGCGATCTGACAGAGATCCGACAGTGAAGCATTCGGCAAGATCTGGACGCAATCTGGACGCACTATACTGTCGGGAGTGCTTGGCCGACCTCTCTTGACCTTTCCGATCCGTAGGACTCTGTTACGAACGTATACGACTCCGTGCAGACAATGAAAGGACATTCCAGATCACTGAGGATAGTAATCCGACTGTTTCACTTTTCTTGATCTCAAACGGGAGCCATAATCGGCACTGTGTCAACCTGGCCTAACCCAAACTTCATGTTGCTGTTTTATGTATAAGGGAGGTCGCCTTCTGCCTCAGCAATTTTGGTTGATCTGTCCTTCTTTGGAACTCATGTGTGTGAATCTGGTACACATACTATCTATTGGGATTTTAGAATTGACTTGAATTTTGTGTAGCCGTCTGCCAAGATTATACCCTGATGGTATGCACTTTATTTCGTGTGTTTAGACACTAAACGTATTTAGACACCAAATGTGTTTAGACACTAAACGTGTTTAGACACAAAATGTGCATTTCGTTTAGGATTTAAACATGATTGATGTGCGGTACACTTATACCCCGTGTCAGTGAACCGTGTCTGAGCCCTTCCTAGTCCCGGGAACGCCATGGGGAGTTTTCATCCTAAATAAAAATTTGTCGCTCCCAGGTCGACACTAAGCTGACTGACAGTAAAGTACACTACACTGGTGATAAGGAATAACAATAGGGATTAACGTTTCAATGAAAACAAAACTTTTATAAAGTACTTTGATAACGAAGTCTCAGGACTACGTCTTGACCTTCCAGCTTCCATCATTCATGTTCTTCCAACTTCCAAATGCCAATCAAAGACATAAGTGATTCTAGACATTACTCAACATGAAAATTTGCCTTAAGTAAACAGTTTATGAGGTATGCTCCAGAAATGATCGTCCCTACCCTCATAAGTCTAGAAACGCCCTGAAAACACCCTTAACAGTCAAAGGTGCCAGTCCAATGCATGTCTTATGTCTATAAAGTTTCATGAAGATACATTGAATGGTGTATAGGGTAAGTACATGAAAGGTGATGGGCGTACATTGTCCGTTTCTATATCACCTACAGAAATCAGTTTGGGTGGCGGATTATTAAACACTCTCCAGACTTGGAGAAATGTCTACTTCTTTCTGTAATCTTGATTTCAGGGCCAAAACTGAGGCAATCTTGTCTTGCCAAATTATTCTTGACTTGAGTCGGACTCCTTTTCATATTTATTCTCTTGGGTCTGGGAGACACACGACGCTGTGAGTATCGCATGGAGAACTGACCAGTAGAGAGAATCCCGCTTAGGTCAGCCTGGGCCAGTGTAGTCGGTATCCTCCCATTAGTTTCGCGTCCCATTTGTCACACGCCTTAAAAAAACATAGGTCATGGCAGCAGGTACTGACTGGTCTACCCTATGTTACCTAAGTATTAGAATGGAGTGATTCAAGAAAAGTAATCTTGTACTTTATGTATATAAAACTGTAGAAAAGTAAACTTGTATTTTATTTACTGGTATGTGTTGTATATACACACAATGACATTAATATGTTATAATAAACATTCTTTATTTGCACTGGTAGCAGCACTGATTAATGAATTGAATTGATTGTCTCTGAATAGTCTTTGTATACTCCAACCCTGCATTGAAGCCTTCAGCAAAGTCGGTGAAGAACATGTTCCCTTGAAACAAACACGGGCATATTTTGACAAATGAAACTTCTTTGGGTGCATAAATGGAATCCCAAATGTCTACTTCGTTTGCAGAATTTGTTCAAGATAATAATACTCTCTGTCAATGCCTTCAACATGTAAATACATTTCATACATAATATATTGACATGGTCCCAGCTGGCAAACAAGAGTTCAAAGAACTGACTGTTTCGGCATAACTTCATCTATTCATCTGAGGCAACAGCTTCTTAATGCAAAAAGCTGCGTCATCATGATTTTCAGTGATCCATAAATATATTTTTACCGCTATTGTCAACGTTTATGCCAAAAGGAATTTGTTTCGTTGGAAAATCGAAATTGGTTATTCTATAGCATTGATGTTTCACATTTCTAAGGTTGTTTACAACATGAGTATTGATTGATAACAACATCTGGTGTCACATGACACGAAATAATATGTGTATGCCTGAAGTAAATAATATTTTATTCAGGAAACAAAAGCTAGAATTGGTTACCCGAATAGGCTAAATGTTTATATTTCCCTTTAATATAACAAGTGTTTCAGCACACAAAAATGTTATAAAAAACACACGTTTGTGTTTACCGTTATGCTTGCTTGTTATGTAGCCGTCATATACATGTAAAATATAAGGAGGGGTGAACGCTATACGGACCATTGTGTCGTGGATAGAGACCCGTGGGGTGGTCAGAGCATCGTGGTTTTGGGTGCTATAGGCCTGAACCAGAGAATTGGCCCTCATGTGTTTCACAATATTGGCGCTGGCAGGGGGAATGGCATCACAGCGCAACGCTACATTGACCAGATCATGAGACCTTACATCGTTCCCTACTTCGCACGTCACCAGAACCATGTGTTCCAGCAGGACAACGCGCGTCCCCACACGGGCAGGCTCACCAGGAACTTCCTGCACCAGCACAACATCCAAACCATGCCATGGCCAGCTATGAGCCCCACACGGCCAGGCTCACCAGGAACTTCCTGCACCAGCACAACATCCAAACCATGCCATGGCCGGCTATGAGCCCGGATTTAAACCCGATCGAGCACCTGTGGGATGAAAAACAGAGACGGCTGAACCAGGTGGTACCAACACCAAGAACTCGTGCTGATCTGAGGCAGCTTTTGTCAGGGTGTTGGCACAGGTGCCTATGGCCTTCGTGAACCGCCTGATACATTCCATGTACCGTAGGTGTATGGCTGTGTTGAACACCCAGGGAGGGCATACGAGGTACTGACATTTCCCACCCCACCATTTCCATGTGTGTGATCGACCCAAAGCAAGGGCTTGCAAAGACGTTCCATGGACTGTGGTCAATGTGCATGCAAAACATGAACTGTCTCAGACTTATCATAATTGACCTCTCTGTCGCTTTGTGAATAAACCATATTTCACAGTCACACAGTACTCGCGTTTCTTTTGCGGTTCAGTATATATAAATGTTGTGTACAGCCATGTGTGGAACTGAATACAATATTGAAAGAAGGAACGTGTTCATGAGGCGAGACATTTCAAACCAATATAGAATCTAAAGTGTTGAAGATCTTCTTTGGTTGACTACAAACTACAGTTTGTACACGTGCACATACCTTAGCTACATCATAAATGATAAATATTTCATATCATTTTGTTATCTTTAAATACCCACATCTAAAATCAACCAACATCCCAGAAATGCAATTGTCATAGTTAAAAATTATAATTCTACTCAATAGAATACAAATGGATCCCAGAACGATGCTTGATTTCAGGACCAGAACTTAGGCAATCTAGACTTGTCAAATCATTCTTTACCTGGAGTCCGTTTCAAATATATTCTCTAGGATCTGGGGACAGATAGAGTAACACGTAGTCAATGAAAACATTTCTTTAAATGTTCGCGTGCTTTTGTGTCAATTGCCTTTACAGTTATATGCAACTATTTTCAAAAACGAGAGAACGCGAGATTGCAACACTTAACCAATGTCGGAATCTTGCGTTCTCGTGTTTTCGTGTCAATTGCCTATACAGTTATATGTAAATATTTTCAAAAACGCGAGAACGCGAGATCGCAACACTTGACCAATGGCGCGATCTCGCGTTCTCGTCCTTTTGTGCTTTTGTGTCAATTGCCTATACAGTCACTAAACTATTTTCAAAAACGCGAGAATGCGAGATTGCGACACATGCCCAATGTCGCGACCTCGCGATCTTGCGATCTCGCGTCCTCGTGCTTTTGTGTCAATTGCCTATACAGTCATATGCAACTATTTTCAGAAACGAGAGAACGCGAGATTGCGACACTTGACCAATGTCGCGATCTCGCGTTCTCGTGCTTTTGTGTCAATTGCCTTTACAGTTATTGGCAACTATTTTCAAAAACGCGAGAACGCGAGACACTTGAGCAATGCCGCGTTCTCGCGTTTTTCGGCCAATTGCCTATACAGTCATCTAGTAGCTCAGTCGACTGAGGCGTCGCAATTCGCTGTGTACGTAAAGTTACGTCCCTTGGGCGTGCCAGAAACCTATGATGGTGGGTTTCGTCCCATTTGAAACTGACACGCCAGGGTATAACTGAAATATAAATACTGTTCAAAGCGGTGTGAAGCCAAACTCACTCACTTATTCAGAGCCATGCGAGTCCCTCAGGCTGGATATCGGGGGTACTTTTCCAGTATAGGCATGCCCATCTCGTGAATGTCAAGGCCGCAATGAATTATTAGTTCGAGTTTGATTGAATTTTAAAATACATGGGAGACGGAACGCATTTTATTTTTAACATTTTATTGGGTTTTTTTGTCGAAGGGTGCGATTCACATGTATCATGCGTGTTCAGTAGGGCTACGTGTACGGAGTAGGAACTCACATATTAGCGATATTTCTATTTCTAGGAACTTTGCGGCAATAGAATAATGTAAGGCGGGATGTTTTGTAGTTAGGTGGGAGAGGATGAAAATCTATTTTAGCGACTATGGTGTCGTGTAAAAACATCGGACAATCTCATTTTAGCCGAATGCTACAAATTGGTCTTTGAGAATTTTGTTTTGATGAATATGCTAGCCGTGTATAATATCGCCTCATAGAGAAACCACTGGCCTGTGATTATTTCTATGAGTGATGGTGTCGCCGCGAATAGCTTCAATACTGACTGATGTGGCTTTAAGCAATATTTACTCTCTCACTGACAGTGATATTTTGTTTCCAGTTTCCTCACACTTTAATGTTTTCACCATCACTGGAAATTCATGTAAACAATTTCTTTTGTTAAATTATCTTGAGCATGTTGAGGATTTTAATTTAAAGTACATAGGAAACTGTACCAAAGGGAGGCCTGTACCTGGGCTCGTGGGACTTTGTGTATGTGAATTACACGATAGCATTTTCAAGCTCAAGTAATAAGTCTGCTAAATGTTACTTGGAGAATGAAGAGCATGAAAAAAGCATGAAAAACCGGACTACTCACGTGTGCATGCGCCTTGAACTTATGATATTACGCATGCGCACAGACAGCGTCTAACACTGCAAACACGAAAACGTCGTTTTTTTCCGTATATGGTCATTGGACGGAAAAACGACGTTATTTGGACGTTTTCAAACCATCGTTTTTCCGTCCAAATAACGTCGTTATTTGACATCGGAATTTACTGGGAGAGAACGATAGCGTTAAGCTCCTCCCTTTCTTGATTGACATTGTCAATCAAGCAACAGCGTCTACCGGTGTTTCTACTTCTCAGATTTCATTGGTCAGTCCCCGCGTGTTAGATTACAGGCCCGCGTTTGACGCTGCACTCGAAGCGCTTAGCGGAAGTACTGAAATCAATCGTTCTAAGCATGCGGATTACTTAATGCCTTGACCACATTTTCCGTTCTGTGCATGCGTGATTTCGCGTATTGTTTCCTAGATTTAATGTCACCACTATTTGACAATGTTTCCTAAACCCAGTCACGTGAAGGTTCGGAATCGTAACGAGTAACTCCATTTAAATTGAAGAGGATCCCCAGTGATATGGGAGATTCCAAGATGAAACTATTCTATGGCTATCTAGGCTGCCACCCAAACCGATCTAAACGGGACCCGATAGCTTATTGTATGCTCTATAGTCATATGGAAGTGGACAAGAACTATACATTGTATTCCGGCCGATTGTTCTTGCATTTACTTATAAGTCAGGAAAATGGACTTAAAAGGGGAGTTGTTGAATGTAATTATTTTAATTATTAAATGTTGCCTATACACTAATCTGGACGAACTTCTCATTGTTCTGTTTATGTCATCCTATATACTATTAGTATGTTACCGTTCTAAAGTCAACCTCTCACATAACATTATATTGATCATAGTATCAAAGTTTAATCAACAATATCAAGAGCAGCGATTTAAACCACTGAAACACCCAAACACAAGGCTGTTATCAAGCGCTAGTGCAGACGTGATGCATCGTAAAAACTGTATCGTGATGTCTTCAGAAATTCAATTATACTACGAGATAGTACGGCTAACGCTGACTCACCGGTGGAACAAAGACAATATCGCTAATACAGATATAACGTATTTGAATGTTAATACTAAAGACAAACAATCATTATTTTTGCAGTGACTATATAACACGTATACACGTTTATTGTTAACTTTCATCAGTTTTGCTCTTCATTTTAATAACTTTGTTTTCACATATATATGTAGCAATACCCGACAAGCATGTCATACATAATTATGGGGCAGTTTTCAATCATGTACTGACTTACTCTGGTGTTAATGAGCGAAGTTTATTGGCTTGTGTGTAAAACCCCGTTTTTCTGGTAATCCTATGATTACTTAGTTTATTTCTATCTAATGACACCCTGTTCTCTGGATCATGGCTCCGTGACTATCTAGAAGAAGAAGTCTTTATTTGTACCAAGGCCACTGGCCCATATACAATACATACATTTGAAATAGTGTGGTACATGAAAAAAGGTAATGTCAGGTACAAATTTACAGGTTTACAGGCTTTTCATAATTACGTCTTCTTTCATAGCTGCAATAGGTATTTACATAGTTTTCCAAGTAATTGTTTACACGAAGATGACAGTAGTGTTTTAAATTTATGCATATTTGGATTATTGCAAAATGTTGTTGGTAAATACAGATGTCTAATATCGTTGTAATATTCACATTCTAAAGTAAAATGATATTCATTCTCTATACTTGTTTCACATATGGGGCAGAGTCGTAAGCGTAAGTCAATATCAGCCCATCTACTTTCGTTTACCTTAAGTCTTAGTAGCCCGGCTCTAAGCCTTATCAAAACATTTCGATATTTTATTTCAGTAATAATGGAAGGTATTTTTCTGGTTCCAGGAGACTTTCAAATTCTTTATACAGAATGTACCTAGAACTAGCCTTGATAGTACTATTCCATGATTGGTAAAACATATTTATCAAAACGTTTTTAAAACTATTCATGAATGATGGTTTGTCGCCAACAGCTTGACTGAGCCAAACTACTCCGAATCCGTGAGAAAATAATATGGAACGAATAGAAGAAGCATAGTTATGACGACCACACTTGTCGTTATATACAAGCATATTATAAGATTTTCTTGGTATCCTACCTTCGTCCATTTCAATCAGTTTTAGCCAATACTTTACAGAACGACACATAGCATTTACATGTAGTGGGTACCGACCGCATTCCCCATACACAATAGCATTTGGGGTTTGCAAACCAACGTTAAGAAACTTCTTACAAGCCATAATATGCACTTGTTCTATTTTTTCAAATCTGTCTACACCCCATATTTCCGCACCATATAAAAGAATAGGTTGAATCTGAGTATCAAATATTTTAAAGAAAACTGAAGTGTCAACAAAACCAATCTTCCGTAAATTGCGAAATATTTCCATTAAAGCTCGTTTACCCCTTGATGCTAGATCTGAAACACATTGGTTCATCTTTGATGTATATGAGAATACAAACCCAAGATATCTATAGGAGTTGGCGGTTGAAATACGTTTGCCTTTATAGAACCATTTCTCATGAACAGATAACCGCCCTCCTCGTCTAAATACAACAACACTCGTTTTATCTAAATTAACCGTTAATCCATGTGAATCTGCAAAGTTATCAAGAATATTAAGTTGGTTCTGTAAACCAGTTACTGTGTCAGAGACAAGAATAACATCGTCGGCAAACAATAATAATAATATTTCAAACAAGTCAGGAAATAATTGTACGCCGTGTTTCCCATGTGATGAAACATCATTTGACAGTTCATTGATGAAAAAGGAAAATAATAGAGGGCTTAATACACAGCCTTGTTTAACTCCGTTAGGACAATCAAAATATTCTGTATAAATGTTATCATTACATCTCACACACGCTTTCACGGAGGCATAGATTCCCTTATCCATAACAGTTAAGATGAACATTCAGTTCAAGTAAATGAATGAGTTTGTTTTGACGCTACAGTCAGTCAAAAAACCAATGATGTGAGGTTTGATAACACACTTCTACCAGGTCGAACATCGTGGATCCTCATTTTCTGCCTAAAGAGAATCATAGTTCATATGCTAATCCATCTGCGAATACCCTCCCACTCAAGAGGACCTTACATGTTGCTAAATCTATCATCTATCCCCCCAATCTCACCAATCCCTGAATTGAGAAGACGTGCGTTACGAATCTCCTCCAAGTCACCATCAATATCCGTATATGTCTGTGATATCATTACCCATCCAAAGCCGAATATACATTTATTGTGTTTTCTTGACAACAAATGTTATAATTGGGATAACACTTTCTGAGTAAAGTACAGATTCTCGTACTTTCTTGGGTTGAGTCCCGTCCGGGATTTGAACCCACACTGTGAGTGAGGCACCCAATCGCCAGAACACAAAGTTGGCGATCTAACCCAGCCATCGAACCAAAAATGTTAGTCCAGATGACGTATACTTTGTGTACTCCTCTGACAAGAGAAAAATGACACGGCTTCTATGACCGAAAGCTTTGAACCAACAATGCCTTTAAGAAAGTGGTCAACAGTAACACACATTATATTTGGATACCACTTTCTTAGTAAACTACATATTTTTAGGGTGGAAATAATAGACGTTGATGGTTGATTATCAATGGACAAATTAAAGCCAAAACTTAACTTATGAATGATTGGTAATGGGAAATGGACAATGGGCAAACGGGAGGCGGGGTAATCAGCGCCATGCCAGTTATCTGTTGGCTTCCCTTGTTGCGTTCCCTTCTTTGCTATCTTTTTACTTTTGTTGTTCTTACAGGTACAAATATATGTTCTCTGCCTCATAGCATTTAATAATATGCACCTGATGAAGGAGAAAGTATATATTCCGAAACGCAGTGTTCCTCCGTTGACATCCATAAATAGTTTTCCTTGTGTGTATCAGTTCTTAATGCCCTTCAAAGACTCAATCTAGCTTTGTTTTTAAATGTGGTGATATTTGCGTAGAATATAATATGGTCATGCCTATATACATTTGGGTCTTTGTCTACATAAGCATTTAGACATACAATTTAGAGCTAAGGACATTGCTAATTCTGCCGGCATGAAGTACACGTCATAGCAAGCTGTGATCTTTATTCATACTTTAGATATTCGTAATGGAGATCTGTAACTGAAGTTTACCGTAATCTTCCGCAACTCTCACCTCCTGACCAGTTGAACGTCTTAGTGCATTCAGATGCCATTGTAAAATTCCAGGCTGCCCCTCTTTCTGTGATGTTTTGACGGATGAAATCTATTGCGTTATAATAATCTCTGTTTGCTGATATATAATATGTACATGTTGTAAAATATTTACGATATGTTAAACGTGTAATTCGATGCATATGCAATGCAAGGTGAACATATGTGCGGATGCACGAAGGCGGTTATAGTCATAGTTATACTGCGATGGATGTAGGGGAATGGTAGGGGTGTGTATGTATGTATGAAAGCACGAATACCGATACATGAGGGCGGATATAGTTATAGTTCGATGGATGTTGGGGAATGGTGGGAGGATGGATTATGTATGAAAGCATGCGCATGGATCCATGATGGCTGACGTAGACATAATGGTGGGGAAAGAAGAATGTGATGTGTGTGTGCGTGTGCGTGCGTGCGTGCGTGCGTGCGTGCGTGCGTGCATGCGTGCGTGCATGCGTTGTGATACGAGGGTTTGCGAACATGTTGTCAGATGATTGTGTGAGTAAGTTAAGTGGTTGAGGATGTGGCAGGTATGAGTATTGATACATGCAGACTTGGGGTTGGGGGACTGGGTGTGCCTGTACTGAGGTCTTTTGTTTCACTCACTTATAGTGTTTTCTTTCACTCAAATACTGTTTTACGCATTTTAATGACTGAAACTGTAGTGACTCAAAGGTCATACTGGCCGGGCATTCAGCATATCTACCCCAACTACATACGTAGCCATTTTTATGGTGTACAATTCTTCTTCTACCTCACACACACACACACACACACACACACACACACACACACATTTTATTAAATGTATCTTCGAGAGTCAGTAAGAAACTAGAAATAACTGCCTTTGTTCGGTAAACCTCACCAAGTTTCAGCTTTCGCCTCTTCCTTTGTGGACTGAGGTTTCACATTTGTAAAATGATCTCTCTTATCTGTCTGTACCATCAACTTAACTGCCCTCACCCCCTGCAGTTTTCCCGTCCCATATTGCCAAGCAGGTGACCCACAAGGAGGAATACCGCCCTCCCTCAGTCCAGTGATACTGTGCCTAGCACAATATGTTGGGGATACGTAGCCTTGCTGTGGGCAAACATTTTGTAACAATTTCGCACACTTTGATATGTAAACAGCAAATATTAATCAGTTTTATTTCAACAAAAACTGAAAAAATCGGATCCTACTTATTTTGTGGATACCATAACAATAAATCAAGCCAATAGATCGTTTGAGCTGGAATGAATATAAAAAATAATTAGCAAGTCGATAGTCATATTCCCTCTGTTGGTCCCACGTGAAATGTTCTTCATGAATAGAATAGATGGCTGATAGACGTTCGACCGAATAATATCATTTGCTTACTTCAACTGTTCATCTAATTTCCATGAATGTATGTTACATAGTTCATATGTTCATGGGCTTCTTCACTGAATGTATAGTGTGAAGGACTACTTCACTTGAGGATAAGTAACATAAATAATGATGATAATTATGATAGTATTGCCATTATTATTCCTTCAGATTATTAAAAAAAAGAGAAAAAGAGAGAGAGAAGAGGTATGGAGATTGTGAGATTATTTTTAGCATCGGAATTGTTAACATAATTCTTAAATATATTATGTTTTGTTTGTTTGTTGTTAAATGCTGCACTCAGCAATGTAAGGATATTAAAACATTACATTTAGGTTCAGTTGTATTTTTATATTTGTATCATTTTGCAAATGTTACAGAGACCTGATAAGGGATATATAATAATGTATAGTCGCTATTCTTAAAGTAAGAATATGTTAGATTTATCGACCAGAAATATTGCACACAAGAGGATAATCAGATTTCATGACACTATTCAACGTTGGTCAACGATATTTGTGTATGTTATTGCTACATGACACGGATACGTCATGATAAAGCAATTAGAAATTGGCATTTGATGATATAAGATAGCTATGCGATAAATCACAAAGAACAAAGAAGGAAGCGATATTTATTTCACGATAAAACATTGTTCTATCATGACGTCATTTATTGAGATTCGAACATGCACTCGCAACTTGAAAAGTAAAATTTGTAAATTTGACCTTATTTTTGAGAGGTATGTGTCTAGTGAGTTGTTCCCAATAAATGTTGCTGGAGAATCCGAAAATGAGAGTGATATGACAATCGGTATTGGGAGAAAAGGTACAGATGATTGACGAGAAAATTGTGACGATATGTGGGACCAAACTCAAATCCTAAAATGGATTTATCTAGCATGGCCGCTGGCGGATTCTATTCAAGGAATCATCATTATTTAAGTACGGGTAAATATTGTAAAGCGTGTATTTTTCCTAATTTAACACCCTAAAAGAGGCTGTACGTAATGTTGATATCTCATATAGAAATAAACGAGTCTCGGTCGTTGTTTATCGTACAATAAACAACTCCCACTCGTCGTTTGTTTCTTAATTACATGACCATATACACTAACATTATATCTTTTCATGTTTATCGGTCAACAAAAGCGACATAAGCATTTCCATAATCATGAGAAACCCTTGCCAAAAGTAGCGCCAACTGCACCATTGCGACAACATCAGGAGCATGTTTCATGATTCATCATAATAAATGATGACATTGGATGCTCGCAAAAACGCGAGCTCATTCCGATCCACTAGTGGCACCCGCAACAAACACATCCAAAGGCAAGCAAATTGTTCACCCGAAAAGGCAGAAAATTGCATCTGACATCATTTTTGTCATTGATACGTCAAACCTGGAAATGCCGTCTACACGTCCAACACAAAGCCCAAGCCAGGACCCAAATCCTTCAAACCCGGCCAAAGTTCTGTTAATTACATACATTTCCCCCTAACCTTAAATAATCTATACTAGTTCTGAAGTAAATCGTATTTACCCGTATGAATCGTCTTAGGTTATTTATTACCGATAAACAGAATATGCACACTTTCTGAAAGTACTGTGTGATAAGTCACGCACCAAACCTATACTCTCGATATACATGCTGCTCTTACTTAAAAAAGAATATTGGGTTAACAAGATACGTATATTAAAGTACCATGCTTTCCTGATGTGCTCTCATTCTAATTTGAAATAATGGCGTAAATAGTTACCACTCATCTTTCAATATTTTTCAAGGTTGGGTTAATCACGAACATATTTGAATATGTACAACATCTGTACTTACTTACCTTTATACTTAAAGGCATCAGGTTTGTCTGTCATAAGACCCCGAAACAAATATGTTCAACACAGCCCAATATTTGGCTCTTGGCTCCTTGTTCTTATATTTTATAAGTATTGTTTAAACAACTGTTTTTTTCTGTAAAATATGTTCATTTCAGAAATTAGATGCTATTCTAGCATTAGGTCTGTGGTACGTTTACTGCATCAGCATTACATTAAAACAATATTACATTATATAAATCCATACAGAGGAAATGCTTAACATTTATCTTTTAAGGAAGAGTGCAGGACAACTTGCTTTATACATATAAATGTGGACATATATGTATGGACATTTGGATGATACAGATATACCTCCTTAAAGATAGTGTTCGTAGATGACTGTAGAAAATGGAATAATTATGTGAGTAATCGGGTTAATACCACGTTCAGCAATATTTAGCCATATTGCGATATTGGTTTCCAACATACAAGACGGACCATGAAATTATGACTTGAATTTGGACCTGGCTTTCTGGTGTGATGTAACACCCCAGAATCTCCGGTAGAAAAAGGGCTCAAAGCACGAATTAAGATCACGAGATGATACTGATGTATGCATCTTGACATATATTTGCGTAGTATTACTACCTTAATTCATCAGTATATATGTATTTTGCATAAAGGGATATTATAGGATCGACGCTGACATGCGCATATAACCTATTCACCAGTGCTGTAATATTTCATTTCTTCTGACACATATCGACACGAGAAATTATATTTAAATTTAAAAGGAGCCCAAGTGGGATAGAAATTTGAGTCTGAACCTGTTGAACAAGGCTTGTTTCATTTTGGGCTATAGCATTGCCGCAAGGCCTGGGCGGAAGGGAACACCTATTTGCACCCATCAGATACCAATCACAACTTCTCTCTCCAAACGAAAACAAAATAAGAAAAATGTCGGAAGTGTATCCTTCTAATTTTCTATTTAGATACATGTTTTAACTTTAAAGTAATTATATGTATCTCATGTATTATTGGTATCTGTGATGCTGGTACCGTTTTGTTGCCATTGTGTAGCTTTTGTGGAGTTATTATGAATATCAAACACATGCCTTGAAATATGGACTTGTGAAAGAACTCATCATTGAATCATTTGCATTTAAATTAATGCATATACCATTTACTTGGCGTGTATGGACATATTATCCATCTACTTATACACACTTATTATGGACATATACAGAATTTCATTGTACCTTATTATTTAAAAAAATACCCGTGAAGATCCGGGTTAGAATAGGCATTCAACAAACCATGCTTCTACGAAGGCGACTTGGCTCGCTGACCTGGTTGATGCATGTCATCGTATCCCAAATGCGTAGATCGGTGCTCTTGATGATAATGACTAAATTGTTTGGTCCAGACTGGATTATTTACGAACCACCGTCATATAGCTGGTATATTGCTGAGTGCGGCGTTAAACAACAAACAATCAAACAAAATCTATATAATTATTAAACACCTTCCAACAATGAGAAATTAAACTTATATTTTCTAAATATTCTTTTATATTTATAACATAATTTGATTCATAATTTAATGCGTTGCTTTCTTCCCTGTCATTCAATGTGCATGTTCAAACCCCTAAACTTTTAATATTTCATTTTTCATAAATGGCTACGTTAGTGCGTTGCCTAGATCTCTCGTTACCTACTCACAAGAATAGATTAAAATAATTTGTTTTACTATCATATTTCTGTTTATCTAATTCATAATACGAAATTGATAATTCATTTATAATAGTATATATCATATTCGTGTATATCACTATCTGATGCTAAGGTTTTATTTCAGAAAATATAATTAATTCAAAATGTAGAAAGATACACAATTTGCCATTATTTGACTTTTAAACTGTACAAAGTATGATATAATGATCAGAATGCGTGTAACGGGTAGTATTTAAGAAAGAAATATTTGTCGAGAAGTCCCATTTTTCAGATATACCCTTCAGTAGTATTATTGCATATCTCCAGAGAGAGGTTTGCATTGTAGTTCTCATTATTTGTGGATAATTCAAAAAGCAACATAGAATATATATATGCTACCATGACGAAAGAATACAGAGTATACATAACTCGCAATTCTATAAGATAAGATAAGATAAGATAATATTTATTGCAGAATCGTTCCATTACGGGACAGATGCAATTTTAAGAGACAAAACATTATGATCAATATAAACATATATACAGACATACATAATTTACATTCCTGTAGACACAAACAAAATAATCAATATTATATATGTGATGATATTCTTTTTTATACATAAGATTGTCAACGGTTGATTATGGAGGGGTATTTATTGTTTGAAATTATAAATGTGGAAACAAATGCAGTTGATATTGACTGCTTCATTATTTGATAGGATGTATTGAAATAATTTATCTTCATGACTGTGGACATTTACATTTACATTTTGTCTAGATAATTTTCCAAAGAGTATATTTCTTTCTCGAGTGTGTTTAATACAGTGAAGTAAGTAATGTTTTTCGTTATCAATGATTGAACATGTAGAGCATAGCCTCTGATGTAGTGGGGTTGGTGGCTTTGTGTGTCTTCCAAGTTCAATATCTAATTTATGGTTACTTAATCTTAGTTTAGAAAAGTGAACTCGATATTTTTTTACTTTACAGTGACTGAGATAAGGTTCTAATTTTATTTCATTTTTAACTATCCTATATGTCCTAAGTTTGTTTCCTGTGCCTCTTGTTGTATTTACATCTTGGAGAGATTCCTTGAAGAGGGAGTTGAATTTAGATTTGATTGTCTCTTTAAATATCGGTGATAGGAAAGCTGAAATGCTCAAATTGTGTTTTCCTAAGAATAGATTTAGCTGGTAAACCCATCCTAATCGTTTTTTCACCAAATATGTACTTTCTGTAAAAGCGTTCTGAAGTATTATGTTTTTGGAAGAACAGACATGGTGATAAAAATTTGCTATTTTGATTAATACTGTGTAGATAAGGGGGTAGAGTCCTAGTTCAGCTCGGCTTGCCCAGTTATGTGTTGTTTTGTTGACACCTAATATGGATTTACAAAATTTGAGCTGCAGTTTTTCGGGGATAAATGAATCACAGTTGTTCAGTAGGATTGATTCTACACCCCAGATTTCACTATTATATAAAATTACTGGCTCGATTAGTGTCTTAAATAGTTTGCAAGCAAGAGCTATTGGTATATCTTGGTTAAAAATGGTGGACTGAAGCTTGTGGTAGGCCCCTAGGCCTTTTTTCAAGAGAGGTTTAGCGCTGTTTTTAAGTTTACCATTTGCTTCGAAGCGTATTCCTAAATAGTTATAACTATTTGTAACTAGTATTTTTGTATCACCCATGGTCCAAGTATTCTTTTCTTCTGTTTTAATTGATTGTCCAAACACTACAACATTTGTTTTATCACTATTAATCTTTAGGTTATTTGTGGCACAAAATACGTTTAGTCCATCAAGTAACACTTGTAGTTTTGGGGGGGAATCGGCAAATAGAACTAAATCATCGGCAAACAACAAATGACAAATGTTGAAACCATTGAGTGTTATATTATTGCTATCAGATTTGATATAATGTGGAAGGTCATTGAGGAATATATTAAATAATGTGGGAGACAAAATGCACCCTTGTCGTACTCCAATGTTGGATTTAAAGGATTGTGAAATGCCCTTGTCAGTTTTCACTTTATAAGAGATATCACTGTATAGTGATGATATTATTTTAAATATGTTTCCTGAGATTTTATTTGATAATACCTTTGTTAAGAGTAGTGATCTGTCAACTGAATCAAAGGCCTTTTGAAAATCTACAAAGCAAGTGTATAGTTTTTTCTTTTTACTTTTTGTAGAATCGATTAATGTTTTAAGAACAAATACATTATCTGATGTTTGGTAGCCCTTCCTAAATCCAGACTGACAGTGGTCTTGTAATTGATTTTTATCCATGTGTTCCATTATTCTTTCATTAATAACCTTACAGAATAGCTTACCTAAGCAGCTGCTTAGTGCAATACCCCTGTAGTTGTTAGGGTCAGTCTTATCCCCCTTCTTATGTAATGCAGTAACAACCGAGGCTGCCCAGCTCTGTGGAAAGTGACCGCTATTTAATACGTCATTAAACAGTTTAACCAACTGGTCTATCAATGAACAAGATAATGATTTTAAAAGTTCGTTACTTATGTTATCTTCGCCTGGACTTTTGTTTGTTTTGAATTGTTTTATACAAGTGAGAATTTCATTAGCTGTTATTGGTTTATTAAGACCGTCACATATATGCATATCTCCATGTCTTGAAGAATTTTGTAGAGGATCCAGAGAAGATATTTTTGTTTTAGTGTTGTAAATATTCCTGAAGTGGTTTGTTAGCTCCTCAGGGTCAGGGTAAACAGATTCCTTTTGGGATGAGGTTCTAAGTTTATTTAATAGTTTCCAGAATTTTTTGGGTTCCTTTTTTGACAGGGTTTCCAGTTGTTCAATGTGATTTTGTTTATAGATACGATGTTTTCTTCTGAGTAACTTCTTGTATTCTTTTTTGGATACAAGAGCTCTATTCTTAATTGATATATTGCTTTCTTTATTGAACTCTTGATATTTTTGTTCCATATTACGTTTTGCCGCTTTACATTCAGCATCATACCATTGGTTTTTTGGTACATTTGATTTATTTTTGCAAGGTTTTGTTGACAATTTGTTGACAGTTTGCAATATATCAGAGAAGGCATCAACAAGCGCTTCACATTCAGAACCATCTTTTGGACTGGAGGTTAACATAAAATTGTTTAAGGCAGTTTGAATATTGATGTTTGAGGTAGCATCTTGAACACATGTATGGCTGTTGGAATGCCAGCGTCTTCTACCCCTGTATTTAGTAAAGATTACATTTGTGGCCTTATTAATGTTTTTGTTCATTTTAGGGAGTTGATATGTGGTTACTGAAAGTTTAAGGGATAGCTGGCAGTGATCTGATAACCATGTTAATGGTTTTATGTTGAAATATGAAATATTTTGATAAAGTCCTTCTGTGACTAACGCGTAATCAACAACGCTATGACCATTATACGTGTGACATGTAAAATTGCCAAGTCTGTCACCAATAGTTCGCCCGTTCAATATTATTAATTTACAGCATGTGGCTATATCAAGGAGCGATTTCCCATAATTATTGCTTTTAACATCAAGACTACATCTTGGGGTTTGTATGTCTGAGGTTATATCACTGGGTAAGTCTGGCAGGTGATCTATGTTTGTATTATCAATACATTCATCCTCACACGCTGTACGGGCATTAAAGTCTCCCCCCAAAATGATCTCACCTAAATTAGAGAATTTGATTATTTCTTTAAGGAGGATGTCAAATGGATCATTATTGCATTTTGTCCAAAATGAGGACCCTTCTGGTGGTATGTAGATGGTACCTATATAAATATCTCTCTTGGTGCAACATAATGTTCTATCTATTTTCACCCAGAGAGAAAAAAGGCTAGATGAAATCACATTTACATGGTGTTTAAGTTCGTTTCTACAGAGGAAGGCTATTCCACCTCGACTACTGTTTCCAATACTATGTTTTCTAGATACACTAATAGTATGAAATCCATGAAAGCAAACATCACTTTGGTTTTCCCATGTCTCAGTTAAACCAAGAAAGTCATAGTTTTTCAGTTTGTCATATAAATCATTGTCTTTTGTATGATGGAGTCCTTGTATGTTCCAAAATGAAAAGTTCATATCACTCTGGGTATACATCATTCACAGAATAATAAAACAAAGCAAAATATAGCCTAATGTGGCACAGGCAGGAAAAAGCACGTTTTGCTGAGCTGCCAGGTTGATCCGGAGGAGAGTCATCATATATGCATTGCACAATCTTGTTTTGGTATTATTATGAATATAATCCACATGGAATTTGGCACTTGAGGATGGTATGATATAATCCTTGGATACATGAAAGTGAGGTATGTTAATATAACACAGAAAGTTGATGGCACATCAAACCAATATGGAGAATAAATATACTCTATAGATCTTTTCAAATAGCTCCAGAGAGGCACATACGAAGTTTGCGGATTATGTCCTGTGCTGAATCACTTGTTTGTAGTTGTGATAGTGGCGACGACCACCATATGGAGGCGGGGTCCATGGACGGGTTCAGTTGAGCGCTTGGCCCTATCTGTTGGGGGACAGGCCATGGGGGTGGTACCTGGTGCCCAGGAGGTGGAAGTGGTCTCAGTTGTCCATTTATGCTGTCATGGGATGTAGGATAAGGGGGCAGTAGCTGTATCTGCCAGGGTTGCTGTGGTTCCTGGGGTTGATGTAACATTAGATCAGGATTTACATTTCCAAACTGGGAATGATGGTGATGTTTGTTGTTGTTGTCACTGATCTGATGTACTGGATGACTTGTAGGCCGAGGTCTGGATGCTTGTATATCTCTTAAGTTCGATGATAGAGGTGGAAAATTAGTATGATCAGGTTGTGGCGGTGTCGTCAACGAAATGTTGTCCGTAAAGGAATTGACGAAAAGATGGATTTTGTGTTTGCTTGGGTGAACCTTATCATGGTACATGTTTTTCTTAGGAGCTCCTGAGGCAGTAATGAACACACTGTCATGGTTAATGACGTTGTGTTTGTACTTCTGTCCAATACGTCTTATTGTATCGTTTCCTTTTGCAATGGACTGGAACAACATTCCACGTGTGGAGCTTGGCACCATCAGAGACAAGTGTATCTTCGCCCTGGGGAATGCATTTTGACATTTCTTTATCAATTTTTCATATTTGTCTTGGTCCAGTGAGAAATGTGGTGGAAGCCAGCAGTCGTTTACACCAACATGAAGTACCAATGTCTCCACTGTATGGTTAACTTTGAACTTATTGAGTTCTTCGAATAGTTGTTCAGTGGTTGTTCCAGAGAAACTGAAGACTGCTGAATGATGAGAGTCTGGGAGGTGTGGCCTTACAAATCTTAAGACTGAGTCTCCTATGAACACAGTCTTAACATGACTGTTTACTCTGAACATTTGCTCCTGTGCACTAGTGGTAATTTTCCCTCCATTTCTGGTGTGTCTATCATTCTGTGATGACTCCTGCTGTGAGGTTTTGTCTTTCACTGGCCTTCTGTCCTTCACTACTGTGAATTCTGAGGGGCTTGAGTCAGCACTGGGGGGTGAAGTTGGTTGTGGAGGCATGCTGCTCTCTGTTTCAACTGCTTGGCCATCCGAGGTCACAGGGGGTGCAGGTTTGGGATGAGGTGATGAGTTGTTGATGATTTCTTCTCTGTCCTCTATGAGTGTAATACGAGAGGCCAGTTGTCCAATCAACATAGTAATCTCAGCGTCTTCGGGAGGTAGGGGGGTTTCAGAGCGCTTCTCTTCCAGGGATTGGACTCTGTGGTTTAATTTTGTGATGGATTCTTGCATGGTTTTATGTCTTTTGGTATCTGAAATACGTTCAGATTTTAACATTTCCAGTTCTTTTTCCATTTTAGTGTATTTTAGAAATAAATCTTCAAATTTACCAGCCCAGTCACATTCAATTGCTTTAGTCCTGTTGCCTGTTTGAATAGAACTGTCTTTGAGTAGTTGTTCAGTTGACATCATGTGTTCTTCAAGGCGAGCTTCTTGTGCAGTGAAAGATTCTTTCAGTGAGTTCACAGAGTGCTGGTAGGTCAAAATACTTCCGAAATCCTGCGTCTTTCTTGATGATTTTGATTTGGTCATTCTATTGGTTTTCTTTTGTGGGGTAATCTCAGTTTTGTCAGCAGTGACCCTCACAAGTTGGGATGTCCTCCTGTCCTCTTCTGCCATAAGTGTTGGTAGATTTGAGATGATTCCTTGTTGAATGTCATCCACGAGTGATATGAGTTTGGGGACTTCCTTTTCGTACCAATCTTTTGCTCCTATCCCTTGGAATTGGAGCCTGTTTGAAGTCCGATAGATATGCAGAGTTCCATATCTCTTATATTGATTTGATATTGAATCAAAGAAAGACACAATAATTTTATCTTCACATATAGCCCCGGTCTCGTCTCTGTGTTCTTTCCATTCTGTATGGATATGTGTGTCCGATTCACTTGACACCCAGTATAGTTGGAAAATTGCTTGTCTATATATTTCAAAAACGTCAGTCCTCAAAACAACATTACAGCATCTGTCAGAGTTTTTCCAGCATACATCTTCAAGAGAAACATTTTTGCTGATATCTTGAAGGTTGTCTATTTTCTTTTTGAGCGCCTTTTCTCTGTTAAGTGTAAAGTTTGTAACTTTGGTTTCACTCACTCTATGTCCTTGGCACTCTTCTGCTGGGATGTCCCTCGGGTCAACCAGGGGTCTCTCCATGTCGGCCATGTTGGCCTGGTAGCTCTGGCTTAGCACATGCTGCAGTTATGATTCCTCAACTGTGAAGATGTAGAAGTCCAGACATTCTTTTTGTTGACAGGATCACATTCTTGATGACTTCTTACATCTTGACTCATACATATGAGGTTGTATTCCACTTTTTTACTGAGTTATCCGCATAAATTTCTGCTACAGATGTGAAGTGCAACCTATTAATCAGGGGAGGTAAGCAATATATTCAGCAAACAGCCCAAAACCGAAACTCCACAACATATCCGATTACACTGATTAAGGCTGTCCCAGTTCTCCATGCGATACTGACGCCCGTTCGTCTCCCAGACCATACAGAATAAATTTAAAAGGAATCCAGCTCAAGTCTAGAACGATTTGCAATTGGCAAGCCTAGATTGCCTTAATTCTATCCATGAAAGTAAGCATTAATAAAAAAATATTGTTCTTGTCTGCTTCAGATTATATTTTGTAGATACTTATTTTAACTAGGCAAATTGTACTGACACCGGCGCTGTCCCTATTGAAGCTATCCATAAGAATTTCGAATTGCCGTCCATTGTTCGATGTCAATACATCGATGACAAGTGAGGATATCATAAAGTAATCGTTGATGCCGCGCTACACTTTGATAAAAATTATAATCAAGTTGACTGGTGTGTACATTACTACAGTGAACATGTACATGATCATGCCCTAATAATCAAATGCCGTAATGTCAAATACTAATTTATTATTGTGTGATGAATTTAACTGGATCAGTGGTAACATGTGATATTAATATTCCATCAATTACTTTCCTGGTTGGTCCATCCATGTCTACAAAATGAAAATAATACAAATTAAAATGGAGCATAGAACAATTCTTAATTTCAGGCTAGAGCTGTGGAAATCTAGACTTTCCCAATCATTATAGACTTGAGTTGGTCTCATGTTTTACATTATTCTCTTGGGTCAACGTCACAGCTCATACCATACACTAACAAGACCAGCTTGCCCCCCGCCGGAGCGCCTGGATTTTGGTTATATCATCTAACATGGCCAACTCTGCTCTTAAGTAAACAAGAACCTAATCAGCGAGGGGTCCTTTATCATCCCTATGTGGCTGCTTATAAAAATCTGATATCTTTTCCCAAAGACCTGCTTAATAATATATTTTCTGCTGAATATTCGAAACAAATAGAGTGAGTTGGTACTACATGTACATATGTATACGGTTCTATTTTAAATGACTGCAGCACTCCATTATGAAAACAATTTGTTTTAACGCCGCTCTCAGCAGTATTCCAGTGATATATGACGGCGGTCTGTTGTATATGAAATATATGCAAATTGAATCTTGAATCTTGAAAGTTGTAACATTTCCGCAAATATGTATCACATGCAGTATACAGTATATCAACTTCAATATACTGTATACATCAGTATACAGTGTGTCGCGAGCTCTGCGCTCGGCTGGAGCACACATTTCCTACACCTCTCCCTTCGGCAAACACATCACGAGGGTTGCAACGAGGTCACAGGTCAGGCGTGCACTCGTCAGTGGGGGGATTGCCTAAAAGTCGGGCCAAGAAAAGTCGGGCCGGGCCGGGCCAGCGGGTAATCCTAAAAATGGATTGCAGAATAATAAAACGAAACGCGCATATCTAGGCAGATCTCTAATGTCCACAAACGTATAGTTTTGCTCATTTAATTGAGTTTGAATAAAAATGCACCTTCAACAATGTAATAAACTGATGATTATGACTACATACCGTGAGTCTCGTAGAAAAGTCAGTGTCTTGACTGTGCTCGTTCGTTCATTCGGAGATTTAACGTGCGCTTTCCGTGTGTAATAAATTACACTTTAGCGTATCTCGCACACGGGGAAACACTTATACTATTGGGGGAAAAAAGCATAATGAATAAATAAAGAAGTGCGACCCCAAAAAATGTAAATTAGGTAAACCTAAAATGATAATCTAGGGGTGTGTGATTTGGCTGGGAAGGAGGGGGTGATAAGAGAATAATAATAATATGGAAAAGAGCTTGGAACAGTGCGGTGGTGAGGCGGGCGGCGGCGTTGGTGATGAAGAGGGGGCTGACTTGAAGATCGCAGTCGACCAGGAAATCCGAGAGATCCTGGTAGCTGTGGATTTCATGTTCAAATCTCTCTTCTCCCCAGTACTGCACCAGCACCATGGGTGGGCGTGGGCGGTTGCTGGGGTATACCTTGCCGCTCTCATGCTGGTAGCAGGGTTTAGGGTGGACCTAGTGCTGCTCCAGGATGAGGCTGGCCTTCTGGGCAAGGTCGACACGGACGTCTTCCTCAACAACTGGTTCCGGAACCGGGTCGGTTTGGACTTGGCTGGTGTTGAGGGAGGGGCCTGGTGTTACGGCGGTCTTGCTTGTAGGTGGTGATGGGAGGGGGGGGGGGGGGGGGAAGATACTTTTCCTCTTTCTCTTCTTCCTTCCGTGTCCTGTCCCTACAGGCGTGCGAAAGGGCTCCTCCCCTCTGGAATCGAGGGGAGCGAGTTCCAATGCTGCTGTTGGGGGCGGAGGGGTGGTGGGTAGGCTCTCCTGGATCTCCATGGCGGCGACTGGTGGAGCCTTCTTCACTTTGGGCGGCCTGGCCTTCTGTACCGGGCGTGGTGCAGCAGGGATAGGGGCCGGGGTGGTTTTCTCCTTAGGCTTGGTCTTGGTCGGAGCTTTGACCAGAGGCCTTTTTCTTTGACCTAAGTCAAAGGAGATGGAGAGGGTGGAGGAGTTGGACTTGTAGGAAGTCCTGAGGGAGTAGTCCCCAACCCTGAAAGCCAGCAAGGGCTCCAGGATGGCAACTAGCTCCCTCGGTAGCTTACTTACTTACTTACTTACTTTGGAGATTTAACGTGCGCTTTCCGACTGATGCGTATTTCGCACACGGGCCCGGCCAGGCCATTTAATGTGTTTCCGAAAGGGGCGAAGGTGGTCTGTGCAACCCAAGAGGTGGGGTTTAGGGGTTGCTTATATAGAATTTGGGAATTTTGAGATTTGGAATAGATGCCGATGGGATTGGGGAGGAGAACTAAGGGAGCTGGGTATGGTGGATGTTTGTTTGTTTATGTGATTTTGATTTGGTAGGTTATTGTGTTTTTAGATGCGTTTTATTAGTTCCGTTTTTATTAAGAATACGCCTAAGGCCTTGAAGTTTTCTAGTTTATTTTGTGGGTTTAGTATTTCTTCTAGAGTTAGAGCCTTGTTTAGATTGAGGGTGGTTTGTAATGCGGTTCGATGTGTTAGGTAGTGTGTGCAGTGGATGAGTGCGTGTTCTGGGGTTTCTGGTTGTTTGCAGTGTGGGCAGTTACCTGTAGTGTGTTTTTTAATTTTTTTTAGGTGGTTATTTAGGTTGGTGTGTCCTGTTTGGAGTTTAGTGATTACTCTGTCGATTTTTTTGGATGGATGGAGAATTTTTGGTTTGGTTAGTGGTTTGCTGAGCACTTTTTTGATTTGGCTATTTGAGTTTAGATATAGGTTATGCCATTTTTTGTGATTTTTTGCTTGTTTACACTTTTAATTTCTGATTTTGAGATGGGTAAGTTTAAGCTTATTTCTGGGATTTTGAGGGATAGTTTAGCTGCTTTATCGGCGTTTTCATTACCGTATATTCCTACGTGGGCGGGTATCCACAAGAAGGTTATTTGTTTGCCTGCCTTAGTTAGGTCGTTGGAGCTTTTAAGTATTTGATTTATTAATTTAGGTCGGTTTTTGGTATTTTTGTTTTGGAGGGCTTGCAGTCCACTTAGGGAGTCGGTAAGTATTAGGATTTTTTTGTGTTTTTTGGATTCTTGATTATGGAGGGCTGAGGCCATGCCCATTAGTTCTGCCGTGAATATTGATTGGTTGTTTGGGAGTCGGAAGGATTGTGTGGTTTTAGTTGGTTGTGTGGTATGGACTCCGAAACCTGTGTGTTTGGAGGTCGGATTTGAGGATCCGTCCGTGTAAATGTGACACCAATTTGGCCAATTTTCGTGTATGTATGCTAGTGTGTAGTTTTAGCTATGTTTGGGTCGGTTGCGACAGAGCGATGTCTCTCATAGTTGAGCGTGGGTAGCGAGCTTGGAAGGACACGTCTGCACGGGACGAGTGTCCAAGCCGAGATGACTGTGTATTGACTGTGTGTATTCTTTAATTAGAATGCTTCTCACCGACCTTGGCGTGTAGGGGCGTGATGTCCTGGGCAGGAAACGACAGTGTTTTGACTACTCTTCTTTCATTAATTAACGCGTTGGGCATCCCTAATTAATCTTTACTAATTCGTGTTAAACCAACACAGGATGTTTTCTGGAAGTGGATATTCGCGAATGTCAAAGGACTGACACGACACGTGTTAATAACTGTCCAAGCACTTCTCAAGTTCCTAAGATTCTTTATATCTGAAGATTAGTATTATATCTAATCATATACCACTTTATTGTCTCATATTTCAGTAGTTAAAGAAAACACAGAGCTCAAAGTGAAGCCTTTTTCACTCTACATTCTCAACATAGTCTCTATCAGAAGTGTTTGGCTTGTGTTGGGTCCGACTTGGCCCGGGCTGTCAAAATGCACTTTAAACACACAAATGTATCATCAAATGTCTTTAAATCTATAGACTAGCACTATACCTACCTATATACAACTTTATAGTGTCTCAGTTCGCTGTATTTAAAGAAAACAAGGTGCTCAAAGTGAAGCCCTTTACCTCTACATTCTCAACATAGTCTCTATAAAAAGTGCTTGGCTTGTGTTGGGTCCGACTTGGCCCGGGCTGTCAAAATCAACTTTAAACACATAGAAGTATAATCAAATGTGTTTACATCTATAGATCAGTGTTATATCTACCTATATACCACTTTACAATATATCAGTACATCGTCTTTAAAGAAAACAAGGTGCTCAAAGTGAAGCCCTTTTCCCTCTACATCCTAGACATAGTCTCTATCAGAAGTGTTTGGCTTGTGTTGGGTCCGACTTGGCCCGGGCTGTCAAAATGCACTTGAAACACACAAATGTATCATCAAATGTCTTTAAATCTATAGACTATCATTATATCTACCTATATACAACTTTATAGTGTCTCAGTTCGCTGTATTTAAAGAAAACAAGGTGCTCAAAGTGAAGCCCTTTTCCCTCTACATTCTCAACATAGCCTCTATCAGAAGTGTTTGGCTTGTGTTGGGTCCGACTTGGCCCGGGCGGTCAGAATCTACTTTAAACACAAAAATCTACCTTCAAATGTGTTTACATCTATAGATTAATATTAAATCTATCTATATACCACTTTATAATGTCACGGTACATCGTATATAAAGAAAACAAGGGGCTCAAAGTGAAGCATTTTTACTGTATTTTCTTAAGAAAATCCCTGTTAGAAGTGTTCGGTCCGACTTGGCCTGGGCTGTCAAAATCAACTTTAAACACACATATGTATCTTAAAATGTGTTTACATCTATAGATTAGTATTAAATCTACCTAAATACCACTTTATAGTGTCTCAGATCGCTGTCCTTAAAGAAAACAAGGTGCTCAAAGTGAAGCCCTTTTCCCTCTACATTCTCAACATAGTCTCTATAAAAAGTGTTTGGCTTGTGTTGGGTCCTACTTGGTCCGGACTGTCAAAATCTACTTTAAACACATAGATGTATCATCAAATGTGTTTTATATCTATAGATTAGTATTTTATCTACCTATATACCACTTTATAATGTTTCAGTACATCGTATTTAAAGAAAACTGGTCCGTTAAAGTCAAACACTTTTCCTGTATTTTCTTAAGAAAATCTCTGTCAGAAGTGTTGGGTCCGACTTGGCCCGGGCGGTCAAAATCAACTTAAACCTCACAGATGTATATTCAAATGTATTCACATCTATAAACGAGTATAATATTAACCTATATACCACTTTAAAGTGTCTCGGTTCGCTGTATTTAAAGAAAACAAGGTGCTCAATGTGAAGCCCTTTTCCCTCTACATTCTCAACATAGTCTCTATCAAAAGTGTTTGGCTTGTGTTGGGTCCGACTTGGCCCGGGCTGTCAAAATCTACTTTAAACACACATATGTATCTTCAAATGTATTTACATCTATAGAATAGTGTTATATCTACCTATACACCACTTTATAATGTCACAGTATATCGCATTCAAAGACAACTGGACCGTTAAAGTCAAGCACTTTTACTGTATTTTATTAAGAAAATCCCTGTTAAAAGTGTTCGGTTCGACTTGGCCTGGGCTGTCAAAATCAACTTAAACCTTACAGATATATCATCAAATGGATTCACATCTAAAGATTAGTATTATATCCACCTAAATACCACTTTATAGAGTCTCAGATGGCTGTACTTAAAGAAAACAAGGTGCTCAAAGTGAAGCCCTTTTCCCTCTACATCCTAGACATAGTCTCTATAAAAAGTGTTTGGCTTGTGTTGGGTCCTACTTGGTCCGGGCTGTCAAAATCTACTTTAAACACATAGATGTATCATCAAATGTGTTTTATATCTATAGATTAGTATTTTATCTACCTATATACCACTTTATAATGTTTCAGTACATCGTATTTAAAGAAAACTGGTCCGTTAAAGTCAAACACTTTTCCTGTATTTTCTTAAGAAAATCTCTGTCAGAAGTGTTGGGTCCGACTTGGCCCGGGCGGTCAAAATCAACTTAAACCTCACAGATGTATATTCAAATGTATTCACATCTATAAACGAGTATAATATTAACCTATATACCACTTTAAAGTGTCTCGGTTCGCTGTATTTAAAGAAAACAAGGTGCTCAATGTGAAGCCCTTTTCCCTCTACATTCTCAACATAGTCTCTATCAAAAGTGTTTGGCTTGTGTTGGGTCCGACTTGGCCCGGGCTGTCAAAATCAACTTTAAACTCACGGTTGTATCATCAAATGTGTTTATATCTATACCTTGTTTTCTTTAAATACGATGTACTCTGACGGGAACATAAACATCATAATGATAATGATGATGATAGTTGTTTATGATGAGGATGATCACCATATTTTAACGTCTGTGTTGTGATTAACAAGGAGGCCTTTCATGATTGAATTTAATCGTGCACTATTGCACATATTTATTTATCTGAAGATCCTCTTGTGAAGCATGTCAAGACTGAAAACAAGTCATTCAATGGATTTTCCTAAACGACCCATTGATGCAGTACTGAATATCAATGTTAATGTTTATTTTGTTGATGGTGCTGGACGGTACAGAAATGAGTGTCAATCAAGCGAAGTGCCATATCAAATCGACCTAGAACCAGTCACTTGCTACTCGAAAACGTCAATGTGTGATTTTGTGTCAAAGTTGATGTCCAGCTTGACACAAACACAGTATCTTTGGCATGGTTCGATCCTCTTGTTACCGTACTGCGTGGTTTTGACTCCGAGACCATCAATGGTACGACCCAGAATATGCAGAGGGCGTCGTGGGAAATGATAATTACATATAAAATTCTTTGGAATACGCCCAAATACAGAGTCAGACGTATCCAAGCGAACAAACCTGATATGGTCCTTTTTGATAAATCCAATGAAAGCATTGTATGACCGATTTATCTGTTTCTTTTGAAACTAATGAGATTCAGGAGAAACAAGGCAAAGACAGTATGAGGACCGTACTAACGAAATGTCAAGCTAGCTTCCCAAGTTGTTATACTCGCCATTCATGACAAGAAAAATCCCGTTTCCTGACGCTTAAAATAGTGTTTATATTAATTAAAATGCACACATTTCCAAATATTCGAAATATTCCAGTGTCCATACCGTCCACTATCCTTGAAGGATAATGATGACGTAGACGACAAAAACGACAACGACAACAACGATGTGCTGGATTGACTTTCAGAAAGCATATGATTCTGTCTGTTTGGGAATGTTTGGACATGTTGTAGACATTTTTGTCAGTGTCCACATCGTCCACTATCATGGAAGGTGTATCTTGCCACATATGTTTGCGGGTAGAGACACAAAACCAAATAAAGACATGACACATGTGTATGCATACAATTTGGAATAATATGGAAAGTTTACAATCCTAGACACATTCCACATTAAGCCATGTTAGATCATGTTTACACTGCAGTTTTATGTATGAGAACACAAGAAAGTACGGATTTGTCAGTCATTCAAATCTCGGGTTCAGCAAAAGTTTTCGTATCTATTTTTAGTAAAAATCGTTAGGAGTTTTGCGATCAGGGTGTTAGTTGTCAATTTTAGGTGCTTAAAATGCACTTTAATGAATCCTTGGAGTCTGTAACCTTGAGAAACGTTGTAATGTTATTAATACAAAAATCAGTAAAAGATAAAGCATATATTTTGTGACCGGAACTAGCATGTTCGAGGTAAAGCTTACGTTTTGTGTACCATCAAAAGCATGCCAGTGATGACATTTCTTCAAAACATGACAAAATCCCTATCATCCACAACATGAGATGTCAGGCTCGCTGACTTGGTTGATTGGATGCATATCATCTTATCCCAATTGTTTGGATGTCAATCACTGGATTGGCAGGTCCAGACTTGATTATTTGCATGACCTCCGTCATATAGCTGGCATATTGCTGAGTGTGGCGTTAAACAAAAAAACAAACAAACAAACAAAACATATAAATTTAACCGCTTATTTCAAATTCGAGATAAAAATACATAGCACCAATTTGAACTCCCAATCTGACTTTACAATAGAACTGTGTACCATGATATCGAAGTTTGAATTTGCCACCGTGACAGCTTTAAGAAATCTTAATTAGAATTTTACTTAACTGTAAACAATTCTCCTCGATACAGGTTGAGGAATCCGTAATGAAGTCAAAGAAGGTGATCATTTGCAACATTGTCAAACTTAGTTTCATCCACAGAAACCACGGACCTTTTTCGCAAAACTAAAATTCAACTCAATCCTTCACTTGTTTTTCTGTCACAATGTTTATTGATTATTACCTGCGAAATACATTTCAATTAGTCATCGAGATACATGTCAATTAGCCACACTTTACACCTGTTGTATTCTGAATTGATCGTCTATGCAATCGTATTTCTATGGATCTATAATACACAGTCTGTTACTCAGTCTTATTTCGCTTATCGACTTTCTACATAGGTGAACAGGGACATTTATTTTACATGCAAACAACATGTTATTCAGGAAAATATAATTACATGATAGGGGTTTGTGAACACACAAATAATTATTTATTCAAACACCTCTTCCTTTAAAAAACATATATATTAACACACACAAATGGTTTTTACAAACAATAGTTGATTTTATGCTTCCAAACAAACCACACGCAAGCTATTGTTGAATTTTAAAATATAGCCTAGGTAAATGTATCCACAATCATATTTAATCACAAATATCGTTCTGTTCTATATAAATGTAACAAGTGAACTAACCATTTCAGTGGATCTCAACATGGACAAAACTGTTGGAGATGTTCAATGAGTGAATGTTTATTTAATGAAGTAAAAACGTAGATTCTTTCTTTTGGTAAATACATGTAGCTGTACATCTTATAGATGTTCCAAGACAAAATGATATAATATCTACCTGTATACCACTTTATAGTGTCTCAGATCGCGGTATGTAAAGAAAACTTGGTGCTCAAAGTGAAGCCCTTTTCCCTCTACATTGATGATACAGCTGTGCGTTTAAAGTTGATTTTGACAGCCCGGGCCAAGTCGGACCTACCACAAACCAAACACTTCTGTTAGAGACTATGTTGAGAATCTAGAGGGGAAAGGGCTCCACTTTGAGCACCTTGTTTTCTTTAAATACGATGTACTGTGACATTATAAAGTGTTTTATATGTAGATACAATACTAAGCTACAGATATTAACACATTTGATGATACATCTGTGTGTATAATTGATTTTGACAGCCCGGGACAAGTCGGACCGAGCACCACTTCTGATAGAGACTATGTTGAGAATGTAGAGGGAAAAGGGCTTCACTTTGAGCACCTTGTTTTCTTTAAAAAACGCGATCTGAGACACTATAAAGAGATATTTAGGTAGATATAATACTAATCTATAGGTGTGAATCCATTTCATGTTACATCTGTGAGGTTTAAGTTGATTTTGACAGCCCGGGCCGAGTTGGACCGAACACTTGTGAGACTGTTGAGAGTATGGGGAGAAGAGGTCTACTTTAACCAACGTGTCTGCTTTATACACGATGAACAGTGACATTATTAAGTGGTATTTACATAGATATAGTACTATCCTATAAATATAAACACTATGCCGACAGATGGAAATTTATATCGCGAGAGCTAGAAGTATTTGATACGTTTCAAATCTTATTTCGTTTAACGATTGCTCTTTTACATGTTACCTAGATCAGCGACGCTTACACACAGCTCCACTTTCTGGATTTCAAGCGATTTACTCCGAAATACCTAATTATGTTTCACGTTTTTGGTTGGTGATTGTTCATTAATGTCATGTGTGTATGTTGCATCAATAATAATATATGATCGCCGATAATGAAGTAATTAGCCAATAACACTTTGGCCCGTCTTGGCCCGGCCCGGCCCTACTTTTAGGCAATGCCCTCGTCAGTTGTCTAATACGGTCAAGAGTAAGATCTTCCGGAAGACCACTGCACTGGAGGTATGTGGATTATTGAGGAGGTACTACGTGTTTGGAACTGGGAGTTGAACACTAAGCACTTTTAGAGAAGAGCTCACAATAAAACTTTATGGACTCGCGGACGGACTGTTTTCATTTCAAGACGTACATTTATCAGTTTGAACTTCCTAACTGTAACAATAACTGAACTTTACGCCTTTTATACACATTTGTGATGGGGCGACAATGCGACAACGAGACATATTTTGACCTTGAAAATGTCTCGTTACGGCATCGTCGCCCTTTTGTAAAATAAAGAAAAGGATTATCAAAGAGCGACAATGCGAACACGCGACAATGCGACAAATGGCCAATTGTCGCGCTTTTGTTAATTTTGACACGTTTTGCTTGTTTTTGTAAAGGCGTCAATGCGACAATGCGACAACGAGACAATGTCCCTTCCATAGTAATCCGTGCAAATAAAACTGAGTAATGAAATAGAAGTCTGACATGCCAGTTAAAAGATAGAGTGTTGCAGCTTCTGATTTCATAGATCTTCAAGAAGGGTTATCAATAATGGGATGGGTGATGAGTTCAAATGCATACGCTGTGATTAACAATAATGCTCCGAGTCAATACATTTTGTCAAATGTATGACATGTATTACGTGAATGAACATATTGTTTATACTCGTCCATGTTTTTGACGGACAAAATAATTTACATGCTCGGTAAAACTGAGGACGGGCATCATTGTGTGTTTCCGTGCTTTGATCAGGTGAACAATTGACTTGTCCTTGCATGTGTTTGTGACGGGTGCCACTTGTGTGGCAGTATACGCTCACCTTTTCCCGAACACCCATTGGATGACCTGAACCACTTCGGATTTTTATCCCACATCAGTCTGATACACCATGATATAACTGAAATACTGATATACTGTACAGTTGAAAATGATGTTTGATGCGATTACCGTAGTGTGTTACTGCAACTGTTCATATTTTGTGCAGTGATGTTATGTAATATGTAAAAGAAAGCATATTCAATTAGCCAATTGATTTGAATAGAATATACTTGCGTCAGTGTATTTTATTAACGCCCCAAATCGTAATTTAAACACATAAAATATACAGATCACGCATGGTACCTTGACTTACTACTAGATTTAATGGGCCACCCCGGAATAAAATAGTTCCCCCCAAAGCGAGGAACACATGTTTAAGTATGTTTACAAGAAATATATTCCAAACAATATCCTCATTAGATGAGAAGATCTTTTACAGAATTACCTCAGTAAGTCAATCACAATGACAGAGTGTCGTAATACATTTACATCAAGTACAATACGTCAAAATGGCCGACACGATAAACGTGACGGGAGATATTTTCGAAGTTGTTAATTAACCTGTGGCTATTTCAAGCCTTTGGCATCACTGATCAATTGGCCGATCATTGAAAGGTGATTGTGAAGATGTGTCAAATAGATACTAAGGTAAATTCATAGATTTCTGTAAATTGTCACTGCGACAGTTTGGATTTTTTTTCGTGTTTTTTTCTCTCTGGGATGGGTTGTAGCGAGGGTATCCTTAAATGGGCTTGCAACCACGCTTCTGTATGAATTCGTACTAGGGAATTCCAAGGGTTTTCCCCAGGAATGTGGAAGTAGTCAGTGTTTACGCCTTTTCAAGAATACAGTCACGTGAAGAACGTCATGAGACCGACCTCGCGTCCAAGTCGTATATCTTGTAAACTTCACATTAAAAAAATAGTTATTGTTATAACCAAATGAAACACAACCCATTATCCGATAGGGGTAACTGTACATAGCCGTTACCACAATAAACTTAGTAACATTGTTTGGTTTGACTTCTTGGCGCGTGTCTGAATTCCATTAACATGTAACATATCCTAAAACTAGCTTATCAGCAAATCTCGCTGCACTGCGCGCGAGAGAT
Source organism: Haliotis cracherodii (assembly GCF_022045235.1). Classification (NCBI taxonomy): domain Eukaryota; kingdom Metazoa; phylum Mollusca; class Gastropoda; order Lepetellida; family Haliotidae; genus Haliotis; species Haliotis cracherodii. The sequence goes on along the minus strand of NW_027266272.1, from coordinate 3,037,237 downwards.
ACTAGAGCAAGGCATGCCAGAAATACGAAACCTAAAGCTTCCGAAAGGAAGCCTTGGACATCACGTGCGTCGGGGGACCAGCGCCATCTGATTGGCCGTTAACAGTTGTACAAGGCGGAGCAAAAAGCATCGTTTTTCCGTCCATTTTACGCTTGAAAAACTCGACCCTTTTCTGGACACTTTCTAATTAATCTAATTGCCTTGATCAATTAATCAATTTTAATGAATATTTAGTCGTTTTTCCGTCCAATGACCATATACGGAAAAAAACGACGTTTTCGTGTTTGCAGTGTAAAAAACGAGAACACGAGAACGCGAGATCGCGAGAAAATGAAATGTCGCATTCTCGCGTTCTCGTGATTTCGTGTTTTCGTGGCCTAATTTGTCAAGTCGAGATTGCGAGATTTTGCATCATGTCCAAATGTCGCATTCTCGCGTTGTCGACTTTTGACAAAAAGTGCCAAGTACCAAAAATACGAGAATGCGAGATCGCGAGAACGCGAGATTTTGGGCAAATGTCGGGTTCTCGCGTTCTCGCATTCTCTTGTTTTGGGCATATTTAGGTCGAGATCGCGAGAATGTCCCTTACACTATTCCATACTTATAAGACAACCGTCTTATACCTGGAATATTGCTGAGTGTGGCGTTAAGCAGCACACACTCACTTTTTCCCACTGGAGAGCTGTCGCCATTTCAAATAGAGGCCCTGTACATATGTCGTTCAAACCAGCGCACTCGCTCTGTTTCGAATATTTTAGCGCAAAATATATTTAACCTGCTGTAAGTTGAGATATCAAATGTCCACAAGGAGTCTCTTTGGTTAGGGGCTGTATCATGGCGTAGCAATGTCCGACCAATCAGAATTATACAGAAACATCGAGGCGGTAGGCAATGATGAGACGGGGCCAGTTTTAAAAATACAGTTGCAGTTCTGTGGACATGATACTATTGTGGGGATCATATTCATGACAGTTCAGCTACATAAAATAGCAAGAAAAACGGCACAAAAAATCCCTAGATTTATAAACTACACACATTCTCATGTCAAGATATTTCAACAAGTAAGAAAAGGCCGAGAATTGAGCCCCAATGATGACAGTTCACGCAAGGCTGTTAACAGGAGGGTGATGGGTTAATAACATAGTAATCGTTTGCTGAGGGCACGGCTGACAGTAGATATCTATTGGTGCATGCATCTACGATCCCACACTCTCATCAGTCGCCACACAGTAGTTGGCACGGCCACATTCAAAGCAACGTAAAGTGGACATCCAATACAGGGATTTCATAGCGTAAATAACCAGGCAGAATAAGTTTTTTTGTCTTCGAGGAAGAAGTATCTAAATAGAGATTGTCAATGCAAGCGAATACATAATCGGGACGAACCACGATTCGGACCCACAATCATAGGATTCTGGCGTGCAAAAGGGACGCAACTCTGCACAGCGAATGACTTAGGCCTGGGCCACGCGGGCCTCGAATCAATTATATGTATTTGAACGTATATATTGTGATATTCCACTTTATACAGGTGAATAAGTCATCCCAAGTTCATGGCAGTTGTGAGGGCATATGTATTATGACATACCAGCAATGAATATAAGCGACTAAACCATGTCCATAATCAGAAGAAATCTCTGTTAAATGCAGCGTCCGTTGTACGATTCCGACTGTATCATACAGTGGTGATGCCAGGAGTTCGCGAAAAGCTGGGCGAGTCCTGCGCATGTCTACCAAAAAATATTTGAAAGCTTTACTCAAGTCCCTGGAACCCTGATCAAACATGTTTTGAGCAAGAGTTGATCAACACACCGTTTGTCATATCTATGAATTCAAAGTCTCAATGAACACATCGCTAATGAACGTTTCAGCGTAAAACGTTTAACCCATCCATTGGTACATTTAAAAAGATTATAGGAACGCTTCATCGGGTAACAGTGCAATAAATGAAGCAACACAAAACTCATGTAACCTATAATAGCATACCCGAGGTGAAATTATTTAAAATTTCACCAGGATCACGTGTATAAAGTATCAACATAGTCGGTGTTTCAATAAATAAAAACGTCAATATCCTTCCTACAGCCACAAGAAGAGTTTGATAAAAACTGAGTCGATTGTACGATTCCGACCATATCACGAGCATGTGTTTATGAATCACAATCAAATAGTGATGATACCAGATGCTCGCGATAAGGTGAGCGCATCTTGTTTCACCAGTGGCATCCATCACACACACATGCAAAGGCAAGTCAATTGTTCACCTGAAAAAAACACGGGAAAGTATGGTACAGGTCAAAATAGGAGAGTTGCATCGGACATCATTTGTGTTACAGGTGCGTCAAATTTAGAAATGTGTCCCCCACATGTCTACCATAAAATTTGGGAAACCTTAACTGAGGCCTTGATTGTTGTAACCTTATTCTTGTAATGCCTTGTTTCCCAGTAAACTATTGACTAACGTTCCCAATGTGCTTAGATAGGGTTGTTTCAAAGTGTCGCCCAAACGCTCGCAAAATACAATTATTATTCCATATATATGATATTTACGAAACTGAAACACACTCGGCTGATAATATCTATTTGATGGCCATATTGTTTTTCACATTGTCTTGAAATCGGCACAAATAGCTCACAACCTTTCTAAATAGTCACTAAACTCGTGAACTGTATATGGTAACTAACCTCGCTTTAGGTCCGTCGGATACCATAGAGTCCACTTGTTTCGTAACAATGATAATGGGTGTCATATTCTCTCTATATATACTGTATATATGGTGCATAAGAGTGTACATATGTATTTTGAATGGTATATATTTCTACGACGTTTAAACCCTTAAAAAAAGTTTTCGGCTACAATTCATTACATATTTCACTAGAGATTGAACGACAGAATTCCCCAAGGTGTCATACATTTACATTAGTGACATTGACATAATGTAAAAGGTCCACCCACTGCATAAGACAATAGAAAGTGGACCTTGTCCTCTGGGGATTTGTTATTTATTACACAAGGGACACTGATCGAAACACATTTTCTTATAAAGCAGGTATTTTGTAAAATTAGTGCAAAGTTTCATGTCGGTAAATCATATGGACTCGCGCTGTTTCCGTCTTAGTCCTGCACCATGTCTGTGAAATATATATTTTTTTAGGTATTTTGTTTTTACATAAAGCCTAGGCAAGTCTAGATCAAACTAACCAAGTCTAGTCTGCTTGATTCCAAAACGGCAGAAGTGGAAAGGTTCTTTCGAAGAAGACAGACACAATTTTTATGGATAACAACTTCTTTAATACTGTTAAAAGCGACGTTTCGGTATAGATCCTTATACCGTTGTCAAGCAAGACTGAATGAGGGAAATAGTGCAGAATATATATAGCAAGTGGAGGTTTAACAGTACAGGATTAACAGTAACAACAAGGGCATACATGAGTGGGATAACATAGGTAGGTGTGACAACAAAGGATGGTGCTATAACAACACGATGGACACGATTGACAAAGGTATAAGGATCTATACCGAAACGTCGCTTTTCACAGTATTAAAAAAGTTGTTATCCATAAAAATTGTGTCTATCTTGTCATCCGCCAGCTTCTAAGTAATGCCTATCAAACAAGTTCTTTCGAAGAAGATTTTTTTATTATTTTAAAGACATGTTTTCATTGACTAAGTGTTAGTCTCTTTCCGTGAGTATGTGCTGGTATACTTGAAGCGGGGTTGGGGGGCGAGGCAGCCTATACAGCGTTCGCTCATAACGCCGAAGGGTGGGTTTTGATTACCTACATGGGTACAGTGTGTGAAGCCCGCCGTGATATTGCTGGAATATTGCTAAAAGCGTCGTGAAAACATACTCACTTTTTCCCTCACTTAATTTACTAAACTCTGAACGCAAATACATGCAAGAGGCGACTAACGGGATCGGGTGGTCAGGCTCGCTGACTTGGTTGATCGAATTGCGTGGATCGATGATCATGATATCAATCAGTGGATTATCTGACCCAGACTCAATTATTTACAGACCGCCGTCATATAGATGAACAAACAAACATAAGGTGCAAACGTACAGAGCAGAAGAAAAGAGGAGAATAGTGTGTTCAGGAAATGTGTTTGTGATATTTGCACAGCCCAAATTAAATTAATTTCATGAGACTTTGTGACATAACGTAAGAGCACTTCTCTCCTCGTATAACAATGCTTAGTTCACTCCAATTGTTGAACAGGGAATTTTCTATGTAATATCCTCTGAATATTCTTTGGCCGGTCGGGTAGCCTAGTGGTTAAAGCGTTCGCTCGTCACGCCGAAGACCCGGGTTGGAATCCCGACATGGGTACAATGCGTAAAGCCCATTTCTGGTGTCCCCCGCCATGATATTGCTGGAATATTGCTAAAAGCGGCGTAAAGCCAATCTCACTTACTCACTCACTGAATATTCTTTTGACAATTTAATCTTTTTCGACCCGCGAATAGCTGAAATAGTGCTGATGCCGCTTAAAACGATATTCACTCACCCACCCACTATTTTCCTTGACTAATATTAAGATTAAAATGTATATTCTACATTGACATGAAATATATAATAGAAGCCCAGAGCAGATATAACCAATCGTTCACCTCGTACCTACATACTGTATACTGAACAACAAGTTATTATCATAATTTACTTATTGTCTTACAGACAGCCCAGGGCTGTCACACAGTACGCATTTTAAATAAAGGGTGTACGTAACTATAGGAATATATAATCATACTAATTATGATTTATAGGTGATATATACGTAGACTTTCTGTTACATATTATGCCATATTTTACTTTAGCGGTTAATAGTCGTATTGCAATACGTATATACATGTAACTTTATCCATGCAAGGGTATTCACCCAAGTTCTTTTGTTCGGATTAGATATATGGATGTACAACTTCTTTATTACAGTTAGGAGTGACGTTTTCACTTGCTTGATACCGAAACGTCGCTCCTAAGTGTAAGAAAGAAGTTGTTTGTCCATATATCATATCCTTAATTAGTACTCCAACTTCTCAAAGAAGTTAAAGTTCTTTTGTGTTTATTTGAAAACAAGCCGTAGTAACAAGGGGCCGTATCCGGTCATAAGGTGGATGGGGTAGGGACTCGCATAGAAACCCATAGATGTACAGGATATTCATGAAGGGCTTTTTCTATTGACTTATAGAGTCTTCTCTGTTGGCCAAGTCATCTAGGGCGCCGCAATTCGCTGTTTTCAGTTGCGTCCCTGGGGTACGTATGTTTCTAGGTTTGGCAAAAGCATACCCGTGCTTGTGGGTTTCACCAAAGTATTAAACGTCTAAGACCTGCATTACTTCGGACTTTCCTCCCACACCAAGCTGACACGCCTTGATAAACTGGAATCAACGTGGCGTTAAACCCAACTGGCTTGTTCACTCATCTAACTATGTAAGTGTGATGCGCAAATTGTTTGAAACCAGGTTGTAGACATCCTCTATATCTCGAAGGCTCGCATTTTCGTAAACCTAAACTAACCCCTGGACTCACCCACGGGGTTTTCGCGATCTTAAATTACCTGCCCATGATTTTCCTTAACATTTCACCGACCATTCAAACGTGGAGATAAGGAAAAATATGGGTAAGGGAGGTAACTCGCATTTCCTAGAAACCAAAGCCACCGACAGATTTTATGGACGTGAAGACACCCTTTCCATCAAAAAGATTTTGAGGGCATTTTTTTGCGTGTCAGTCAGTTTATCAAAGTTGAATTTCTCACAAACTGCCTCTTGATCAATGTACCTGGCCGCTATGTCGTTGATATCGGCAACCCAACATTGAGACTGGTTTGTAACTCGCATTCTGATTGGTACGTTAGACCTAGTAGCGTAGCCAATCAAACTGGCTAACGGATATCAAGGGGAGGTACTTTTAGATCGCGTAAGACTTGTGGATGGATCCAGGGGGTTATAATGTGGGATGGAAATGCGAGCCCTGGAGATATAGAAGATGGGTTGCGGACGACATATCAGTGCTTTCTTTTGTGATGGTCCTATTGGTGTGTCGACCAGGGCAGGGTTCCTCTTCCAAAATCTCTCTCTAACGCTGCAAATTCTTCCCCAACGTTTACTTGTGGCATACGATGGAGCACCCTCCCCATAATGAATATGCAACCCTCCATCACCGTCCTTTGGTGACTGATCCTCAACGGCACAACATTAGATGACTGTTCTATGCTAAGTTTTTATTTTCATTTCAATGCTCAGGGGCCGCCTCCGTGGTCTAGTGGTAGAGCGTCCGCCTGGAGAGCGGAACGTCCGGGGTTCGGTCCCCGGCCGCGTACACCAAAAGACATGAAAAGATGGTACTTTTTCTTACCCTGTCTGGCGCTCGGCATTAAGGGGCTAAAACAAGGACTGGTCGGCTCGGAGTCAGTATAATGAGTCCGGACTAGCACACACACACACACACGTCGCTATATAAGTGCAATAAACCCCATTTCACCTCACCTCACCTCACCTCACCTCACCTCACCTCACCTCAATGCTCAGGAATAGGATACCTCCGAGTTGAAGTCATTTAATAGAACATCATTTGTCTGAAGCACACAAAGTTACCAAAAATGCCGCAAGAAAGACATCAATACTGATAGATGTCATACGTGAGCATAAGAACAACCTGGACATGCTCGGCTCAAACACAGGACCATCAAGGATGTCAAGGGTATGTAATTGTACACACACGGTACCAGTAATAAAACATATCTGATATATGATTCCGCCATGTGAAATGTTAGGTTGTCACGTTCAAATAAGGTCACACGTACGTTTAATCACGTCCCTTCACCAGGTTGCAAGTTCTCCCGACAATCGTGAGTGGGAGAGTAAGAGAGCATATTAAGTTCTCACCGTAGGCATCATAATATCAACATTTTGCTCTGTCCTCTTCAGTTCTCCATGCGTATGTGATATAGAGATTACTACACGAGCGTCAGTCAGATACCATTGATCTTACAACGAGTTGTACGCTTTGTAACAACGAGTTGTAAGATCAGTTGTATCTGACAGGCACGAGTACAGTAATCTGTTTCTTACACACCCTGAAACGCACCTTTTCAGCATTGAACCGATGAATTTTGTCTATTCTCATGATTGCAGTAGCGCATTAATACATAACACCACTGTCATAAGTGACGTCATCCTATGTGCTGCTTACTACTCATAAATAAAGTGCACCTACACAAAAAGGTTGTGGATTATCAAGGCGATGATGAAAATGCAAACTAGACAAAAACCAAGAACACGTACGCTGGGTGCCAAGTTGAAAGTTTACACCTCAAAGAAATTACTAAATATGTACAACAATGTTTACTTCCGTATGACATCACTACCTTACCGACTTTTGCAAAATGGCGTGTTTACTGACAACAGTACGCGGGATGTTCAGAGGAGGTTTTCGTTGATTTAGGTATCGTATACACATACATGTGTCACGTATGTAATCAGAAACATTCTGACAATCTGCGTTCTGTTATTTCTTTACCATGTTTTCCAATGTAACAAAGAGAATTAGTCAGAAATGCAGATAACTACTGTCATCGTTGTGCGTGATTTAGCGTCAGTCATGGCGTCACACAGGACGGAAACTTTTATGGCTTCTGTTGAATTTACCACATCATTGTAATGTACAAATGTGTAATTCCATAATTAGTGCAACGATACTCTTCCCATGAATATTCTCAAACGCGTGATGAAGCCAATATATGCAACAATTAGACGAAAGTACTAGGGCTGCAAAGAATACACTATGAGGCGAATACGATTCACATCACGAATATAGGGTAACGAATACGAATATTAATTCACAATTACAATAACAAGTCAGCAGTTTATGTAGTATTTATTATATTCAGTGAAACAATAACATCATAATTTATTTGACATGGTTTGTTAATTATTAATAAATCATACATTTATATACTGCACTTATCCAGGTACTAGTATCTGTTCAAATGTGACAATGACCAGTGACAACAATACTATCAAATTGAATATTATCAGAGTGTTGTCATTGAAAGAAATCTATGCATATAATATGTTGTTACGGATATTTTTAGGTACAGGGTATGAAAATATACATGATAGCATTTTCATAAATATTCGATTCCAGTGGCCATGAATAACGAATTCAATTCATGAATGGTTACGGTTCGATTCACCGAATACGCGAGTGAATCGTAACAGCCCTAGAAAGTACCTCTAGAAATGCTACACAGTGTAAAATCTGAATTTTGCTTTGTTTACATTTCAGTAAGTACAAATTTCCGACCACAGTTTTCGTTTTCATACCTAATTTATTTCGCATGATCTCATCTACATAATTTGCATTGGTGACAAAGACCTTCTATCCATTGTTTCGAAAATGTATGAGGAATTCAGGGATGCATATATAGCATTAAATATTGAAATATACCTGATCGAATAGGCGTCTCATAACCGGCATTTTGTAAACACAATCCAATATGGCGGAACGTACACTTCGGCGTTCGTATATGCGTATTTTCCAAAACATTCTAAACGATTCTAGGCTTATCAGCGACGTTTCAGAATTATCATTAGTGATTTGATACCCGTGATCGCTAATATGCTATTCTTCTACTTTAATTATTGAAGTAAATATCCGATATTTAGATTTCTAAACACACAGTAAATATTTATATAACGCAATGAATTGTGATTTGGCGAGATTTACAATGTACCTAACTCAGTCGCTTTCAGTAATTTTGAATTGCCTAAAATAACAGTAAATGATAAACAGAAGGGGGAATTCAAAATTGTGAAGTGTCTGCGAGATGTATTTTGAATTTTATTCGATTTCGAAGTGAGGGTTGAAGAGGAGGGACATATGTGTCGCTGTGGTATCCAGGGGGTTTACACTCTGAAAAAACGATAATGTTGACATAACAACAAATAATGTAACTGATAATAATAACAAACAAACTCGCAGACAAGGACGAGTTTGTTTATTTTTATTATTAATTACACGGTCATGTTGTTCAATACAGACGTAGGTGAACATTCGATTGAAGCACGAGCAACTTATGAATGACTTACACTCAGGAAAGTAGTCCGTCATCATCTGACCCCAGGTCATAACTATGGAGTAGCCAATCACGGGCCTGGAATTCGATCTCACACATATGTTTGATACCAGTTATCTCAAATGGGTTTCTCACCCACAGGTGTGTAAGAAAAAGTTGTACTCCTTTCACCTTTTGTGGCCTCCGGAGAGCGGAAGGTCCAGGGTTGGATCCCCGGCCGCGTCACACTAAAAGACGTTAAAAGATTGCACTTGTTTTACCCTGCATGACGTTCGGCATTGAGGGGCTAAAACAAGGACGGGTCTGCTCGAAGACAGTATACTGTGTCTGAGTGGGGTATTCATGTTAAACTGCGGCATGGTATCACAGTAAATCGGCATCATATAGCACTATAAATCGGCATCAGTCCGCAATAGTGCAAGCAAGCAGGCACGCACGCACGCACATGCACGTCGCTATATAAGTGCAATAATCGGGAACGCAACGTTAAACCCCATTTCAATGGCAGCGAATATTCAGTCTTGATTGTCTGCCGAAAGAGATTCCAGTGGGTGTAGACGACAAACCAGTGATGAAAATGAACCAAAAGAATGACTGCAAATCATTGATGACACCAGGTGTTCGAGAAAAGCCTCAGCATGTCCTGCCTTATCGGTAGCACTCGCCACTCAGACAAAAAACATGTTATCATATGTATACACTGTAAACATTCATTATTATCACAAACATTCTGCTGAGAAGGAAACTGTTTTCTTCTGTTATTTGCCGCAGCACTGCACTACAGAAAAAAAAACATGTTATCATATGTATACACTGTAAACATTCATTATTATCACAAACATTCTGCTGAGAAGGAAACTGTTTTCTTCTGTTATTTGCCGCAGCACTGCACTACAGAAAAAAAAACATGCTATCATATGTATACACTGTAAACATTCATTATTATCACAAACATTCTGCTGAGAAGGAAACTGTTTTCTTCTGTTATTTGCCGCAGCACTGCACTACAGAAAAAAACATGTTATCATATGTATACACTGTAAACATTCATTATTATCACAAACATTCTGCTGAGAAGGAAACTATTTTCTTCTGTTATTTGCCGCAGCACTGCACTACAGAAAAAAAACATGTTATCATATGTATACACTGTAAACATTCATTATTATCACAAACATTCTGCTGAGAAGGAAACTGTTTTCTTCTGTTATTTGCCGCAGCACTGCACTACAGAAAAAAAACATGTTATCATATGTATACACTGTAAACATTCATTATTATCACAAACATTCTGCTGAGAAGGAAACTGTTTTCTTCTGTTATTTGCCGCAGCACTGCACTACAGAAAAAAAAACATGTTATCATATGTATACACTGTAAACATTCATTATTATCACAAACATTCTGCTGAGAAGGAAACTGTTTTCTTCTGTTATTTGCCGCAGCACTGCACTACAGAAAAAAAAACATGTTATCATATGTATACACTGTAAACATTCATTATTATCACAAACATTCTGCTGAGAAGGAAACTGTTTTCTTCTGTTATTTGCCGCAGCACTGCACTACAGAAAAAAAAACATGTTATCATATGTATACACTGTAAACATTCATTATTATCACAAACATTCTGCTGAGAAGGAAACTGTTTTCTTCTGTTATTTGCCGCAGCACTGCACTACAGAAAAAAAAAACATGTTATCATATGTATACACTGTAAACATTCATTATTATCACAAACATTCTGCTGAGAAGGAAACTGTTTTCTTCTGTTATTTGCCGCAGCACTGCACTACAGAAAAAAAAACATGCTATCATATGTATACACTGTAAACATTCATTATTATCACAAACATTCTGCTGAGAAGGAAACTGTTTTCTTCTGTTATTTGCCGCAGCACTGCACTACAGAAAAAAACATGTTATCATATGTATACACTGTAAACATTCATTATTATCACAAACATTCTGCTGAGAAGGAAACTATTTTCTTCTGTTATTTGCCGCAGCACTGCACTACAGAAAAAAAAACATGTTATCAGATGTATACACTGTAAACATTCATTATTATCACAAACATTCTGCTGAGAAGGAAACTATTTTCTTCTGTTATTTGCCGCAGCACTGCACTACAGAAAAAAAAACATGTTATCATATGTATACACTGTAAACATTCATTATTATCACAAACATTCTGCTGAGAAGGAAACAATTTTCTTCTGTTATTTGCCGCAGCACTGCACTACAGAAAAAAAAACATGTTATCATATGTATACACTGTAAACATTCATTATTATCACAAACATTCTGCTGAGAAGGAAACTATTTTCTTCTGTTATTTGCCGTAGCACTGCACTACAGAAAAAAAAACATGTTATCATATGTATACACTGTAAACATTCATTATTATCACAAACATTCTGCTGAGAAGGAAACTATTTTCTTCTGTTATTTGCCGCAGCACTGCACTACAGAAAAAAAACATGTTATCATATGTATACACTGTAAACATTCATTATTATCACAAACATTCTGCTGAGAAGGAAACTATTTTCTTCTGTTATTTGCCGCAGCACTGCACTACAGAAAAAAAAAACATGTTATCATATGTATACACTGTAAACATTCATTATTATCACAAACATTCTGCTGAGAAGGAAACTATTTTCTTCTGTTATTTGCCGCAGCACTGCACTACAGAAAAAAAAACATGTTATCATATGTATACACTGTAAAATGTGTTCAGGTATAAAACAGGTGCTCGAAATGTTTACCTCTAAAAAATGGACCCAAAAAGGAGGCAAAGCTTGACGTAATTTAACTAAACACTTTATGAACTATTACATATGACATAGGCGGGGATCTCACTACAGACAGACTGAGACAGCTTTTAATGTACTTAAGGCCCTAGGACCATGATACACCAAGATGGAAAATATAAAATCAAATGTGTATGCTGATAAACGGCTCGAGTAAAATACATTTAATGTTACAGCGATAGGCGTTTGGCTTCGTTCAGTACTTGATAAATAAATTTAATCAAACATATAATATTATGGATATTGTCGGTTGACATAAGTCTTACAAAGGTTTCAGTTGTTGGTGGATCGATTAGATCACTGGCTAAACATTCTCTTCTCGGTTGGGAATAGTTGTAACACCTCAATGATAAAAGAGGCACATCCTGAAACAAGGCATCCAGATGGTAGCAAAAACATGGGTGTTCTATGTATGGAGTGTTTGTATGGCGGCTGCATTCAACAATAACTATGACGTTTTTATACCGAAACATAATTATCATTTCCAGTTGATAGGGGAGAAGGTCACAGGTTAAATATGTACTAATTGTAATAAAGAAGTTGTTCATCCATAGAGGCACTAATTGTAATAAAGAAGTTGTTCATTCATAGAAGCACTAATTGTAATAAAGAAGTTGTTCATCCATAGATGCACTAATTGTAAGAAAGAAGTTGTTCATCCATAGAAGCACTAATTGTAATAAAGAAGTTGTTCATCCATAGATGCACTAATTGTAATAAAGAAGTTGTTCATCCATAGAACTCGTCTTACTTCATCACTCCAACTTCTAAATGCCGCTGAAAGAAGTTAAATATGTAGTAAAGATTTAAACGAGAAAAATAATTGCGTCGAGAGAGCGATGTCAAATTGAAAGAAGCAGTCATAAAATCTGTTTGATGATTACCATGAACAGAAAGATGCAACCACTTTCTTGAGACAACCATACAAATCCAAAACAATATCTAAATACAATGTGTTGCAAATAAGTTGCCAATGTATGTTTACCATTATCATCAAGACTTTCGATCGCTTTATATGCTTAATGGGGAAGTCTATACTGTGGTAGCTGCATCAATCTGCACTACTGCTTAACCGACTATGCTTGTCGTAAAAGGCGACGAACGGGATCGGGTGGTCAGGCTCGCTGACTTGGTTGATGCATGTCATCGTATCCCAACTGTGTATCCTGCCCCACCGGTGGCATCCGTCACAAACACATGCAAAGGCAAGTCAATAGTTAAACTGAAAAGACATGGGAACATTTGGTACCAGTCAAAGTTGGGAAATGCATATCAGACATGTTGGGCATTAAGTAACGTGTGACATATTGCACACAGAATGAACCATAAAAACGCCTTCATAATAAAACATACAAATATATGCTGAAAATACAGAAAATTAAAACAAATGTAATTACACAAAGGTGTCGAGAAGGGAAGTGGAGGGAAACATACATGAAAATAATGCAATAATTTGTTCCTGCCTTTTTGGAGAAGATTTGAAAATATTTCAAATTATAAACTCCCACTTAAGTGAATATATACTTGCCCAAAAAAGTAACTATGCTTTTTAGTGAACAGTTCAATAAAAATTAATTTATTCTGAAATAAAATAATGCATATTTGACACAATTACGCGAGTTTTGATTGGACTAGGCAAAGACTCGTTAGCCCAGCTAACTCCATAATCGCAGCCTAGTTCGGCAAGGGTGGAAACTGGACTTTCTCATAAAGTCAGTTAACACCTTTGCCGCGGGAAGATGGTCCCGATATCAAGCGATACGCCCAGTTTTGCTTCCACGTCACCGTCAGGCACGCCCATCTTGGTGGAGACAGTATCTGAGGTTCACACGACACGACTCGGACAGTATAGTGTTCACAGATAAGTCCAGGTTTCAGCTGGACAGCTCCGACAGTCGTGCAAGGGTCAACAATGGTATAGAAACGCTGAACGGCATATTTGAATACACCCTTCATTTTGAACGGATTACATAAAAAATGGCGGCCATTGCATGACAAACTCGCAGATTAAATGACACAATTAGGCCCACAAGTATGTAATGTTTATAATTTCTCTACTGTTTGTTTGTTTGTTGTTTAACGCCGCACTCAGCAATATTCCAGCTATATGACGGAGGTCTGTAAAATAATCGAGTCTGGACCAGGCAATCCAGTGATTTACATCATGAGCATCGATCCACGCAATTGGGATCGATGACATGCATCAACCAAGTCAGCGAGCCTGACCACCCGATCCCGAAGTCGCCTCTTAAGACATGCAAAGTCGCCTCTTATGGCAGGCATGGGTTGCTGTTGACCTATTCTACTATGGATCTTCACGGGTCACATGCCCTAAGTACAACAATTTTTTGAAACAATTCGGGGTTTTTCTTTTTGAAAGGTTAGTTTAAATTCAGGGCTTTATGGGAATGGAAATGAAACAAAATCTGTCAGTTTAGATATTTTGAATTCGGTCCATTTGAACATCCTGCGTACTGGTAGATTTGCACTGATGTTATAACTTAAGATTTAATTCATATTTTGATATAAGTAATAAGTATTAAATAGATAAAGGTACGTTTGAAAGCGCTAGCCAATTAAAACTGTGTTCAATCTTGCTCGACTTATTTAATTGTTACTATATGTATGTATATATATTACCAACAACATGTATCAATATTACTTGATAAATATTATTTTGCGTCTATTACTTTGTACTGGAGCGGTATTAGTATAAGTCAGATGACTTGTTTACCAATCCAGATTCATTTATTGAATAAAAATATGTTCAAATCATACAATCATACAGCTGGAATATTGCTGAGTGCGGCGTTAAGCAACAATCAAAAGAGTCCCCAAAAATAATTTACATGTTAGCAAGTAAATCCATTTTAAATTACTGTCCTAATTTTGATACTTTGAATCTGCGCACACAAATCCGCCTATTGCTATTCTAGTAAAGGAACATTTAAGCACCATTGTTAAAGCACTAGTTTAGAAAAGTGGATTGTCCCAAAACACGATCGAGGAGATCCAGTCGCGTCCACGCCACAGTCTTCAAGTACTTGATGACTGCACGTTCGTCCAGTTTCCAAGGATCACAGTCTCCTGCTGATTGCACTGATTGTAACAGCGAAACAATTTGCCACAATTGTTTGTGGTTGTGTCTCATTGACATCATGGAATGCCCACAAGAAAAGATTTCACTGTTACGCAATTCCTTGTATGCGAGGCTTACAACTTCTCAATCAACCCATGGTTGATTTCACTGCTTTTTATCCTGCCCTGAGGGGCAAGCTTTCTCCTGAATTGTAAAGAGCCAAGAAGATTGGTTGGTTGTTGTTTAACGCCGAACTCAGCAATAGTCCAGCTATATGACGGCGGTCTGTAAATAATCGAGTCTGGACCAGACAATCCAGTGATTGATATCATGAGCATCGATCCACGCAATTGGGATCGATGACATGCATCAACCAAGTCAGCGAGCCTGACCACCAGGTCACGTTAGTCGCCTTTTACGACAATCATAGTCACCTTTTACGGCAAGCATGGGTTGCTGAAGACCTATTCTACCCGGAATCTTCACGGGTCGAGCCACAAAGAAGACCAGAGCGAAGAAGCTTCGTTTTCACGCTACCAAATGAATATATTAATCTCTCGGATCTCAGGAAAACCTTTGTTGCTCGGGGAGATGGAAAAAAATAGATGGTATTCAGGGGAGGAGGGGTTTAGCACCCCTTTTAAAACAGAAAATGAAAATGATTTTGCTTAAAATAACATATATTATCTAAATAAACACAATCATCATTCAAAACTAAAAGATACCCGTGAAGAACCATTGTAGTATATGCCGTAAAAGGCGTCTAACGGGATCGGATGGTCAGGCTTGCCGACTTGGTTGAGTGCGGCGTTATACAACAAACAGACAAAACAAACAGACAAACACTAAAGTGCACTTCACTTCTCCCTGACCATCCCCGAGATTAGTTGTGTATCCTGAAAAACGTCAGACCTTAAAATTGTCGTTATTCTACCTCGAGTCTGCCATTGTATTGGTAATAACAAAACCCGCCCACAAATCTATTGGTCCAGCTGTGGCGATCGCCGATTCACAATACATCACAATACACCTATATCACCCAGTGAAACATAAAACCGGTTTACCCAGTGGACACATTTCTGAGTATTTGGGCTTTCACCGTCGAATGGCGACCTTTGACCCGACACCAGTACGATATATTGCGTCAGCATGATTGCATCACCCTGTGTGGGAAATAATCCAGTTTTCACGTGTCACAGCTCGTGAGAGAACCTGTCCTTGTGTCCACGCGCTCTGTAGATTTTAGAAGCGGTCGACTATTTTCTCTTATTCAGATCAATAACCCTACTCGAAGATATAAGGTAAGAAAACACGTTTCCATACATTTCTGTTCTGTCACACTGTAACAAAAGCATTTCAAACGCTGTTACATCATTCAGCATAGAAATAGCTGAACACGCATTTTAATGGTTTTGCAACAGTATTAATAACTGCACGAAGCTCGTACTATGAGCAAAATAGATCTGTAATTTCCTCGTGTGGACGCGAGTCCTTATCCTGGCCGGCTCCAGACACCGGCACACGCATGGTCTTGATCAGACCGAATGTGTACTATACTATATTATACTATACTATATACTATACGTGTAAATCTGTACCGGTGTTTGGGGTGTCATGACAACCTTGGGCCGCTCACACGCCGGCTGCAATGTGCATGCACCGGTAGCGTGGTAGATCGTTCAGCTGTTCAGAACTATGGCTGCCGCCATGTTGTATGAGGAACAGACGAAGAAACCTCGATATAACGCGCACCTCCCAACAGCGCGCTCGCGTACACTCATCGCTTTGAAAATAGCCTATGTCAAGCGTTTTCATGTTGGTGTCTTTAAATTCCTGATACACTTCTATCTTTCCTGCAGTTTATACAAAAATCAAATAAACCTTATTAACATTGAGTCTTTTTTAAGTCCTGACTTGTTTAATATTGTATGAGATATTCACTTATTTATTTCAACAGAACACAAACAAATAAGACAAACAAACCTACGTGTATACAGAAATGATGCTGCTGAGTTATGACTTACAAATAACCCATAGAGTGAGTGAGTGAGTGAGTGAGTTGGGTTTAACGCCGCTTTTAACAGTATTACAGTTATATCACGGCGTGTCAGCTTAATGTGGGAGGACAGTATTACAGTTATATCACGGCGTGTCAGCTTAATGTGGGAGGAAAGCCTGTAGTGATGCAGGTCTCAGACGTTTACCACTTCTGTGAAACCCACGAGCACGGGAATGATGATGACAAACCTAGAAACATAATCGGAGCGAACCCGGATTCGGACCAACAATCATAGGTTTCTGGCGTGCCCAAGGGACGCAACTCTGCTCAACGAATCGCGGCGCCTTAGACGACTGGGTCACCCGTGCCCCCTCATTGTGAAGAGACACCAGCCCAAGCGTATCGCATCAATATATCTCCAGTGTCAAAATTGTTCTACAGCTGATGTTGGAGTCCTGCTCATGTTCTGCCGTTCATGCATGTATATTAACAGAGGTCGCAAGTACATTTGTGATTATTTGAATACAAATGGATTAATTAATGCACGCAGCTGTTTGCGAGACGACATTTGGTTTTTTTAGTGTTGAAAGAAGTCACACATAGAGTTGTGGTAATGTTTATCAATGCGTGGCACACAAAACTTTGTGTGGGGGTGGGGGGGTGGGGTGTGTGTGTGTGTGTGGGGGGGGGGGGGGGGGGGGGGGGGAGACAGCCTGAAGTGATGCACGTCTCAGACGTTTACCACTTTGGTGAATTTCGCGACAGGCGTTTGTTGCTGACGAACATTGAAACATAATCGGGGCGAACAGGGATTCGAACCCGCAATCATAGGTTTCTGGCGTGCCCAAGGGACGCAACTCTGCAGAGCGAAATGCGGCGCCTTAGACGAGAATGCCAACCGTGTCCCCATTCGGCTTGGAAGGCTTGCTCATGATATCGAAAGACTCGATTAATTAAAGGGAGCATTAATTGCTGAATGCTGCGTTGAACAGACAAATTTACAAATCAAGTGAAGAGAAGCATAAATATTCATATTCCTGCGGACACGAATTTGATCATATCCCTGCAACAGATAACTTTAGACGAGGAGTAAAACTGAAGAGGGCAACTATCAGATCAAACCAACCAGTCTAACGGGGCAGAATAGGGAAGACTGATGTATAATATTTAAGGGTCAGCTCTTTCTGCCAAAGATCCAGGTTTGAGTCTCAACATGTTTCAGAGTTCGACACACTACAAATGACAACTCTTGGAGAGGTTACTATGTATGTTCCAGTTTTGGAGTGGGATTTTCAGTCTTGGTCCTGTCTTGGTCCACCAAAGGCGTCGGGTGCGAGGGTTTTTGTTTAAGCACATTGACCTCACCTGGAGGACCCGGGGGTTTTTGTTTAAGCACATTGACCTCACCTGGAGGACCCGAGGGTTTTTGTTTAACCACATTGACCTCACCTAGAGGACCCGAGGCTTCTTGTTTAAGAACATTTACCTCACCTGAAGGACCCGAGGGTTTTTGTTTAAGCACATTGACCTCACCTAGAGGACCCGAGGGTTCTTGTTTAAGCACATTGACCTCACCTGACGGACCTGAGGGTTTTTGTTTAAGCACATTGACCTCACCTAGAGGACCCGAGGGTTCTTGTTTAAGCACATTGACCTCACCTAGAGGACCCGAGGGTTTTTGTTTAAGCACATTGACCATCACCTTATCGATGTGTTTTGTTGTTCCAAAATTAATTTATATAAGTGCTCAGTTTCACCTTTTTTACGCAGTTTTCTTATTAAAATTACAATTCAGTGTAGATCTTTTCAGATATATCTGCTGAGCGTGCAGATTCCAAGGTGTTTTCTATCAGGCGAAGGCAATATGGATCACGTGGCAGGTCAACTGTGATCATGTGACAAGTCAATCACGTGATTTGATCGAAACCTTGTAATTTGTTTCTTAATCACGTGAAACAGTTAATCCAATAAAATTCAAAGATTCTTAATAGAGATATAACGATTATATTTTACATTGTCGCGAATACCTGTACGATTGAAGATGCAGCGTTAAGCAAAATTCCCTCACTCTCCAACTGTCTACAAGATTGTGGTGCAGGCGGAGCATGCCGCAATTCAGACATAAGCCTTTTCGAGTATCAATTTGCAATAATCCAATAAAGTTTAAAGGTGTCACGTTTCCTGTACCGCTAGTCACCGACATGAACAAGTGTGAATGCAAGGATTAACCTTGAATGTTTTACCTATGAGGGTAAATCCCCCTCGTATAAAACCAATGAGATTTTTTGCCGTGTGATGAGATTTTGCAAGAGACATTTTGTCTTCCCACAGTGGAAACTGTATTTGATATTCCGTATTTGTGACTCGACATATGTTGCTATTAATGTTACTAAATGATACATCCTCCGATATTTTCGAACACTAATTATTGCACTGTGAATATTTAAATATATTAGCATTAGTATCAACCAAAATATGCATTAGTACTTATAGTTCTGTTCATTGTCTACTGTAGGAGAAAATACATTAATATTTATGTATTTCAGTTCATTGTCGACTTCAGGAGGAATTATTTGTGATAATAATTATAGATAATGCATGTTTACCACCATCAGCTGTTCATTTCGTTTGCATGCGTAGGAACAAACACTTTATAGCTCTTTGACAATGTCTGTTAAGATAGTAATTTAATATATTCAAAGCGATGACATGAAATGGCGACAGTTGTAAATGGTGTTACAGTGTGTTGGCAAAAAATATATAATTAACATTCCAATGCGTTCGTCAATTTCACTGTCTTGTAGTGTCTGCAGTGTGTACGGTATCAAAGACCGGGTGTCTGACCGTATCAAATGAAATCTTATCAATTTGGACTTTTTGAATTAATTAGAAGTGACAGTTCATTATACATTGATTTTTGCTACAGGTTCACCCTTTTGTTTAAATCAGCAACAATTTAGTCAGTTATTATTTGCATAAGGCGGCATGTTTGCCATGCGCAGCAGCCAGAAAATGTTTACGAGTAACCGGAAGTTGACACGATTGTTGACATTCGCAATGTTTATGAGTTACATTTGAATGATTAAGTTAGTTTTCAATAAATATGGACAAATCTGAAAGCAAACATATCGTAGCATATTCTAAAAAGTCTCCATCTTGCTGTTTGGCCACTAGAAATAGTTAAAAATTCGTACGTAATTCATGTACGTTGGCCTTTCTCAAGAGGGTATAGGTTCATGAAAACCAGTGCTGTCTTACGATTATCTAAAGTGTAGGCGAATCTCATCTAAAATACGATCGTTTGTGTTCTGAAATTTCGTATATTCTTGTGGAGAACGAGTTGTATATATATTCATTTAGGTTTGGTTTTGTCATTCAAAATTCCCGAAACTTTATTCCCGAGGTACACCCATACAGCACAATGTTAAAATCGGATGCCTCATTGTATTTGAAAATGTGGGCCTAGAATTATCCCTGGATATAGACGGGTGGCCCAGTCGTCTTAGGTGCTGCGATTCGCTGTGCAGAGTTGCGTCCCTTGGGCACGCCAGAAACCTATGATTGTGGGTTCGAATCCCGGTTTGCCCCAATTATGTTTCTAGGTTTGTCAGCACCATACATGTGCTCGTGGGGGCTTTCACCGAAGTGGTAAACGTCTGCGACCTGCATCACTTCGGGCTTTTCCCCACATTAAACTGACACGCCGTGATATAACTGGAATACTGTTAAAAGCGGCGTTAAACCCAACTCACACACTCATTCACTTTTATCTACGGTAACTGCTGCTATTAGTCTGTCTTACAGACCCTGATACAAATATATCAAATACAGCCCATGCAAGTCTATAATGTTTGGCAAGTCTAGATTTCTCTCGGCTCCTTTTTATTACATTTTTATTAAGATAATTTAACAACTATTTTTTTTCTGTACGATATGTTCATTTCAGAGACTAGATGTTAGTCTATCCTCCAATCAACACACGTCTTTATTCTATTACTGCACAAACCAACTGTCTAACGATCTTACTCCCCTATCCTCCCTTCTATTCTTACCTTGCACCCACTAACCAAGCAACGCATCCCTTTCGTCAACATATAGCCATATTCGTTCTACATCCTTTTAGAGTTATCCCCCTTACACTGCCAAGCTCCCCACATCGATATCCCGCTCGCCACCAGTCAAAACTCTCCACTGTGATAGCTGACCACAACCATGCTTGGAGTTGATCGTATGGTCGTAAAGGGGGTCCAAGGGCTAAGGATAGAGTTCGGGGTAATCTAATAGCCACGAAGCGGGTCCCTTTCGTCTTTCCTTTTATCTAATAGTTCCTAAAATGTTTGATACTTTGAGGGCCGATCATTTAATATTATGGTGATTAGTTGGGAATTATGTTTTCAAAACGCTATTTGGGGTGAAACCTGAGCCAAGTTATTTTATTCAATGTTACGATTAGCAGATCATTTTGTTCACAATGCTTTCTTTCAGCGTTTTCTGTATTAAAGAATCTTTTTTTTACCACGCCTTTTTCTCAGGACATCAATCATGATCAGAGAGCATATTAAAGGCAAAATTATTTGTAAAGTATTTTCTGGAACTATTACAACTGTGTTTTGTTAAATCAACATTCCCATTTTCTATCCAGCCAGCACCATGTGTGGGATTTGGGCCGTGTTTGGTAGTGACGAAGATGTCTCAGTCCAGTGTAATGCCGTCCACAAGATCACTCATAGAGGACCAGACGCCTTCAGGATAGAAAACATCAACCATTTTCAGAACTGTTGTCTCGGCTTCCACCGATTGGCAATCGTTGATGACGTCAGAGGGATGCAGCCAATGAGACTGTACACCCATCCACACATATGGCTGATATACAACGGGGAGATCTACAACTATAAATCAGTAGGTCATCCTGTCATTTTACCTTAAATGAAATCTTTCTCTCTTTCCCGTCAGAAAAACACTCCTGCGAAGTACGTCAATCATGTGTAAACGTCATAAAAAAAAAAACCGCACGAAAACCATCACATTTATGGTTGTAATTAAGAATCAAACGTCACGGGGTCGGCGAACCAACTTCGGGCTAGCCTGGATACCTTGATATATTGCGCTAGCCCTACACAGCCAGGTAGCATACCCAGGGAACCACGCTGAGTTCGGGCTTCATTCTTAAAATAGCTACACCTGCGCCCCTAGAGGAGACTGCAGGCGCTACTATTTACCAGAACTCGTTTACGTTGCACAAAGGATCATAAATTATACTAAAGGTGATCGTAACTCCCCCACTTAAGGTACGTTGAGATCGCTTTGTGAAACGGTCCCCACACATACTGCCAGTCTGAAATCCAGCCTGGTCATCTACCATGCTCACCACTGCCAGAACAGTATAAGACCCATGAAGATCTGGGGTAGAATGGATCTTCAGCAGCCCATGCTTATAACACCACCCTGTATAACACCACCCAGTATAACACCATCCTGTATAACACCACCCTGTATAACACCATCCTGTATAACACCACCCTGTATAACACCATCCTGTATAACACCACCCTGTATAACACCATCCTGTATAACACCACCCTGTATAACACCATCCTGTATTACACCACCCTGTATTACACCATCCTTTATAACACCATCCTGTATAACACAACCCTGTATAACACCACCCTGTATAACACAACCCTGCATTACACCACCTTGTATAACACCACCCTGTTTAACACCATCCTGTATAACACCAACATGTATAACACCATCCTGTATAACACCATCCTGTATGACACCACCCTGTGTAACACAACCCTGTATAACACCATCCTGTATAACACCATCCTGTATAACACCACCCTGTATAACACCACCCTGTATAACACCATCCTGTATAACATCATCCTGTATGACACCACCCTGTATAACACAACCCTGTATAACACCATCCTGTATAACACCATCCTGTATAACGCCATCCTGTATAACACCACCCTGTATAACACCATCCTGTATAACACAACCCTGTATAACACCATCCTGTATAACACCACCCTGTATAACACCACCCTTTCTTAACCACATGGTGAAGATACAGGTGCTAAGATACCAAATCCGTATGTCACTCGTGTGTCGTACAAGGTTGACCTTGTTTTATTCGTTTTGATTGGATAACCGTGACCTCTGTCACACCAGGACTACTTTTTCATTCATAAAAAAACAAGTAAACTGACAATTTTGATCTAAACATTTCCAGGTTGCAAAACAACATGACTTCCATCTGAGTACAGACTGCGATGGAGAGCCAATGATTCATCTGTATGCCAAATATGGTATTGATTTCCCCTCCCACTTGGATGGTGTGTTTGCCTTCTGTCTTCTCGACACGGCTAACAGGAAGGTCTTCATTGGTCGGGACACGTTTGGAGTCCGCCCGTGCTTCAAGCTTGTCACAGACAATGGCTTCCTAGCTGTGTGCTCAGAGGCTAAAGGTCAGTATAGTCATCACATGTCAGGCATGTGCATCAAGATTCGCTTAGTTCAGAATGTATTTTCTTACAACGAAAGGAAATGTTTGAATGGGCACTATCTTAAAGTCGGCAACAATGAGATTTGTTTGGGAAACAAAGTTCAAGACAACATGCCTTTTGCTTGGTAAGATGCATAAAATGGCCGATGTCCATGAGGGCATGAATGTTATTTTATGCCGCAATAAGAAATATTCATTCTAGTATAGGATTAACTGTGAGTAATTGTGAATGGACCAGACTTACCAGTTGCTGATATTATGAGCATCCTCACATAGATGATGACATGCTATCAACTTGCTACCCGATCCATTTTGGTCATGTCCTAGATGCTGGCAAACCACAACTAGTTTGGTTGCGCTAAAAGAAAGGAAGTACAATTCATGTGTAGAATGAGTTACCTTATGATTACCTGAAAACAATGCAGCATACCAGGGCATGCCAGGGTCCATTAGGGCATATCAGGATACACCAGAATCAGTTAGGTCATATCAGGGTACACTACAATTAATTAAGGAATATCGGGGTACCCAAAGTTCATTAGGGCATATTAGGGTACAGTAGGGCATATCGGGGTACACAAGGGTCCATTAGGGCATATCGGGGTACACAAGGGTCCATTAGGGCAAATCGGTGTACACAATGTTCAATTAGGGCAAATACACAAGGGTTAGTTAGGTCTTATCGGGATACATAAGGGACCAATAGGGCATATCAGGATACACCAGAGTCCATTAGGGTATATCGGTGTACACAAGGGTCAATTAGGGCATATTGGTGTACACAAGGGTTAGTTAGGTCATATCGGGATACACAAGGATCCAATAGGGCATATTAGGATGCACAAGGGTCCATTAGGGCATATTAGGATACACAAGGGTCCATTAGGGCATATTGGGATACACAAGGGTCCATAAGGGCCATTTCGGGGTACAACGGGTTATATTAGGGCCATTTCGGAATACACCAGGGTCAGTTTGGGCATATCAGGGTACACAAGGGTCCATTAGGGCATATCCGCGTATACCAGACTACATTATTCCATATCGGGGTACACAAGGGTCCATTAGTCCATATCAGGGTATACCAGACTACATTATTCCATATCAGGGTACACAAGGGTCCATTAGGGCATATCAGGGTATACCAGACTACATTATTCCATATCGGGGTACACAAGGGTCCATTAGTCCATATCGGGGTATACCAGACTACATTATTCCATATCAGGGTACACAAGGGTCCATTAGTCCATATCAGGGTATACCAGACTACATTATTCCATATCGGGGTACACAAGGGTCCATTAGTCCATATCAGGGTATACCAGACTACATTATTCCATATCAGGGTACACAAGGGTCCATTAGTCCATATCAGGGTAGGCCAGACTACATTATTCCATATCGGGGTACACAAGGGTCCATTAGGGCATATCAGGGTATACCAGACTACATTATTCCATATCAGGGTACACAAGGGTCCATTAGTCCATATCATGGTACACCAGGCTCCATTAGTCCATATCAGGGTACTCCAGGCTACATTAGTCCATATCGGGGTACACCCGGGTCCATTAATCCATATCAGGGTACACCAGGGTCCATTAGTCCATATCAGGGTCCATTAGGGTCCATATCGGGGTACACAAGGGTCCATTAGTCCATATCGGGGTACACAAGGGTCCATTAGTCCATATCGGGGTACACAAGGGTCCATTAGTCCATATCAGGGTACACAAGGGTCCATTAGTCCATATCAGGGTACACAAGGGTCCATTAGTCCATATCAGGGTACACCAGGGTCCATTAGTCCATATCAGGGTACACAAGGGTCCATTAGTCCACATTGGGGTACACAAGGGACCATTAGTCCATATCGGGATACACAAGGGTCCATTAGTCCATATCAGGGTTCACCAGGGTCCATTAGTCCATATCAGGGTACACAAGGGTCCATTAGTCCATATCGGGATACACAAGGGTCCATTAGTCCATATCGGGGTACACAAGGGTCCATTAGTCCATATCGGGGTACACAAGGGTCCATTAGTCCATATCAGGGTACACAAGGGTCCATTAGTCCATATCAGGGTACACAAGGGTCCATTAGTCCATATCAGGGAACACAAGGGTCCATTAGTCCATATCGGGGTACACAAGGGTCCATTAGTCCATATCAGGGTACACAAGGGTCCATTAGTCCATATCAGGGAACACAAGGGTCCATTAGTCCATATCGGGGTACACAAGGGTCCATAAGTCCATATCGGGGTACACCAGGGTCCATTAGTCCATATCAGGGTACACAAGGCTCCATTAGTCCATATCAGGGTACTCCAGGCTACATTAGTCCATATCGGGGTACACAAGGGTCCATTAGTCCATATCAGGGTAGGCCAGGGTCCATTAGTCCATATCGGGGTACTCCAGGCTACATTAGTCCATATCGGGGTACACAAGGGTCCATTAGTCCATATCGGGGTAGGCCAGGGTCCATTAGTCCATATCAGGGTACATTAGGGTCCATTAGTCCATATCAGGGTACTCCAGGGTCAATGAAATGATGACATGTAATACTTGATATGTTAACTCAAATCCTGTTCACTTCAGGAGATCAATGTTAGACAATCCCTGTTTCCTTCCAGGTCTATTTGGTTTGAGTCACAGCCTAACTGATGAGGCAGCTGACATCGTCCCCCTCTTGCCCGGTACAGTGGAACAGTACGACCTCGACAACAACGGACGAGCCACGTTCCGGAAGATGAAACAGTTCCACTCCATTGGCGACATGCCCCTGTACAAAACTCCTGTAGATACCGACTCACTAGGTAAGGTGACAGGCGGATCCAGAGGGGAGACCCCACCCCCTTTTGAAAACCAAATGTAGTATGTTGTACGTACTAAAGTTATCTAAGAGGATATATTAATATTTAGGACCCCTCCCTTTTAAATAAACATATGGGACATAAACACAAAATTAAAATTGTCCCCCAAAATTGTTGCAAACAATAATTAAGCATCAGACTGTTGGAAAAAAAGCAGTTGTCTGCCATAAAGATAACATTGTTGTGAGGTGTTTTTCTGAAGGAGATATTCAGGCTCATGGTTTTAATTATAAAAAATATCTGGTTTTGCAGCTGTAGCTGGAAAAGTATCTAATGTCCAGAAAAAATCCTAGCAGAGGTCTGAAGTGCAATACAATTGAAGGAATTAGACAGGATCGGACACACATTTTGACATCCAAGTGTTCAATTGTACTTTTTCCAATTACAGGAGATGATGTTAAGAAGAACATCAGGGTGTTATTTGAGACGGCCGTCCAGAAGCGTCTCATGGCAGACAGAAGAATAGGTTGTCTGTTATCTGGTAAGTGAATTGATCCACAATGTCTCGCTGAGGTTGTCTGGAAAGTGAACTGATCCACGATGTCTCGCTGAGGTTTTCCTCCTTCATTGTGTGAGCCCATGAAGATCCGGGGTAGAATAGGTGACTATGCTTGTCGTAAGAGGCGACTAACAGGATCAGGTGGTCAGGCTCACTGCCTTTGATGACTTGGTCACCGTATCCCAATTTGCGTAGATCGATGCTCATGATCTCTGGATTGTCTGGTCCAGACTGGATTATTTTAGCTGGAATATTGCTGAGTGCGGCTTTAAACAACAACCAAACCAAACCAAACCAAACCAAACCAAGCCACTTCATCGTGTACAATTCAGTATCAAATGGCTGTTGTCAATGTAACAAAAAACGGTGTCTTCTCTTAGGGGGTCTGGACTCGAGTCTGGTGGCCGCATTGTTGGTGAAGAATGCCAAAGAACAGAAACTGTCCTACCCCATACAGACCTTCTCTATTGGCATGGAGGGGAGTACAGATATCATGGCAGCCAGGAAGGTGAGTCTTGAAGCATTACATTACCCCATACAGACCTTCTCTATTGGCATGGAGGGGAGTACAGATATCATGGCAGCCAGGAAGGTGAGTCTTGGAGCATTACATTACCCCATACAGAACTCCTCTATTGGTAGGAGGGGAGTACAGATATCATGGCAGCCAGGAAGGTGAGTCTTGGAGCATTACATAATACATACAGAACTTCTCTATTGGCATGGAGGGGAGTACAGATATCATGGCAGCCAGGAAGGTGAGTCTTGGAGCATTACATCACCCCATACAGACCTTCTCTGTTGGCATGGAGTGAGTGAGTGAGTGAGTTGGGTTTAACGCCGCTTTTAACAGTATATTGGCATGGAGGAAGGTGCACATAGTTATCATGGCAGCCGGGAATCTTCGTCATGGAGCATTAGGCACATGTCTTATCTACTGGCGTATACGGGTCACCGTCTTGTTTTCGAAATGTTTCTAAATAGCAAACATGTTATCACATTGGCATAAACTTGATATTTGTCTTTTTTTTGCAGGTTGCAAAACATTTGGACACAGAGCATCACGAGATTATATTCACACCTGAGGAGGCTATTGATGTTTTAGATGACCTGATTCGCCATCTCGAAACATACGACATTACGACAGTCAGGGCCTCAATTGGTATGTAAGCCCACTGACGGAAGACGGAAGTAAAAGCTGCTGTCCCTATAATATTTACACCTGGAGACATGGGCAAATGTAGTTTTTTAAACTTGTCTCATTTTTAATGTGACATACTTCTCAGATTTCTTGAAAGAATGAGATAGACTTGGCCTCCGTGCATCATCTTGAAAATCACCTGGACCTTCGCTCATGACTGGCGCCTCAACTTTTTGATAACGCCTACTACAGTAGTCATTTAGAAATGTACTGATGGCAAGTTTTTCCGCTCACATTGACACTTTAGCTCATTGTTATTGTGATTGTAAAAGTGCAGTTTCAACCCTTGCCGAACCAGGCTAGGATTTCGTGGCTCGACAGTAGCGCCACCAGTGGCTATTACGAGTTTTGTCCCACCTGTTGACCAATCAGATCGTCTTGACTGGGCCCCACCATTTTGTTTCAAGCAAATGCAAGTCATTTGAAAGGTGGAGTCTGATTGGTCAGTACGAGGGACCAGTGGCTATTACCAGTTCTGGTGCCTCTGATCAAAGCCATGAAAATTCCAGCCTACTTCAGCAAGGGTGGAAACTGGACTTTAATAGTCAGTTAATGCTCTTGCCTTGGGAAGATGAATAATGATAACATATAGCAAATTTCTAATTTTCCTTTTGGTACCTTAACTATTGGGCAGGTTGGCAAGGACTACTGGACTAGTGCCAATTTCTGATGCTGAATAATTTGTTCCAAAAATTATTTGAAACAATCATTCTTCCTCAGATTTTACGGGGCGGTGGGCCCGGTGGGGTAGCCTAGTGGTTTAAGCGTTCACTCGTCACGCCAAAGGCCCAGGTTGGATTGGCCACATGGGTGCAATGAATGAAGCCCATTTCTAGTGTCCCCTTCCGTGATGTTGGTTGAATATTGCAAAAAGCAGTGTAAAACCATACTCACTCACTCACTCACTCACTCACTCGTAATGTAGCTCAGTCACATGCTCCCATCGTCACTCACTCACTCACTTACTGACTCGCCCGCCCGCCCGCTCCCATCGTCACTCACTCACTCGTAATGTAGCCCAGTCACACGGTCCCATCGTCACTCACTCACTCACTCGTAATGTAACCCAGTCACACGCTCCCATCGTCATTCACTCACTCGTAATGTAACTCAGTCACACGCTCCCATCATCACTCACTCACTCGTAATGTAGCCCAGTCACACGCTCCCATCGTCACTCACTCACTCACTCGTAATGTAACTCAGTCACACGCTCCCATCGTCACTCACTCACTCACTCTTTTGTTTTTACAACAAAAATGGTGGTCTGGATATGAGGGAGGTTCTGAAAAAATGTGACTTGGAAAAGACTTGTTTGTTCGGCTCTTCCTTTCAGGGAGAAACCTTGCATTTTTTTAATATAAATAATATTTTGTACCTTAACAATCCTAACAGATCACCACCCCAGAGTATTGAAATGTCGGTCCCTTTGTGATTGTGTCAAGTTACAACATTGGCTGTTGAATAATGTGTCACACAAGGGGACAATAATAACTTTATATTGGTGATGACATCCCATAATTCCTGAAATGTCTTGCTTCTTTCAGGTATGTTCCTAGTCAGCAAGTACATCAACGAGAAGACGGACACCGTGGTCATCCTGTCCGGGGAGGGCTCCGACGAGCTGGCCCAGGGGTACATCTACTTCCACAAAGCTCCATCAGCTGAGGCCGGGGACGAGGAGAGTCGAAGACTGCTGAAGGACCTCTACATGTACGACGTGTTGAGGGGGGACAGGACGACGGCCGCCTGGGGGTGAGTGCAGATTTTGATGGAATCGGCGGCTAACGGGATCAGGTTGTCAGGTTCGCGGACTTCGTTGATACATCATTGTATCCCAGTTGCTGTTCATGATGCCAATCAGTAGATTGTCTGGCCCATGCTTGATTATTTACCGACAACTGTCATAAAGCTGGAATATTTCTGGGTGCAGCGTTGAACAACTAAAAGACTTACGAACACCCGTTCATCCATGTTATTCAAAAAGAGAAATGTGTTGCAGAACGTGGAGTTGGCAGCTCATTATGTAAATTCCACTAACAGGATCGGGTGGTCAGACTCATTGATGCATGTCATCGTATGTCAATCACTGGATTGTCTGGTCCAGATTTTTCACAGGAGGCCATCATATAGCTGGAATATTGCGGAGTGTGGCGTTAAACAACAAACAAACAAAGAAACAAACTTGTGGCTTCCATGGCTCATCATACTGACACCCCCTATATATAGGTGACCTCTCTATCTCTACCTTAAATATGGACCAATTTATGCAAGGAGTCTCTTACCAATTTGGTCGTAATGTGAGAAAATGAGACAAAAGAGAAGATGGTGTATTGATGTTGAGAAGGTTATTGTAAATGGGAATTGGTGTTGAGATTGTACATGATTTATATATTACATGCGCAATACATGATTTATATATTACATGCGCAATTGGCCAGTAATTATCTAATTGGGGGGCTGGGAGTTTTCGGAGAGACAGAATAAGCTTTTTGCCATTGCTTCAAGATGTGTTTCAAAACACCTTTTCCAGAATCTTCAGACAACAAATTTTGTTGTAAAAGTATTTTTCGGATTTGTTTTCCCTAAAATTGAGATGGCGGGATATAGTGAGTGAGTGAGTATGGTTTTATGCAGCGTTTAGCAATATTCAAGCAATATCACAGCAGGGACACCAGAAATGGGCTTCACACATTGTACCCATGTCGGGAATCAAAACGGGGTCTTCAGCGTGAAAAGCGAAAGCTTTAACCACTGGGCTACCCGACCGCCCAGGTGTGTTATAGAAACTAAATTTAAATGTGTGTGTACCATTTGTAATGACCTTCATGCCTTGTCCTCTAGACTGGAGATCCGGGTCCCCTTCCTTGACCATCAGTTCACCAGCTACTACTTGTCCCTCCCAAACGAGGACCGCGTCCCTAAGAAGGGGGTGGAGAAGTACCTCCTCCGGTCAGCCTTTGATGAGATGAACCTCCTGCCCAAGGACATCTTGTGGAGGCCCAAGGAAGCCTTCAGTGACGGAGTGTCGGCTGTCAAGAGATCCCTTTTTGAGGTCATCCAAGATTTCTGTGACGAACAGGTGAGTTTGTAGAGTGAGAAGGGATTAAGTTCGGTTCATCTTCCCGAGGCAAGGGGGTGTTAACTGACAAGAAAAGTCCAGTTTTCACCATTGCCAAACTAGGCTTGAATTTCTGAGTTATATTATGGCTGGACTAACGAGTCTATGCATAGTCCAATCAAAATTGTGTAAGGAAATCGACCTCTGGTTGTAAACAACATGGCAAATGCCATGCAGATTTTGTTTGATTGCATGATTTGAAAGCATGTGTACCCTAAGTCGGATGTCGACAGATATTTTCCAAATCTTTTCATGTGTTATCACCTTGCTCAAGTGATTTATTGCACTTTGCGACGTAAGACTTGTTTTACTGCAATATAAATCTTGATTATCAATCGGATCATCTCGCTTGAGCGCGGCCTTTTTAGTTTATGCAAATGCAAGTGATGTGAGAGGTGGAATCTGAATGGTCAGTAGGAGGGACAAAGAAAGGGCTATAACTCACAATAGCCACTGGTGGTTCCGCAACTGAGCCACAAAATTCCAGCCCAGTTGATCAGTTGGGAAGATGGTTGGGCTTAATCCAAATTTCAGTTGTATCCCAGCATTTCAGCTTAATATTGGAGGAATGCCTAAAGTGACCTTCCCAACTAAAGTGAAACTCTGGAACCAAGTTATTGTGCTGACCTACCTACAATCGGGGCAACTCTTGGATTCCAACTTCATCTATTCAGAATTTGTACTCCACGGCTGTCAATATTTCAATGATCAGGACTATTGACAGATATAGTGCTAGATTGAAAGTTATTACCCATATGGGCTGTGTAATATCTGTGTATGCAGTGTAATATCGATTGCTTGACAACGGTATAAGGATCTATACCGAAACGTCGCTTTTCACAGTATTAAAGAAGTTGTTATCCATAAAAAATTGTGTCTATCTTGTCAGTGTAATATCTTTTGATATTTGCACAGTGTGCAATTAGTGATTCACGAAGCTGATTGGTCAGTTAAACAAACATCAATTTTAATTGGAGGACGTGACTATTTTCTCTCGTTGAGTTCATTCACAAATCCAGGGCAGTCAGTCACATGTTTTACATGATACATGTACAATATCTCATATTGTAGATTTATAATACACCTGTCACCTAATTACTTCACCCAACATGATCTCCTACTGATACTTGTGTGGGTCAAATGGCAATGCTAATGGGAGAAAACCGACCGAGAGTCTCTATGTATATAGAGGGATGTAATTTTATTCTATACGAATATATTATGTTAAACAAGTTCATCAAGTTCCTGTGGCAT
The DNA here is from genome assembly GCF_022045235.1 of Haliotis cracherodii. NCBI lineage: Eukaryota > Metazoa > Mollusca > Gastropoda > Lepetellida > Haliotidae > Haliotis > Haliotis cracherodii. Next base: position 3,004,781 of record NW_027266272.1, on the reverse strand, counting down.
AAACCACGAAATTTACAATCTGTCAACTCTTTTCTCTTTTTTTTCTCCAAAATTATATTCTAATAAGAGCCCCCCTATTTCTAATTTTGAGCTCGCCCTGGGCCGCCCTGGGCGCTTATTACGTCTAATATGGTATGCGCTTAATCTTACTGTACGTATATGGTCCTCTTTTAAATACATATTATTTGGAACTTTAGCACAAAATCTTGACATAATTAAATGGGCTACATGTATTCCCCCTATTTCAGATCAACGATGACCAGCTGGAACAGTCTGCATCACTGTACCCCTTTAACACCCCCAGGACGAAGGAAGCCCTCTATTACAGGAGGGTGTTTGAGAAACACTACCCCACCAAGTCAGACTGGATTCCCTATATGTGGATGCCACGTTGGATGAACGCAACAGACCCCTCCGCCAGGACACTCAAACATTATAAACAGTAGAAGTAATCTTTATGGACAAATATAAAACGAGTAAACATTTTGTGAACAGTGCTACGGGTACGGTTATTTGCTCAGCTTTCATACATTGGTAGCTTTTCAGCAAGTTTTTTGTAGATGCGCTGGTATGGAAGTTCATATTCCGTTTATGTTTATTTATTAACGTAAAGTGGAACCCCATTAATTTGGAAATCCCCTTTCAGGGCAATACTTAACAGCATCTGTTAAAACTACAATTATTTTACATTGGCATTACTTGGTACCCTGTCTGCAATTCTGGGAATTGTGAATGTCCGAAAGATTTCACTGGTGGTAGTCCCGATTAATGGGGTTTCACTGCATACTGATGTGTTGTGAAATACATTGCATTGTCAGAAACGACCTGACCCTGATATGCAGTACCTAAGGGTAGGTGGAAAAAATAGAGTGATGTCGAATATGTCCTCAGCATGGAATGGTCTACGCCTGCATGTCCATATGGCTCCATTACGTCTGGGACGGGTAGCCCAGGTACTCGGTCGGGTGGGTACGCTTTTTACAATCTACGGATATGTCTCAATATATTTCACTGCCTCATCGGACTTCTGAGTTTTTTTGTATAAAACCATATTTTTTCTGAATAATTCTGGGGAAAGGATATGTACAAGAAAATTATGGAGTTACCTTTTGCTTTTTTATTGAGTTCATTGAAGAAATATGTTGAATTGCATCTTTAATTACCCAGAGTCCTCTATCTCCATTCTATTACATACTACTCAGCATTTGCTAAGGACCACGATAGTCACCTATGTTCAGAGCTGTGGTCCTCCGCAAACTTGGAACAGCATAAGCTTAAAAAAAATAAAAGAATTGGTTCTCAGGCAATGTTTTTTGAAAATATAGTGCAGGCGGGCGGTGTCTTTTTTTTTTTTTTTTGTTGATACTAGTATGTCACCAATGAACAGTTCTGTAATCAATAATCAGTTGTGTACAATCAGCCTGGGAAAGGGCCTCCCTTTATAAATGTATTCCTTGATGAGTAAAATACTGGAATACAGTATTTGACCACTGTTGGACTTGGAATATTTAAGGATATTTTGGGGTGTTTTTTTAAATGGAAATAAAATGAAATGTGCTACAAACTTATGATGTGAGAACCAAGACTATTATTTTTTTTTAGCCTAATCATATCAGAGTGGATATCAAAGAGGATGTTAGATATGTTATTGTCATTGAATTACTGGCACAGGTGAAAGAGAGAGTATTGCTTCAGCATATCAAGCAGGGCACAGGGGAGACACCAAAAAGGGCTTCACATACTGACCCCTCTGAGACATAGGTGAAAGAACGCTCATGGCACATTACTCCAACTCGCTTGATAACTTTGAAGTTCTTTCATTTTTCATGACTTTTTGGAACATGAATCTCACTGTTCTTCATGGGATTTATAGATTGAGAAATAAATATGAAAGATCCAAGTGTTTCATACTACAATCTTGTTTTGTTTTGTTTGAGGTGAGGTGAAATGAGGTTTAACGTTACGTCCAAGATTATTGCACTTATATAGCGACGTATGTGTGTGTGGCTACTTGTACTAGTCCGGACTCATGCCGATTTATAGTGCTAGCTCACTGAGATACCATGCCGCAGTTTAACATTAAAACCCCACTCAGACACAGTATACTGACTCCCAGCTGACCAGCCCCTTAATCCGAGCGCCAGACAGGGTAACAACATGTACCATCTTTTAACGTCTTTAGGTATGATGTGACCGAGGATCAAATCCTGTGTTTGTATGATGCTGCACTAAGCAATATCCCAGCTAAACTGAGAAGCAAAAGAAACTATACCTCCAACTTGATTTTGATCAAAATATCTTAAGTTAGCGATGTTTTATCCAGAAAATGAACAGTACTGGCCCTTAATCAGCACTCAAAGAATATTTCTACATGACAATAGACAAACTTAGTATGCTTTAGTTTGCCCCTCAATTTGAAGGACAGCAGCTTTTCAATAATAGAGGGTGGACCAGGCAATCCAGTGACTGACATCAGTAGCATCAATCCACACAATTGGGATGCGACATACCACCCGATCCCGATGATAGGTACTCGGGATCTCCATTGGGGTATACTAAGATCAAGTTAGGGCTTTTTACATGATTGTTTTTCAACAATCATAACCAGTGGGAACACCAACAAAAGTCTATGAAGGAGTTGGTTCAACACCGCTTTGAACTGTATTCCAGTTATATCACGGCGTGTCAGCTTAATGTGGGAGGAAGCCAGAGGTGATGTTTACCACTTTGGTGAAACCACAAGCACGGGTATGGTGCTGACAAAAAGAGAAACAGTATTGGGGCGAACTGGGATTCAAACCCACGATCATAGGTTATTGGCGTACTCAAGGGATGCAACTCTGCACAACAAATTACACTGCCTTAGACGTCTGGGCCACTTGTCCCCCTCACCAACAATAGCTGCAGTGACCCTGATGGGGGGACTTAAATCTGGTGGACATGAGATAGTTTTGAACTTACTACTCCTCCTAGCTGAGGCTTTCCCTGGCAACGAGAGCTGGACAGATATTTTATAAATCCTGTCGTCTCCAACCGCCATGTCACATACACCCTAAGGAGTACCACTGAAGGAATATTTCCTTGTCTGTGTGCTGCACTGTTTATCAGTCGAATAGTGAGTGAGTGAGTGAGTTTGGTTTTACGCCGCTTTTTGCAATATTCCAGCAATATCACGGCAGGGGACACCAGAAATGGGCTTCACACATTGTACCCATGTCGGGAATTGAACCCGGGTCTTTGGCGTGACCATCGAACGCTTTAACCACTAGGCTACCCGACCGCCCCTGTCGAACAGTGAGTTGAAATGGGGTTTAACATCACATTCAAGATTTGATAATTGCACTTTTAGTGTCAGTGATGTGAATGCACTTGTGTCACAATGTGTAAGTGTGTGAGTATGGCTGCTTGAACTAGCCTTGACTAATGCTGGTTTTATAGTGCTAGCCCACTAAGATACCATGCCTCAGTTAAACATGGATACCCCATTCAGACACAGTACACTGAAGTCCTTGTCTTATCCTCCTAGTGCTGAGCGTCAGGCAGGATAACAAGATGTACTTTCTTTTAATGCCTATTGGAATGACACGGATAGAGATTGAAAACTGATATTCAGGCTTGCTGGACAGATGCTCTTTCCACTTTTTTTCTTGTTTGTTGTTTAACGCCGCACTCAGCAATATTCCAGCTATATGACGGCGGTCTATGAATATTTGAGTGTAGACCAGACAATCAAGTGGCTAACATCATCTTGAGCATCGATCCACGCAATTGGGATACGATGACTTTCATCAACCAAGTCAGCAAGTCTGACCACCTGATCCTGTTAGTCGCCTCTTACGAAAATCATGGGTTACTGAAGATCTATTCTACCCCAGATCTTAACAGGTCTATCCACTAGACCACGGAGACAGTCTCTGAAATGATGCGAGTTACTGAGACTTCTCTGGCCTTAGTGAGCATGCTAACTGCACGTTGTATGTACATGTCTAACACCATGGAAGGTCACAGGCTTGAACAAACATGGTAGTTCCCTATGTAAAACTAGCTGCTCACTTTGGTTAAAATCACAAAACAGCACAGGCTCAAGAGAACACTGATGAAGATCAATTGATTTATGAAAAAGGGTATGTCTGAATTCCATGTCTGTAAAGAATGCACACTTTATGGAGTGAAAGTTTGTTTATTTTTTGTTTAACTCTGCACTCAGCAATATGATCCAGCCCGTAACTAATCAAATTTGGACCACACAATACCATGAGTCAAGCTGCACACAATCATTGTAGGATGGCAAGCAACCAACCATGTCAGATTCTGACCACCCAATCGACTGAATTGTTTCATACGACAAGCTTAGGTTGCTGGGGATTAATTCTGACCCTGTGTGCAGTGGTGGTGTGAGGTGAGGTGAGGTGAAATTGGGTTTAACGTCGCGTCCAAGATTATTGCACTTATATAGCGACTAGCATGCATGTGTATGTGTGACTGCTTGTACTAGACCGGACTGATGCCGATTTATTGTGCTAGCCCACTGAGATACCATGCCGCAATTTAACATGAATACCCCACTCAGACACAGTATACTAACTCCGAGCCGACCAGTCCTTGCTTTAACTCCTTAATGCCGAGCGCCAGACAGGGTAACAACAAGTACCATCTTTTAACGTCTTTTGGTATGACGCGCTTGGGGATCGAACCCCGGACCTTCCGCTCTACCACTAGACCAGGGAGGCGGTCGCAGTGGTGGTGTAAAAATGCTCTGTCCATGTGTTGTGTAGAGTTTTAAGTGGTAAAGGCTGTCACATGAATGAAATCTACATGATGAAGATGAGGATGAGAATGGGAGCTGACAACAGACTGTGGTCAGTTAATGTCATCTTCTGTGGTGGTCAGCAATATTCGAGCTACGTCATCTTCGTGCAGTGTTGTTAAACACAAGACTCTGGGCCAGGCAGACCAGGAAGGACTTTCACCCAATAAGCACAAGATAGTTGGGTCTAACTTCACCCTCTCAAATCTCTTTCTGTTGCACCCAACAGGAACAATATTGAAGATTCTAACTTAACCCTCTAATTCTCATGCATATTGCACCCAATAAGCACAAGACAGCTTAAAACCCTAAATACCCTAATACATTTCACCCACAAGGTACAAAATACCTGGGTCCAGCTTAACCCCCTTATACCAATATGTGTTTCACTCAATAAGCACAGGATAGTTGGATCTAACTTATCCCCCAAAGCTCATGCACATACAAGCACAGGATAGCTGTCTCTAATTTAAGTCATTGAAGTGAGTGAGTATGGTTTTATGCCACTTTTAGCAATATCGCGGCGGGGGAGACCAGAAATGGGCTTCACACATTGTACTCACGTCGGGAATCAAACCTGGGTCTTCGGCGTGACGAGCTAACGCTTTTACCAATAGGCTACCCCACCACCACCCCAAGTCATTGAAGTCTCATGTATGATGACACTACAGTTTGGTCTAAATTAATCCCAGATCTCATACACACTGCACCTAATAAGCACACTGTAGTTTGGTTTAACTTAACCCAGATCTCATACACACTGCACCTAATAAGCACACTGTAGTTTGGTTTAACTTAACCCAGATCTCATACACACTGCACCTAATAAGCACACTGTAGTTTGGTTAAACTTAACCCAGATCTCATACACACTGCACCTAATAAGCACACTGTAGTTTGGTTTAACTTAACCCAGATCTCATACACACTGCACCTAATAAGCACACTGTAGTTTGGTTTAACTTAACCCAGATCTCATACACACTGCACCTAATAAGCACACTGTAGTTTGGTTTAACTTAACCCAGATCTCATACACACTGCACCTAATAAGCACACTAAGTTTGGTCCAAGTAACCCCTAAATCTCATGCACACTGCACCTAATAAGCACACTAAGTTTGGTCCAAATAACCCCCAAATCTCATGCATACAGCACCCAATAAGCACAGGATAGCTGTCTCTAAATTAACCCCCAAGTCCATGTATGTTGCACCCAGAAACCACAAGATCTTATGCACATTGCACCCAATAAGCACAGTGAAGTGTCTCTAACTTAACCCCCCAAACATAGCTCACTTCCCAGATCTCATGCATACTGCACCCAATAAGCCCCCCCCACATATCTCATGCATACTGCACCCAATAACACACACACACACACACACCCCCAACCACCCCCCCCCACCCCCACCCCACCCCCCCACCCCACCCCAAACATAGCTCCTAGTAGTGTCTAACCTAACTCCAAAGTAATCCATGCATGTCATCTTTCATCAACACAAGTTATGGCAGAGTAATATATCTCTGTCATGCTCATGCACGTCTTTTCCCAAGAGTGAGTTGGGTTTCACATCGCTTTCAGCAATATTCCAGCAATATCACTACAGGAGACACCAGATGCATTGTACCCAGGTGTGGAATCGAACCTGGGCCTTCGGTGTGACCTGCATAGCCTTATGATGAAGTCTAAAATATTATTAGTCACCAGATGCAATCATAGGGTAAAGAAATGATACTGTCATTCTCAAAATCATCTGTTTGCTTGCCGATTAATTTACATTTTCTTCATCATCAGTAAAATGAACCTACATGTTTCCTCCATAACCCATTTTAGCAACTTATGGAAGGATTGTTAAGGATATAATAAGCCACAAAATATAGGCAGGTTCTATGGGCTTGAAGTTGAAAAACAACACTGTTCACCAGTAATCTGGAAGAATGAACACCGTGATTCATGAGTTTATTGTACATAGCATATTGTGTTACGTTAAACATGAAAATTCTCCACATACCAGACTTTTGTACCGATATTCCATGATAACCAAATATGCAAATTCACGAAGAAAAAATTACAAACTAACATATTTGGGATTTGAAATCAATTGTTCCTTTTATTCATCTAAGAACTAGCATATAAATGTTTTATATCTATACACATTTAGACAGAAAAGTATGCCATAACATTATTTATGATTTATAATCTTTTACCAATCCATCCGGTTCCTTTTATAGATTACATCGACAATTAGAATCTGATATTTCCTATTATTATACAGAACACATACTAGGAATGTCAAAACAATTATTAATATGACTGAAGATTTATAGGGCGTTCCATCTGGTATATCAGACAGGGTTCTTGAGCATGTTAAAATATTCTGCAGTTAATATAATCTAGATAAAACATTCATCAGATCTTAACAAGGTTAGGCTATCTTTTGAATAGATATATATGTATATACAAAGTTCAATGACAATCTGCTATAAATACACAAATAATATACACAATTTACAATATATAAAACAACTAAAACTGACAGTCAGTCTAAAATTGTCAACAAATAACAAATTTCTAAGTCTTATCAAGCCTGTTAGTATCACACAAGGGACAGTCACTGAAACGTACAGTAACCATGGTAACTTGATAGATAGAAATGAAATGATGACATTTTTAAAATAAGCCAAAATTAAAATCTGCTTACCAGTTAGCCAAATACACAAATGTCCAAATTTCTTAGTTAATTTGAAATGCCTTGGACTATCAATATTGGAACTGTTTGTTCACTAAAATATATAACGAAATTTCAAATAAAGAGAGATGAAAGTAAGATGACAAATACTAAGCAGACTGACAGGTAAATAGGTTGGGTACCAGTTAGACTGGTAGATATCGAGAAATTCCAGAATTCTTTGACTCATTCTCGATCACTCAATGCCTAAACTGGTATTAAAGGAAGTTCGAGTTTCAACACGGCGCACAAATTAAAAAGACATTCCATTGTCAAATAATAATCAACACTTGAAACTGTTCCAAGTTCAAACACTCAGTGTTGGAAAAGCTGCCTCAATGTTGGGAAATCCACTATTACAAAATATCTTGATCAAGTGGCCCCTTTGAGGGGGGTCATACCTCGGGGTCCAAATTATTATTTTCACTCCATGTATAGTTAACTGCTGAAACAAAATCAGTAACACCAATAACAGTATGTTGACAACACATTCTTGAGGTTGAGGTATCTATCCATTGTAAGAAACTGTGAAAGTACTGCTGCCGTATTTAGCTATAACCACATTTTATCTGTTGTCACCGAAGATAATTCTGTTACCGTACTTGGCAAAATAGTACTGGGTAGCCTGATTATTGAACAACATCCCTGTATTGTATCATGTGGTCGCAGAGGGGGTGTGTGTAACGGGAACGGGAGTCAATTTTTGCCACGGATCAGCCAACATACTCGGGTGATAGTATTGTGATATGTCATTGCATCCTCCAGGATTTGAATTAGGATCTCGTCTAGGACTCTGTGAAATAACAGATTATGGTATGGTAATATTGATGCAAACAAAAAACACATTATTCTTACAGTTCTTCTAGATGGTGTATTAGAAGAGAATTATTCCAAAGATAGGCACGTTAGATGCAAGCATGGTAACAGTTGTATACTATTACAGATTTGACATTAAAGAAATTGTATCCTATTAAACAAATTGTCTTTAAAGTTATTCTCAAATGAAAATATACATACTTGTCACAATGTCGGAACTTTAATTGAGCTTAACATTTAGGCTACAATTAATAGTTATTGTTAAGAAAGAGATGAACATTTTTTTCTAATCAAGCAAAAGTGTTCGTGATACAAATTTATAAGAAATATTCAATAAAACGTGGGTTCTAACCTTCATATTTAACCTCTTGTGTGACATTGGGCGGAAATTCTTGTCACAGCTCCAACTTTTCTGAGGTGAGGGGTTTCGGACCACAGGTTGTGGTGTTCTAAACGTGTTTCCGCTATTACCAAAGCTGTTACCATAATGACGGGGACTGGTCATGAAATTATGGTAGGGGGGGAACTGTTGGTGGTGTGGCCTTGGAGGAGGAGATGTTAAATTATATTGTGGCGGCGAAGTAAATTGACCTGGTCGGGGCCCATTCGACTTGGGGCCTACAATCGCACCTGACCCCCAGGCAGGGCTACTATTATGTTTCTTGATCTGAGGCGATCGATGGTGATTAAACCCTGTCGGTGTAGACATGTTACCTTGTTGAAACGGACTGCGATTCGGTGGACGCATATTACTCATAACTACGCAGTATACTGAGATATAAGTAAAAGATTTGAAAATTCCCCCTCCTTTGATTGAAGCCACACCGGATATAGAAAGTTGCGGAATTTTACCAAAAGTAGAAACTAAGGAAATACGAAGAACTAATATTCATGGAAAATATTCACTTTTATTTAGTTCAGGTATGTTTGAGGAATATGTATGTTTTAACATTTTTATATTTTAACATTATGAAAGAGCATTTAATTATCTTATCCTTTCTGGGATTTTTTTATTATTCTAATTATAGACGATCCATCCTCCGAACATAGTTTACTCTTTTGAAAGGAAATGCAGGTACACATCAAACGATGACGTATTTCACATAGAGGTTGAGGATTTCTACCAACTCCCATCAATTTATTCCAAATGTTTCAAGTTTCACGGGTTATTTGCTATAATCGATAGTCGATTTTAAAGTGACACTATGGTTTAAAATTCAGACAACCGATTTTGAATGATAATTACTTTTAGTTGATTGAAACAACTTGTAAACCCGTTCAACAACCGACTGACCGAAAAAACGAAAGTGACAGAACGTCGAACATTAATCTGTGTTTACTCATGAGGTGCTGTAGATGATCCCGGACACAGGGATCTCCAGACCGAAGAGTCAGGCTCTTCTTTGAACTGTTGTGAAAATGGGTATGTTTTATTTCTGTTTTGTCCTATTAATGATGTTGATAACCCAAACCACCTTTACACCTATCCTGGTCTAAAGTGCACACGGACCGCCTCCGTGGTCTAGTTGTAGAGCGTCCCCCCGGAGAGTGGAAAGTCTGGGGTTCGATCCCCGGCCGTGTCATACCAAAAGACATTAAAAGATGGTACTTGATGTTACCCTGTCTGGCGCTCTGCATTAAAACAAGGACTGGTCGGCTCGGAGTCAGTTTACTGTGTCTGAGTGGGGTATTCATGTTAAACTGCGGCATGGTATCTCAGTGAGCTAGCACTATAAATCAGCATCAGTCCAGACTAGTACAAGCAGCCACTCACACAAACACATGCATGTACATCGCTATATGAGTGTAATAATCTTGGACGCGACGTTAAACCCCATTTAACCTCACCTCACCTCACCTCTACAGTGCACACACATTTATACAATTATTACGATCATTTCTCCATGAGCCTATCTGTCAAGTGATAGCAGGATTGTATTGTTCTTCAGATCATCGAGTGTAACAGATTCATTGCAGCAAAATATATTAAACGCCTAACATATGGACGAAATTAGGCAACAATGCAGATCATGGAGCTTTCACTATACATATCTTGCATGCTTCCTCGTTCCCTTGCTACGGTTAGTTTTAAGTAGGGTATGGGTTAGCTATCACTTTTAATGTATCAATCCAATGAAATTTGATAAAAGTCCATAAATGTTTTATCAAGTTTTAAATTTCGTGGAGAAAATGGCTATTGCACATGTGCATAAATGAAAAAAACAGGTCCTGATCCCTTTGTGAACACACACTAATTTTTGTGATAGTGCCCGTGGTCCTGTGCTTAAGTGTTGACTAATTAGATTAATTCATCAGTGTAGCTTAGTTTCAAGCTGGCAACATGAGATCGATCTGCCCCGCTGCGCAATGAAATCTGAAAAAGTGTACCCGGTAAAGTGCACTTCTCTCAAAATTATTATACATTCAACATTGCATATACACTGTATATATACTAATAGACCACCTGATGACCCCTGAAGATCTGGGTAGAGAATAGGTCCTTAGCATGCTTACAACCCATGCTTGCCGCAAGAGGCGACTCTGGTAAGAGGCAACTAACAGGATCGGGTGGTCGGGCTCGCTGGCTTGGTTGGTGCATGTCACCATATCCCATTTGTGTTGATCGATGCCTGTGATGTGATTTGATTATTTACAGACGGACTTCATATCGCTAGAAAATAGCTGAGCGGCGCGTCACACAACAAACAAACAAAAGCAAAGTCCAAACTCCAGTGGCAAGGAAATCTCTTAGTTGCTTGAGACATAGAATTGTTGCATACTGGGTAATAGACTTAAACGATATAATAGACATATGCCACCAACAGTTTTGAAGGTGCATAAATTTATATAATTTCATCCTGAGATCTCCATGCTGGCATGAATCTGTTTTAGCTCTGTGTTTTGAAAAACAACGCTATTATAATCATACCATCACTCTGAACCTCCTGAAGATGGGAACTATAGCACTTAATTTTATCAGGGAGCCCATATGATGTATTATGATTGAATCTCTTGATTCTAATTTTTTGTATAAAAGTATAACAAGACGTACAAGTCTTCTCGTTTTAACTTATCTGTCATAATCATTTTCAGTAGATTTTATTGTTACGATTTACTATTATTGTCTGAGGTTACTAAACCTAAAAGCCTCTATTTGTTGCTTTGACACAAGCCACTTACTCACCTATTCACAAGCCTACTAAAGCCTACTCCCAAGCCTACTCACATGTCTACTGGCATCAGACTAGTAGCCAACATTGCTTATGTTCAGACTGCTATATATAAAGACGTCTGTCAAAACAAATAAAAGGTGGAAAAGGTGTGCCTACAATGACATGTAGTCTACTGAATCCATATGCAGAACACATATTATTGAAGAATGTTGCTATTTATGTCCATATTGCTGTAAAGCTTTAATTACATTTTACTTTCAGTAACTATATTTATGTCATGCAAATTAAGATGTTTGCAATATTTACCCCCAGAAGCAGGAAGTTGAGATGTAACAAGGACAATGAACTCTGTTACACGAACAGTTCAGGATAAAGGTGAGACCCTTGTTAAGGGCATTTACTATGTTCACAATGATTTAAAGCTGCAGTCAGTCAGCCATTATGTTTTGTATTCCCATTGTACATCCTTCTTCATGGTTTCACCTTGTCCTACAAAACTTTGAGATTGTTATGAAACATGGTTGCTGCATTCATTGTCAGCTACTGTTGAACTTTTACCATCCTGAGGTTTGGATAATGATTGGACCTTAAGAAGTTATTTATATGATAGTAAACCAGCTCACAAGCCAATACATGCGCCCACTCAGCTGCCAACTAATTCACATACTTACAAGCCTACTCACAAGCCAATTCACGCGCCCACTCATGCACCTACTCACCCACCCACTCACACGTCCATTCACAACCCGACCCACATGACTATTCACAAGCCTACTCACACACCTATTCACAAGCCTATTCACACACCCACTCACTCACATTTCAATCTATATGTGCGTTGATTTATTTGTTTCTTGGAACAAATTGTATACAGTCCTTATTATGTTACAGTGTCCCAAAATGTTGGTGGTCGGAGTATGGTGTTTGACTGTGAAGGTCCAGTCAATGCCATCACAACGAACAAGGACTCCAGTCTTGTAGTGGCTGCGGGCAGGACAGGTAGGAACATCAGGTGTGATGTGTGTCACCAGCAGGGACCAAATAATATCAGTACTGGGTCTTTGAAAGGCATTAGAAGTGATTCACTTGAGGAAGAGAATATATGGATGTCAACTTCTTTATTATGAGGAACACAACGTTTTGGAGTATATGCTTACTCCTTCATCAGTAAGCATATACTCCGAAACTTTGTGTTCCTCATAATAAAGAAGTTGACATCCATATATTCTCTTCCTTAATATCAGTACTGGATTATAGTAAGATCATCATGTTGATTGAAGGGGTGGTGGGGTAGCCTGGTGGTTAAAGCGTTCGCTTGACACGCCAATGACACTGGACACACGCCCCTCATGGACGCAAAGTCTATTTCTGGTGTTCCCCGCCATTATATTGCTGGAACATTACAAAAAGCGGCTCTAAACCATTACTGCCCTCTCATGTTGATACAAAGTCCATTTCTGGTGTCCCCCGCCATTATATTGCTGGAACATTACAAAAAGCAGCTTTAAACCATTACTGCCCTCTCATGTTGATACAAAGCCCATTTCTGGTGTACCCCGCCATTATATTGCTGGAATATTACTAAAAGTGACTTTAAATCATTACTGCCCTCTCATGTTGATGCAAAGTCCATTTCTGGTGTCCCCCGCCATTATATTGCTGGAGTATTACTAAAAGCGGCTTTAAACCATTACTGCCCTCTCATGTCGATACAAAGCCCATTTCTGGTGTCCCCTGCCATTATATTGCTGGAATATTACTAAAAGCAGCTTTAAATCATTACTGCCCTCTCATGTTGATTAAGATATGTGATACAAAAGCTGCAAGTTTTTGTGGTTTATCATTGGATACAATATAAAAAAAACATTTATAAAAAGGTACAAGAGATTTCCAATAATTAGATACATAACTGAAAATGTTGGCCAAGAGTCTCCAGTGATCTGCGCAACTATTGAACTCATGTGGTGTCCTGCTTTCAGTGTTTCGGATACTATCTATAGAAGATGGCCACTTCGAAGAGCGCTTGAACCTCAGGGTGGGGAAAGCCAAGAACTCCAACCTCAACTACTCTGCTGCAGATGTCGCATGGAACCACCAAGATGGTCAGATGTGTTGTCATGACAATGATTATTCAAAGATGGGCTATGGCCAGTTCAATCACTATGAGGGATAGACTGTCTGATGGGTGTTTTGTATGCCAGCTATATGAGGAATGTAGCAGTTTTCTTAAGACCACTGTTCAGAGATCAGCATGATAAGTGACCTATCACGTTTTTAAAATGGTCGATGATGAAGAAATTCCTCGTTCTTGTTTCAATTAATTTAAAAGTAGGCAATGATTAAATCTTTTTTTTTACATTCATTTTTGTATTAGACGACACTCTGATGACACAAATAAAGAGTAAATATTTCCTATTAATTTAATGAGACTGTCAGTTGTCAATATTGTAAATGATGTTGTGCTTGCTAGAGGTATGCATGCTCAGTTGTGAAGTTATCTCCCTTAACCCCATGGTTCTGGTGAACCTGCTTTGAAAAGGTTACACACAACCAAATGTTTTTACATAAACTTCTATAGTAACATTATGCCTTTTTGTGACTTAAACATATATATGGGAGCTGCAACGACAATATGAAGACACCTTGAAGACAATATAATATGTCCAACAAAAATATGTCCCCAAAAATGTGCCAAAAATGTACCCATTTGTTTAAAAGTATGCTAAAGACTTGACCCAAAAGAGTGAACCTATTTTGAATACTCAAAGAAAATTATTATACCCAATAACAATGACCGCAGACTGAAATAGATTTTCTCAAGCACTACCTATATAATGTATATCACATGTAATTGTTTCCATCCTGTTTCCAAAGATGTTCTCTTTGCAGAAAACATCCTTGCATCTGCAGCAACAAATGGGTCGGTTGTGATCTGGGATTTGAACAGGCCTACTCGTTTAAAACAAGGCAAGACATATATTTATTTTCTTCCTTTATTGTCACAAAGATTTCTGTGATTGTTCTTCCTTATACAGATTCCTGGGCAGATTCTCAATACCCTGCTTTAAGAGCCTCACTTTTGAAATGAGTTTGTAATCCGTAAACCAAAAACTAAAAAAAGTGTCGCCTTAAGAACTGGCTGAAATTTGTCAACATGCCATGAAGATACAATACCACTGCGTTGTGACTGATATAACAGTATTTGTTACATGTCTGTAATATTACTGACTGATATAACAGTATTTGTTACATGTCTGTAATATTACTGACTGATATAACAGTATTTGTTACATGTCTGTAGTATTACTGACTGATATAACAGTATTTGTTACATGCCTGTAGTATTACTGACTGATATGACAGTATTGTTACATGTCTGTAGTATTACTGACTGATATAACAGTATTTGTTACATGTCTGTAGTATTACTGACTGATATAACAGTATTTGTTACATGTCTGTAGTATTACTGACTGGTATAACAGTATTGTTACATGTCTGTAGTTTTACTGACTGATATAACAGTATTGTTACATGTCTGTAGTATTACTGACTGATATGACAGTATTTGTTACATGTCTGTAGTATTACTGACTTATATGACAGTATTTGTTACATGTCTGTGGTATTACTGACTGATATAACAGTATTTGTTACATGTCTGTAGTATTACTGACTGATATAACAGTATTGTTACATGTCTGTTGTATTACTGACTGATATAACAGTATTGTTACATGTCTGTGGTATTACTGACTGATATAACAGTATTTGTTACATGTCTGTAGTATTACTGACTGATATAACAGTATTTGTTACATGTCTGTAGTATTACTGACTGATATAACAGTATTGTTACATGTCTGTTGTATTACTGACTGATATAACAGTATTTGTTACATGTCTAGTATTACTGACTGATATAACAGTATTTGTTACATGTCTGTAGTATTACTGACTGATATAACAGTATTGTTACATGTCTGTAGTATTACTGACTGATATAACAGTATTGTTACATGTCTGTAGTATTACTGACTGATATAACAGTATTGTTACATGTCTGTAGTATTACTGACTGATATAACAGTATTGTTACATGTCTGTAGTATTACTGACTGATATAACAGTATTGTTACATGTCTGTAGTATTACTGACTGATATAACAGTATTTGTTACATGTCTGTGGTATTACTGACTGATATAACAGTATTGTTACATGTCTGTAGTATTACTGACTGATATTACAGTATTTGTTACATGCATGTAGTATTACTGACTGATATAACAGTATTTGTTACATGTCTGTAGTATTACTGACTGATATAACAGTATTTGTTACATGTCTGTAGTATTACTGACTGATATAACAGTATTTGTTACATGTCTGTAGTATTACTGACTGATATAACAGTATTTGTTACATGTCTGTTGTATTACTGACTGATATAACAGTATTTGTTACATGTCTGTAGTATTACTGACTGATATAACAGTATTTGTTACATGTCTGTAGTATTACTGACTGATATAACAGTATTTGTTACATGTCTGTTGTATTACTGACTGATATAACAGTATTGTTACATGTCTGTTGTATTACTGACTGATATGACAGTATTTGTTACATGTCTGTAGTATTACTGACTGATTTGATTTGTCTGAATATTTCAGTTGATTTAATGCATATTTTACGCAGCTGACCTTGAGCTCTGGTTATTTATGTCATTGTTTCTGCCCATGTTCTGTGACATGACAATATACTCTATGTCCAGATAAAAATCTGTTACTTATTATGAGAGGAAGGGATGCCCACAATTTATGCATTAATTTCATGCTCGGATTAATTTCAGGATTTACAGTATATATATCGGTAGTTTCTTACTAGTATCTCTTTGATATGTCACTATCAACCTGGCAGCGTAATAGATGAGCAGGCCCAGTAACTTTGCTCATAGCATCAATCACTGGTTTGTCTGTGCCTGATTCGATTCTTTACAAACAAACAAACAAGTGAAACAACATCATTTTCCTATAACACTTTGCTGTGTGTATTGTGCTGCCATATTTGTCACTCACTCACTCACTCCATTGTGTGTTGCAGAACATGTGTTTGCGGACCACAAGCGTTCCGTGAACAGGGTCAACTTTCACAGTGGAGAACACCAGCTTCTCATCAGTGGATCTCAAGATGGCAATGTCATCCTCTTCGTACGTTGTATATGTGAAGTGTCTCCACAGATGATGTACATTCTCTGTAGCATTGGGGGCATAGGTGACCCAGGGTACTCTTTCACGAAGTGATCGTATCGCTAAGACGATCTCTACGCCCATACTTTTACATGGACTTACGAGAGTCATAGCGCTAAAACAATCTTAACTCCTATACTTTAACATAGACTTACGAGAGTCATAGTGCTAAGACGATCTTAACTCCCCTACATTAACATAGACTTACGACAATCATAACGCTAAGACAATCTTAACTCCCATACTTTAACATAGACTTACGAAAATCGTAGCGCTAAGACGATCTTAACTCCCCTACATTAACATAGACTGACGACAATCGTAACACTCAGACAAGCTTAACTCCCATACTTTAACATAGACTTACGACAGTCATAGTGCTAAGACGATCTTAACTCCCCTACATTAACATAGGCTTATGACAATTGTAGCGCTAAGACAATCTTAACTCCCATAGTTTAACATAGACTTACGACAATCGTAACACTCAGACAAGCTTAACTCCCATACTTTAACATAGGCTTATGACAATCGTAGCGCTAAGACAATCTTAACTCCCATAGTTTAAAATAGACTTACGACAATCGTAACGCTAAGACAATCTTAACTCCCATACTTTAACATAGACTTACGACAGTTACATGTGTTGAGAAGTGTGATCAAGACTGACATAACTCTGTTCTCATCTGAAGTGTTCCGACAGGAGTGACTCTTTTGTTTACCAGAATGTTATTACAGAGTGAATCTGTCACTGTCATCGTAAATACCGAACTAGGGAACTTACTCTTTTCATGTTTTGATTATTTGTTTATAAATATGAAGTTACTGTAGTTCTGGTTGTATTCAGTGCTTGTGATGGTTTTAACAGGATGTGAGGAAGAAATCTGTGAGTTCGAGGTTCGTGGCAAAAGGATCGGAGAGTGTGCGAGATGTCCAGTTCTGTCCAAACAGCTACTTCACATTTGGCGCCACCTACGACAACGGCAATGTCCAGGTGAGGAGGGCTCTTGTGTTACCATGGTTACACATCGCATGTACAAGTGCTAAGGCTAAGCAGGGCTCGATTTAACTTTCTAAAACATGTACCAGTGCAAAATATCATTGAAAAGTGCATCCTAATATTTATGTCTACATGCACCAAGAGCGTGTGTAAAAACTTCAGTTTTTTTGTCTGACTGACCCTTACTTTTCCACACAACAACTTTCCTTGAACACACTCGATACCTCTATGTATAATGTGCTATACTGTACCATACTGTACCATACTGTACCATACTGTACCATACTGTACCACTAATCCCTGTGTTATTTGCATGTAGTCATTCTTTCATGGGGTTTGTCAGCATCATACGCGTGCTCGTGGGTTTCACCGAAGTGGTAAACGTCTGAGACCTGCATTACTTCGGGCTTTCCTCCCACATTATGCTGACTCGCCGTGATATATATAACTGGAATACTGTTAAAAGTGGCATTAAACCCAACTCACTCACTCACTCTTTCTTGGGATCGACGTCATCAAACTGTGGGTACTTCAAGATTATGTGTACATGTTCCTACCATGTTTTTCAACAAAGCATTATGTTAATTTATTAAAAAACATGACAAACTCATCAAAGGCTAAGACTTTATGCATCTGTTATGTCTATGTTTGAAAAATGTATGTGACCATGGTGAAACCTGGTTTTGTCTGGTGCAACTACCGGTAGGTTTCTATGTCAACATGCACCTAGTTAACATTAAATCAAGTTCCTTAAACTGAGCCCAGCTAAGAAACATGACGTTATATCACTTGTCACATTAAACACATTACTTGCAAAGTAATATGGACTTCTTTGCTACAAATGTTCATTATGCCTGACTTTGTCTGGTAGTGTGTTACGTGTATCTAACAGTCTCTCAACTGTTGTTGGGGGCCTGGGTGGTGAACTAGTCTAAGGCATCATAATTCACTCTGCCAGGATTTGCTGCTTGTTTGTTCACATCCTGATTGTTATTGGTCAGTTGGCACCATGCCCTTTTACCAAAGTGGTAAATGTCTAAGACAGGTCACTTCAGGGCATGCTTCCTACATTCAGCCAACAAGCCATGATGTTGCTTTGGAATATTTTTCAAACTGAGAATTGACTCACTTGCTCAAACAGGAATAAAACATTGAACATGGTCAGCACATATAACCTACGACTAATATTTTGGTCCTTCAGAAAAAAAACGCACATCTGGCCACCTGCCATGGCTCATAGGTTCAGTCTATGCCAGAATGTTTTGATTCTACTTGCCAGAACATATCACTTAGCATCTTTTTCAGTCAAGTTTATGTTATCATATGGACTACTATTGGCTGAGCTTACAAGACAGAACAGAATGTTACTAGACTCGGGCATGTGACTAGTGGCTAATGTTGCAGACTGTACATTGTATATGGGTATAGCTTTTTATTTGGGTTTATTTCACACTTAAACTCAGATCTGGGACATGCGTCGCCCTGACCGGTATGAGAGTGTATTCACGGCCCACTCCGGACCTGTCTTCTCCCACGACTGGCACCCTGAGGACAAGAACTGGATGGCAACTGCCGGGCGGGACAAACTCATACGGGTGAGTACACACCACATCACGCAGGAGATTCCCTATTGTGAGACCCGTGAAGATCCAGGGTAGAATAGATCTTCAGCAACCCATACTTGCCGTAAAAGGCGACTATGCTTGTCGTAAAAGGCGACTAACGGGATCGGGTGGTCAGGCTCGCTGACTTGGTTGATGCATGTCATGGATCCCAATTGCGTGGATCGATGCTCATGATATTAATCACTGGGTTGTCTGGTCCAGACTCGATTATTTACAGACTGCCGTCATATAGCTGGAATACTGCTGAGTGCGGCGTTAAACAACAAATCAACCAACCAACCAGCCCTATTGTGAGGTCAAACTCTTAGACATTGATTTCCAGATCTTTGATGGTTGGTTGACATAATTATGGGTTGTGTGAAGTATCAATGTTAAACCTGAGACCCTGGGTAACTTCAGGGATACCTGTTACTTCACTCTAAAAATGATTGTCTGCCCACTTTATCATAAAAAATTAAAAAAACCTAATACTTAAAAACAATGTGATCCAATGCTAAACACAGTTACTTCCCTTTACATGCGCACTGTCTTCTGCACATCTCATCTTATGGCCATGGCAGCAATAGGAGTTTGTTTGCTTGTTTATCAGGTTGATGGTACACAACTGTTTTTGGTTACATACTACTTTGAACAACCCCAGTACCCCGACAATATCAATCACTGGATTGTCTGGTCTTGACTTGATAACTTACAGGCTGCTCTCATACAGCTGGAATTTGACTGAGTGAAAAGATAAACAACAATCCAATGACCACAATATTTTGGTACACTATGTTTCCTTTTCATCTTTGTTTTGACAAGATGAGGATACAACTTACAAACAGAACAGTACAGTAAAAGAAATATCTTATATTTCATCCTTTCAAGTATTTGGGATTTCTTTTGTTGACTGTATTTATCATGTTTATTATCCAAATGTGAATAAGAATGTTTGCTGGTCTGCATTAAGAGGTCACTGTGTATTCTATAGCACTAGGGGCACCGGTGGCTCAGGCGTCTTGAGGTGCTGCTATTCGCTGTGCAGAGCTCTGTCCCTTGATTATGTTTGTAGGTTTGTCAGCAGCATACATTTGCTCATGGGTTTCACATCTAAGACCTGTATGACTTCAGGCTTTCCGCCCACATCAAACTGACATGCTGTGATATACATTGTGTAACTGGAGTACTGTTCAAAGCGACATTAACCCCAACTCAGTCACTCTCTATTGCACTAAACCATTTCTTACCTTTTTAAATGGATTTTAACCATGTATGGATAATACGTTCACCTGTAGGAAGACGTTATACTCCCTGCATGTTTGTATGCTATCTTAGGGCAAATAGATGAAAGCATATGCATCTACATATTTTCCTTAATTACTAATGTGCAGCAAAATTCCATCAGTAAAACTTTACAGTGTTATTCAAAATTACAATATCACAGTCTAAAGAAGGCAGCATTACTCGATAAATCAAATTTTATGTTTTCAACAGCATGTCATGAAATAGATATTGATTCACTTATTGTTTAATATTTATAACAATTTGACATTTAGATTCTGGACTGCGGCGTAACTCAGGATAAAAACTTGCCGCCTGGTATAAACTGTTTCCGTATGTTGACTGCAGGTATGGGACATTTCCCGCATGCCGGCCAAGCTGATGTTTAACATACAGACAATCGCGTCAGTGGCCCGGGTGAAGTGGCGTCCACAGCGCCGCTACCACCTCGCCAGCTGCTCCCTCCTCCTGGACCACGACGTGAACATCTGGAACCTCCACCGGCCCTACATCCCCTTTGCCTCCTTCGATGAACATAAAGACGTCACCACAGGTAAACCAGCAGCCATCAGTGTTGAGATGCAATGATAGCAGAGAGAAACTGTCTGCACGCAGCATACTACAGACTTTATTTGTTCTGCCCCCGTATACAGCTGAATATGCAGTCACTTCAGCTGCCTGAATTCTGCTTGTTCTCTCATCTTTTAGATTACTGCTCGGGGTGTAATCTACCAATGAAAACTGACAGACTGCAATAAGGCTAGGATGAGTCCACATTTACTACCTGGGTACCCATCCCCTATTACCCTAGCCTACCCGGGTACCCATCCCCCTATTACCCAAGTCTACCCAGGTACCCATCCCCCTATTACCCGAGCCTACCCGGGTACCCGCTGTGGGCCTCAAGAGATAACTACAAATTGTCAGATTGGGAATAGTTTTACCGTACCCCATCTTCCCGAGGCAAGGAAGTTAACTGACTTTAGAAGTCCAGTTTCCATCCTTGCCGAACTAGGCTGGAATTCCTGGACTCGATCGTTGCGCCACCAGTGGCTGTTACGAGTTAAATCCCTTCTATGCCTCTCCTATGGACCAATCAGATTCCACCTCTCGTATCACTTGCATTTGCTTCAAACAAAATGGCTGCGCCCAATCAAGAGGATCTGATGGACAATCAAGATCAATATTGTGAGAAATCGAGTCTTACAGCATCAAATCACGTGAGCACCTTGATTAAAAACTTGAAAAAATTTGGAAAATATCTGTTGACAACGAGTTGGCGGTGCACATGCTTTGTTAATCCTGGAATCAACCATATCTGCATGACAGTTTACGAACTGGATTTCGATTTCATTGCACGATTTTGATTGGACTATGCATAGACTCTTTAGTCCAGCCAAAATCTAACTCCATAATACCAGCCTAGTTCGGCAAGGGTGGAAACTGGACTTTTATAGTCAGTTAACTCTCTTGCCTTGGGAAGACGACCGTACCCCTGCAAAATGTATTTAGACACACATATTAAACGATCTGGTCATGCATACACTGAAGTTGACTGAATTTTTATCTTTATTCAAACATACGAAAGTCAGAAGGAATGTGTGCACACCGGTAGTCAGAAAGAAATGCGAACATTAGTGACTTGTAGTGTCACCATAGAGTTCAAGATAAGTTTTGTCTTAAAACAGAATATCACATCACTAACCACGGGTCCGGGTAGTCCTGTGGGTACCCAGGTCCTACTCAGTACCAAACCGACCCGAGTACCCGAGTTACTTGTCCCAACCCCAGACTGCAATACAAGACTACCTATGTCTACAATACACAGGGAATCTGACAATGAGAATGTACCCATTAACTAAGAGCATGATTTTGAATTTATATTTTACAGCTCTAATATAGAATATTCTTTGGATGAACAACTTCTTTGTTACAATTAGTGCGACGTTTCGGTGTAGATCCTAACACCTTTATCAAGCAATTGCACTAATTGTAATAAAGAAGTTGTTCATCCATAGAACTCGTCTTACTTCATCACTCCAACTTCTAAATGCCACTGAAAGAAGTTAGAATATTCTTGATGTGTATAATCATATTAGCACTTAAGATGTACATTTACTCACTGTTTGTTGATCCTGATCAAAGTTCTGCACCTGCCTACTTTGGAAGGTTTTAGACTGTGTGTTTTAGCGCTGCCATTTCCAGGTTTTGGCAGGATGCTCTCAGATTTATATTGATGTTTCTTAGTTTTGGGTACTACGCTATTGTTTTATGTTGCTAGTTCCTTGTGTAGACATATAACAGTTATTGCAGTCTGTCAGTTTTCACTGCTAGGGGTGTTATGATTGATTTAATTGTTGATACATGGCAGTTGGCCATTGTCTGAATACAATACATCCGTGGCGAGTCAGATTATCATCAGTGAACACAAATTCCCTACTGTTACACATATGGTGTCGATAGACATTAAATGAAAAAGTACTCGCCATTTCATATTCTACTGATATTCATGTTGATACAAAATGCACCTTGCTTGTAGAGATGTGGTTATCTATTGATTTAAACATACATCTTTGTCTTTGTGTGCCCTGGTGTAAGGGGGGCGGTCCGTGTACCAGGTATTGTGTGGCGTGATGACAGTCTCTGTTCTCTGTACCAGGTATTGTGTGGCGTGACGACAACCACTTCTTCCTCAGCTGTAGCAAGGACGGCCATGTTATACAGCACATGTTCAAGGACGCCAAGCGGCCTGCTGACAATGTGGTTCCGTCTGGAATAGACATCAACATCACTGGGGAGATCTCTCATGCTTACTACGACAAACCAGAATCCAGTGGTGAGTTGATACCGAGGCTGAAACAGAGTCACACATACACCTGGAAAATAGTTAAGCACCATACTTATAAATTTTACCTTATCCTCGTCTCTTTTTATTGCCAAAACATAGTGGGATCTTCTTGTGCAGTGTTCCCAGTGAACAGAAAACATCTCACCCAAACACACCCCTCTTAAATACAGGCGTACCAGAACCTTGTAACCAACCATCCTGACTTATCAGTCTTTATTTACCCGCCAGCTTGCTGGTTGGAAATTATTTTCTTGTTCTCATGTCCAAACCATCCTCATCAAAATGACGCTCCCCAATTAAGTTTCACCTTGTTAAGATTACCTTTTTCAAACGCCCCTTCATCTTATTTAACAATTTGTTTGTTTTTTATTTTGGCAAGAGATTTTTCCTTTTTTGGCTCTTTTCAATTCTGCCCTGAAAACATGTTCTACAAGTTTGCTGTGTATCTGTGATCGTGATCCCCACCCCATTTGATCTACTTGCACTACACACCACCTTACTGCAGAACTCAAAGGCGAATTCTGCTCCTCCCTGGATGAAGAATTTGCAGAATATATCCTCGCCAGAGCTTGATAGCCAACACCCATTGGTCTGACCTTTATACGAATCTTCTACATCTGACGTGGGATTCTTCTTCCATCTTTGATGACCACATCCGCAGCATCAACAAGGTGTGCTCCAAGACTCTAAGGACCAGATGCTCATCAAATCAGTTCAGACGATGAACTTTCTTGACAATCGCGCAGAAGACTCAATTCAAGAGCTGCTTCTCCGGAAACCAATAAGCCAATGACAAGCACTCCACTGGTTATCAAGGAGGCAAAACCACAGCCTTTCGAAGACCTCAGGACAGACCATGTGATCAGTCCAGCCTAGGGCAGGGATTCAGAGGATCCCACACCTATCGTTGAAGGGGAGCTGTTGAACGACAGGGACCTTCCACCCTCCAGCTGTTCAAATACAGCCATCTCCTGTAGGTGGAGGACTGGCAAGATATTAGAGAAATTGGGATGACCTGTTCGTATCGAGCATTCTTAGAAAGGGCTACCTCTCTCTCTCTCAATCTGATGATCAGAACAGACAACTGTGGCCTTCTACATAAACCTCTACAGCACAACATGGTCTGTTACCCTTCTGAGGTTAACAATACAGCTGCGCTAGTCAACAGACTGCCTAAATAAAGAAATCAAAGCTAGAAACATCCCAGGAGTGTCCAATGTCGTAGCAGACGTCCTGTCCAGACCATCAATAGCATCACCAATGGAATGGATGCGACAACCAGAAGTGTTCCATCTGGCGACAAGGGTAGGAGGTTGACCATCAGTGGACCTATTTGCTACCAGGGTCAACAGAGATAGCAACCTCTGTCTCAAGACCCTCATCCTTGGTCAAATGATGTGCTGGCAAAATCGTGGGAGGGGCTTCAGGTGTGTGCATTCCCACCACCAGCCTGCATGGTTCCTGGACCTTGTCGCAATAACAGGAAGAGCAACACTAAAGCTCCCGAACTGGCCTCATCTGCTTCTTCAGCCACACCCAAAACAAACTCTGGATCTTTACGAACTTCACGTATGGAGCATGTTTTGAACAATCTCACAAGACAAGGTTACTCGACCAAGGCAGCTAAGGCAGATTCCTTAGCCCTTTGTAGATCCACAAGGAACTTGTACGCCGTTTAATTGAAGAGATTTTTTACCAGTTCACGAGAACAAAACCACGGGATGTCACTCCAAATAGAATCAACAAAAGGGTTCACAGCAGCAAAAGCTACTTCATCACAAGTGGTAGATGTTTTGTGTCACCTACAGAGCTCAAGAATTCTCATCTTATTTAGCAGCAATCAGTTCCATCTTAATTGTGACTAACAGAGAAAAACTCACTAAGGGTCTCAAACTGATCACCCTGCTGAGATCCTACAAAGTTGAGGTTCAACAGAAAAAGTTTGAGCCCCAGCATCGGATTTGTAGATAGTATTGCCAGTATCTTGCCAGTGATGTTTACGAACCATGAGAAGAGTCTGACTTCGAACATCTGACACAAAGGACCTTGTTTCTCACTAGCTACAGCAGCCAGAATGTCAGAGATTCATGTGCAAGACTTCAGTCGTACCAGGTTTGACAGCAGTCAACACACATCGGCCCATCTGGGTTTGAGATGGGGTTTCATCGTGAAGAATGAGTTACCTGGACAACCAGAGAGACAGTTTCATGTCCCAACACTTTCACCCATTCTAGGATCTGAAGACATCGAAGATTTGTCCCTTTGCCCAGTTATGGCACTGTGCATCTATCTTTAAAAGACAAGCTGTAGAAGATGACGACTGCGAAGACTATTCATCCCATGCTTCCTCCGAAGTTTCCAGAACAACGAACAACGATCTCCTTCTGGATGAGAGCAGTCATCCTAAGAGACTCCAGGGCAGTAGTTCTGGACCCACCTAAAGCGTCCAATCCACATGAAGTCAGAGCGATAACATCAACTCTAGCCCTGCATGGGAACTGCTCTATTCTGGAAGGATGCTTCTGGAGATCAGATTCCGTCTTTGTGAATCATTACCTCAGAGACGTCGCAACTGAAGGTTTTGCTGGCATACACCAATTCTGACCATTGGTAGTAGCACAGCATCTACTAAATCCATAAATCATATAATTGCTCCTTTTTCTCCAAAGGCTAGAAGATGTCTGACCATGTTCCCAGGCGAGATCTGCCACCAGCTCTGAGATTCAAGCACCTAAGGCTAAAAAAAACATAATATTGGTACTCAGGCACCGCATCATCAGTAAGCCTGCCGCAAGTTTCGTTTTTACTTCCATTTTCAAAACAATTTAAAAAATCCTAATCCAAAAACAATGCTATCCAATATAGCACACAGTTACTTCCAATCACATCTGCACTGCTTTACTGCGCATCTTGTGTTATGGTCATGGCAGCGATAGGAGTTTTTATGATTGATTATGTTGGGAGGCTCTTTCGCAGGTTGATGGTACACAACTCTTTACTAGTTTGAACAAGCAAAAACACATCCCGCCCCCACTTTTTTCAAAAGTCATTGCCTGAGAACCAATTTTGTTTTGTTTTTAAGCCTTAGTATGAGTCAGGATAAGGTAAAATATACCCTGACATTGATGAATGCTTGATTCTGATTGGTTAAAAAGAGGTTTCCTTTTTGCTACGGAAACCCCTTTCAAATATATTAAACCTTTTCACAAAAAAACCTGCGTATGAATACATAGATAGCCTACATATCGATTCACAGAAAATGGCTGCCGATCGATCCTTAAACTTATCCTGACTCATACGCTGAAGCATCGACCCAGCTGTCCCTCCTCTGTCAGATGTGTTTTTTGACCTAAGAAAATAATAGAGAAAATAAGGAGTGATGAGTCCGACTGGTTGGCCATGTGTTTCTGGTGCACCTGCATGTGAGAGGGGTGTGTTTGGGTGAGATGTTTTCTGTTCACTGGGAACACTGCATCAGAAGTTTCCACTAAGTTTCGGGAATAAGAAGAGATAAGAAAATTAGTATGAATCAGGATAAGTACAAATTACATTTTTATCATAAAAAAAATTCCTTTTTTATTATTTTGAAATATCTACATATGAACTGATATTGATTTCCTTTTTGATGAATGTCAAAGGACTCCTCATAACTTCATACAACTGGTGCAAGAACACTGTGTGTTTTTTCCTGTAATAGGACCCATGAAGATGCGGGGTAGAGTTCGTCTTCAGCAACCCATGCTTGCCATAACAGGCGACTATGCTTGTCATAAGAGGCCACTAACAGGATCGGGCGATCAGGCTCGTTGACTTCATGCATGTCATTGTATCCCAATTGCGTGGATCAATGCTCATGTTGTCAAACACTGGATTGTCTGGTCCAAACTGAATTATTTACAGACCGCCATCATATAGCTGAAATATTGCTGACTGCAGCTTAAAACAACAAACAAACAAACAAACAAACAAAACTTCCTGTAATAGGCAACTAATTCTATCTGTCTGTCTGTGTATGTATGTATCCATCTATCTCGCCCCAAGTAATTACACCAAATTAATTTGAAAACTGCACTTGATCCATCAACTCAGTGTCCGAAAAAACTGCCTGCCTGACTGCCCATGGCATGTAATATCTCTGTCGGGCTGCATGAAATTTACCTCCAACTGCCCGACTGTCTGACAGATCATTGTAAGACTACCTATATATTCTGTTTGTTTTTTATATCTTGTAGAATTTAAGTACTGTTATTTATTAACATTATTTCAACTGAATCATTTCAACTGATGTGAATCGTCTCATAGGTTTTGCGATTTCGTTTTTGATATTTATTAGATCTATGTCTGAATGTGGGCAGGTAACTTTGAAGATGGCCAGGCAACACTTATGGGTCACCTGCCCGACTGTCTTGATGGGTTTAAAATTATTTCTAACTCTGTATCAAATAGGTTAAATTATTTGCAACAGTCCCCTGGTGATTCCAAGGTGTATTCACGCCACTATGCATGCTAGCGTTTCATCATTGTGTGTGCAGCCAAGTCGGGACAGACCACACGCCTGTTCTTCCGCAAGCAGCCTGACCGCAGTGAACAGTTCACCCAGATCAGCAGTCACATGTTCCTGTTCTCGGAGGAGGAAGTAAGTGCACAGTCACATCATTGTTCAAAGTGGTAATTTGTCTAATCACACTGAACATTTATACATTGTGTAGTTTCATAGTCTGTGCCAAAAGCATTACGAGTTCTCTAGCCCGAACATGGATACTACCTAACTAATGAAGATATGTATTCATGTGCAGTGTAAACTCCAGAAGATTTTTGGAGTACAATCCCATATAAAGTTTATTAACCAATCAGATTGCAGCACACACATCCATGCATGTTACATTGTTTTTTTATCAGGTCTATTTGTTTCCAGAGTCTGTCCATGAGGTGGTTTGTCCAGGCAGCCCTAGGATATCGTGTGACCGGAGGGTCTGTCACAGAACTCTGTGACTGGAACATGAAGGTGGCCAGGTCCATCGGACTCAGCAGTGTGAGTCTCCTGGGTGTATGTGTGTGTCTGTGTATGTCTGTGTGTGTCTGTCTGTCTGTGTGTGTGTCTGTCTGTGTGTGTTTGTGTCTGTCTGTCTGTGTGTGTCTGTCTGTCTATGTGTATCTGTGTGTGTCTGTCTGTGTCTGTCTGTCTGTCTGTGTATGTCTGTCTGTCTGTCTGTGTTTGAGTCTGTCTGTGTGTGTCTGTGTCTGTCTGTCTATGTGTATCTGTGTATGTCTGTCTGTGTGTTTGTGTCTTTCTGTGTGTGTCTATCTGTCTGTGTGTGTCTGTCTGTGTGTGTTTGTGTCTGTCTGTGTCTGTCTGTCTGTGTGTGTTTGTGTCTGTCTGTGGGTGTTTGTGTCTGTCTGTGTGTGTGTGTCTGTCTGTGTGTGTTTGTGTCTGTCTGTGTGTGTTTGTGTCTGTGTGTCTGTCTGTCTGTGTGTTTGTGTCTGTCTGTCTATGTGTGTTTGTGACAGTCTGTGTGTGTCTGTCTGTGTTTGTGTCTATCTGTGTGTGTGTCTGTCTGTGTTTGTGTGTGTCTGTCTCTCTGTGTGTCTATGTGTGTGTGTCTGTCTCTGTTTTTTAATATGTAAGGTCAATCAAAGATTGCTCAGGTGATATAACGACCCACTTGTCCTCTGCCTGCCCTACAGGTGGTTCAGATGTGGGGGATGCTCAAGGTGATGTTCGGGGCAGCCACGCAGAGCATCATTCACGTGGCAAAGCTGGTGCAGAGCTCTGGAGATAAACAGGACACAGAAAAAGGTTGGTCACAGTGAAGATTAGGGTTGAAATTGTTCTTCAACAACTCATTCTTTTCGAAACGGGATCAGGTGGCCATGTTTGCTAACATGGGGGATGCATGTTATTGTATCACAATCGTGTAGATCGATGTTTGTGATGTCAATCTCTGAATTTTCTGGTCAAGACTCAATTATTTACCTGATGCCATCATATAGCTGGACTATATGAGACATTAAGGTTTGTGGTGAACAGTGGTGACATGGCTTCAGGCTGTTCCTGTCTTCCTTCTGTAGATACTATTACGTACATCATGGACTTGGTTAAGATAGGAGACTGTCTCTGTGGTCTAGTGGTAGAGTGTCAGCTTGAGGAGCGGAAGGTTGGGCTTTTTTTAACCCCAGCTGCATCAGACGATAAAAGATGGTACATGTTGTTACCCAGCCTGGCGCTCTGCATTAAGGGGCTTAAACAAGGACTATTCTGCTCTCAGTGGGCTAGCACTATAAAATCGGCATTAGTCCGGGCTAGTACAAGCAGCCACATGCACCTACATACACAAATGTGCAGGCACATCACTAAACGAGTGTAATAATCTTGAATGTGACGTTAACCTGAGTACACCATTTCACCTCTCAACCTCTATCAGCAGTGATTCTCACAAAGTACATATAATGATCCAATTGTTACTACAGAACTCTGACACATTAATATTAATAATGACTACATTGTAAAAGATTCTGGTGTATTTCATTGGCTAACCAAGTAATTCATTTTGAGTTTGTTTCCATAAACAAAAAAAATATGGAACACGCCCACTAACAGACTGCTTATCCCTGATTGGTTGACAATAACATTAGCGGGGCTTGTGTTGTATTATTCCTGTTCGAAAACATCATTGAAAATTCATATTTTACAGAGTTATGTCTGTTGTTCCATCTCTTGAACATGGTTCATAGTACCACCTGTTTCTCAGAAAACATAGATGAAATCTTGAAATTTACGCGAGCGTGAATTAAATGCGAAAAATGCGATTGGTCTTTGTTTGCATTATTAAACATTAAACATCGCATTTATATCAACGATAAGACACTTTGGATAGCAGAAATACCAACTTAGACATATGCTGAAAACAAACAGCTATGTATTCCACAACACTGTTTTCTTTAGCAGCACATGTAGTAAGTATATAAATATTGTCATTCAAACACTAATTACATCCCGTGAATTGTCACTGCTGGGGTCAAGACAAGCATTCTACTCACTCATGTCATCACTGATCACACCTGCAAGTCCCTACAAACGTCACCCACGCAGCACAGCATCTTTGTTCTTTGCGAGCCGACACGATCCAGCATGTATTGTTTTAGCGGAAGTACTTTACTCAGCACTAACAAGCGGTGCTATTTGGTGTGTGATTGGATTAAAGTAAGGATGGATTAAGGTGAGGATTCTCCTGTAAACCTGACGAGGGCATTTTCTTTGTACATAAATCCACTGATGCTTGAGAGGAGGTGGGTGTAGCATTCATATTGAGTCACATTTTTGGCTAAGGTCCAGTGATCGCTTTCTTTTGGAGACGCATTAGTTTCACGTTTTACAGTACATCATTACGTGATGAATATGTCATCAAGTTTGAAAACCACCTTCAAGAAATAATACTGAGTTATGGCCATTGTTGAAAATATTTGGGTGTGGTCTCAAATAAAGGTAGGGTTCATATCAAGGGTACAACAAAATGTTTCACAGGGTCCTACCTCAACTTACAGAAGATTTTTTATCTTTTGCTTTTTCAAGGCAACCAGTTCAAATGAGGATAGGGTTTGTTTCCAGTGTCAATCTTTTCAGTATTTCTCCATGAACATTTTTAAATGTATTAGGCTAGTTAGTAACAAGTAGTTAGGCTTGTTGCCTCTTGTTTGGTAGGGATACAAGGCACAAGGGGCAGGGGGTATTGATGGTGCGTATTGTTTGGTAGGGATACAAGGTACAAGGGGCAGGGGGTATTGATGGTGCCTATTGTTTGGTAGGGATACAAGGTACAAGGGGCAGGGGGTATTGATGGTGCCTATTGTTTGGTAGGGATACAAGGTACAAAGGGCAGGGGGTATTGATGGTGCCTATTGTTTGGTAGAGATACAAGGTACAAGGGGCAGGGGGTATTGATGGTGCCTCTTGTTTGGCAGGGGTACAAGAGGCAGGGGGTATTGATGGTGCCTATTGTTTGGTAGGGATACAAGGTACAAAGGGCAGGGGGTATTGATGGTGCCTATTGTTTGGTAGAGATACAAGGTACAAGGGGCAGGGGGTATTGATGGTGCCTCTTGTTTGGCAGGGGTACAAGAGGCAGGGGGTATTGATGGTGCCTATTGTTTGGTAGGGATACAAGGGGCAGGGGGTATTGATGGTGCCTATTGTTTGGTAGGGATACACGGCACAAGGGGCAGGGGGTATTAATGGTGCCTATTGTTTGGTAGGGATACAAGGCACAAGGGGCAGGGCGTATTGATGATGCCTATTGTTTGGTAGGGATACAAGGCACAAGGGGCAGGGGGTATTGATGGTGCCTATTGTTTGGTAGGGATACACGGCACAAGGGGCAGGGGGTATTGATGGTGCCTATTGTTTGGTAGGGATACAAGGCACAAGGGGCACGGGGTATTGATGGTGCCTATTGTTTGGTAGGGATACAAGGCACAAGGGGCAGGGGGTATTGATGGTGCCTATTGTTTGGTAGGGATACACGGCACAAGGGGCAGGGGGTATTGATGGTGCCTATTGTTTGGTAGGGATACAAGGCACAAGGGGCACGGGGGTATTGATGGTGCCTATTGTTTGGCAGGGATACAAGGCACAAGGGGCAGGGGGTATTGATGGTGCCTATTGTTTGGTAGGGATACACGGCACAAGGGGCAGGGGGTATTGATGGTGCCTATTGTTTGGTAGGGATACAAGGTACAAGGGGCAGGGGGTATTGATGGTGCCTATTGTTTGGTAGGGATACAAGGCACAAGGGGCAGGGGGTATTGATGGTGCCTATTGTTTGGTAGGGATACACGGCACAAGGGGCAGGGGGTATTGATGGTGCCTATTGTTTGGTAGGGATACAAGGCACAAGGGGCAGGGGGTATTGATGGTGCCTATTGTTTGGTAGGGATACAAGGTACAAGGGGCAGGGGGTATTGATGGTGCCTATTGTTTGGCAGGGATACAAGGTACAAGGGGCAGGGGGTATTGATGTTGCCTATTGTTTGGTAGGGATACAAGGCACAAGGGGCAGGGGGTATTGATGGTGCCTATTGTTTGGTAGGGATACAAGGTACAAAGGGCAGGGGGTATTGATGGTGCCTATTGTTTGGTAGGGATACAAGGCACAAAGGGCAGGGAGTATTGATGGTGCCTATTGTTTGGTAGAGATACAAGGTACAAGGGACAGGGGGTATTGATGGTTCCTATTGTTTGGTAGGGATACAAGGTACAAGGGGCAGGGGGTATTGATGGTGCCTATTGTTTGGTAGGGATACAAGGTACAAGGGGCAGGGGGTATTGATGGTGCCTATTGTTTGGTAGGGATACAAGGCATAAGGGGCAGGGGGTATTGATGGTGCCTATTGTTTGGTAGGGATACAAGGTACAAGGGGCAGGGGGTATTGATGGTGCCTATTGTTTGGTAGGGATACAAGGCATAAGGGGCAGGGGGTATTGATGGTGCCTATTGTTTGGTAGGGATACAAGGCATAAGGGGCAGGGGGTATTGATGGTGCCTATTGTTTGGTAGGGATACAAGGCACAAGGGGCAGGGGGTATTGATGGTGCCTATTGTTTGGTAGGGATACAAGGCATAAGGGGCAGGGGGTATTGATGGTGCCTATTGTTTGGTAGGGATACAAGGTACAAGGGGCAGGGGGTATTGATGGTGCCTATTGTTTGGTAGGGATACAAGGTACAAAGGGCAGGGGGTATTGATGGTGCCTATTGTTTGGTAGGGATACAAGGTACAAGGGGCACGGGGTATTGATGGTGCCTATTGTTTGGTAGAGATACAAGGTACAAGGGGCAGGGGGTATTGATGGTGCCTATTGTTTGGTAGGGATACAAGGTACAAGGGGCAGGGGGTATTGATGGTGCCTATTGTTTGGCAGGGATACAAGGCACAAGGGGCAGGGGGTATTGATGGTGCCTATTGTTTGGCAGGGATACAAGGCACAAGGGGCAGGGGGTATTGATGGTGCCTATTGTTTGGTAGGGATACAAGGTACAAGGGGCAGGGGGTATTGATGGCTCTGTTACTTTCCTTCAAGGTTCCTTGAAGCAGACTGGTGCAAGTAAACCTTTGGCTAAGAGCAATAGCGAAATGATTGGAGACTCAGACATTGAGAAGACAGCAACCGAGATGACATCCGGCAACAGCGATGACTCCTCAGACTCAGAGAGTTCAGAACCACGGGAGATGACGGACATAGCTAGCGGGCTGGCCAGCAAACACACTGGGGATTTCTTCTTCGGGGATGGAGAGCAGGATGTCCTTGGATTCAGCATCGACTACGTGTCTCGTCTCGAAAAACCAGAGGTAAGTTTATTTGTTTGTTAAAACAACTGAATATTTCTTGTTAATATTGCTGTATAGATTAATCCAGTGGTAAACTGGTACCTTTTGATGGTTTTTTTTTTTTTATTATTATTTATGTTTTCATGATGAAAAGGACCTTTACTGAAAATGAAAATGAGGGTAGTTTACTTTCCGGAGCAGAACTCCAAAACCATTGAATATTTCATGATGAAACTGGAAACTTGGTATACAGATCAATCTAGTGGTGAACTGGTGCCTTTTGATGATTTGGGATATTGAAAAATACTGAAAAGCATTTTTTTTTCCCACTGAACTGAACCAAAATTAGAGTATAAGTAGCTAAACTCCATTCCTGAACTGTATTCCAGCTATATGACGGCACTCTGTAAATAATCAAGTCTGGACCAGACAATCTATTGAATTATGTTATGAGCATCAATCTACACAATTTGGATATGATCATATGCATCAACCAAGTCAGTGAAGATGACCACGGATCCAGCTAGTCATCTAATACAACAAGCATGGGTTGCTGAAGACCAATTCACAGGGGACCAGAAGTATCATAATGTTTTGTTGCTCTCTACTCACGGATGTTGATTGTTTTACCGTGTCAGCTGGCTTGACATTCTGGATCGAGGCTAGGGTCATTTCGACTTTATTTGCAGAAAATATTCAACTTTATTCAAGGAAAACAGATACAAATCATGTTTATGTATGGAAATAGTTATTGGAACAGTTATTTAGGACGAAATGCGAAGTTTTATTGTCAAATGCTGGGCTGGCTATCAAACGCAGGTTGACATTGCCAGTGGAAGCTGAAAGTGACACTCCTTTGGAAAAAAACGTGAGATCTTCGACTCCGTGTATAAGACGACCCCCCTTCTTAACCCCCTCATTCTAGGTACGAAAAACTCGCCTTATGCACAGCGATATACGGTATATGTTTCTGGCTACTGTACCGTGCATATGAGATGAGAGACTTGAACTTCTCTCACCTGTCATGGTTATTGCTGGCCACAGAATAACACAGTGTGCGAAACGAATGGTAGACCGATGGCCCATGGCTATTACAATTCTGATCGGTCTACGATACGAGTTACTAAACTAGACATATTGTCTATGATGGTTTTGTTGAAGGATCAGTTAGAACTTAGAAGTATGGCAGATAATATATCGTAGCCATAAGTTTAAACATCAGTCAGACTTCTTCATCTTGTCGATTAGACACATCTATTTTTTTTATCCAGTCTAAAATACAACAAGAAATATGTTTGAAAAAGGTCATCCATACCTGCTCCAAATTGCTCTAGACTGCTTCATTTGCCGTCTGGATTTTACAAAGTCTACGGGGGAGCCGGGTTGAGGGCTTCCAAGGTTCCTGGCTACCAGTACATATTTCTTGATAATCCATTGGGTTATGAGTGATATTCCTTGGTGTCAAACTGATAATAGAAAGCAAATTACAAACTTGGTTGACATACAGCTGAAAAGTTACGGAGACACTGCCATTTGCTGCACAGAATTGCATCCCTCAAGCTCTGTTCGTTACTTGATATGAGACCCGCGAAGATTCCGGGGTAGAATAGGTCTTCAGCAACCCACTCTTGCCGTAAAAGGTGACTATGGTTGTCGTAAAAGGCGACTAACCGCTTCGGGTGGTCAGGCTCGCTGACTTGGTTGAGCATGTCATCAATTCCAATTGCGTGGATCGATGCTCATGATATTAATTACTGGATTGTCTGGTCCAGACTCGATTATTTACAGACCGCCGTCATATAGCTGGAATATTGCTGAGTGTGGCGTTAAACAGCAAACCAACCAACCAACTTGATATGAATCCAAAATTCACCCAAATAACAATAGTTTATCATAACCATACCTGTATTTTTGGTCATTAATGGTTGCCACGTCTTGATATTACTAAAATACTTTTCAAAGCAACATAACAAAAATCTCTCTGCTCTCTCATTTCCAGAAGGACTGGACTCTTCCTAGTGAGGCATTCCAACCACGTCATGAGATCTCTGACCGCACGACCCCTCCAGAACAGATGGAGAGCAGACATGACAGTTTAATTAGCTCAGGAAATGCCACAGACATCATCACACGTACTGTGCCTTCGGAGTCAGAGGAGCAAGACTTCCTCCTCTCTGTGTCCAAGATTCCAAATATGTCTGCTCTGAATGCAAAGAACGATGTTGCTCAACTTCTCAGAGACTTTGCAGAGCAGGTTGGTCAAATGATTGTCTGTCAATATTAGGTCAGGGGTCAACTGTCACCATTGGGTCAGGGGTCAACTGTCACAATTGGGTCGGGGGTCAACTGTCAAAATTGGGTCAGGGATCATTTGTCACTATTGGGCTGGGGTCAACTGTCACCATTGGGTCAGGGGTCAACTGTCACCATTGGGTCAGGGGTCAACTGTCACAATTAGGTCAGAGGTCAACTATCACTATTGGGCTGGGGTCAACTGTCACTATTGGGCTGGGGTCAATTGTCACCATCAGGTCAGGGGTCAACTGTCACTATCAGGTCAGGGGTCAACTGTCAATATTGGGCTGGGGTCACCTGTCACTATTGGGTCAGGGGTCAACTGTCACTATTGTGTCAGGGGTCAACTCACTATTGGGTCAGGGGGCAACTGTCACTATTGGGTCAGGGGTCAACTGTTACTATCACGTCAGGTATCAACTGTCACTATTGGGTCAGGGGTCAACTGTCAATATTGGGCTGGGGTCAACTGTCATTTTTGGGTCAATGGTCAACTGTCACATAGACGTGTTCTGTTTCATTTTATCTGCTTGGCTGACTGTGACGAAAAACAATATTCACTCATATCAACTCTGTAACTATGTTCAGGGTGATGTACAGACTCCGGTGTCTGTTCTGTTGGTCCTGGGAGACAGAGTGACATCCATCATAGATGAACAAACTCAGGAAAACTGGTTCCATTGTTATATAGGTAAGATCCCATTGTGACATAGGTGAATTCTCATTGTTACATTGATGAATTCCCATTGTTTCATAGGTGAATTCCCATTGTTACATAGGTGAATTCCCATTGTTATATAGGTGAATTCCCTTTGTTATATAGGTGAGCTCCCATTGTTACATAGGTGAATTCCCATTGTTATATAGTGAATTCCCATTGTTATATAGTTAAGATCCCATTGTTATATAGTTAAGATCCCATTGTTACATAGGTGAATTCCCATTGTTACATAGGTGAATTCTCATTGTTACATAGGTGAATTCCCATTGTTATATAGTTAAGATCCCATTGTTACATAGGTGAATTCCCATTGTTACATAGGTGAATTCCGATTGTTACATTGGTGAATTCCCATTGTTATATAGGTGAAGTCCCATTGTTATATATAGGTGATTTCCCATTGGTACATAGGTGAGTTCCTACTGTTATATAGGTGAATTCCCATTGTTACATAGGTGAATTCCCATTGTTATATAGGTGAAGTCCCATTGTTATATAGGTGAATTCCCATTGTTACATAGGTGAATTCCCATTGTTATATAGGTGAAGTCCCATTGTTATATATAGGTGATTTCCCATTGGAACATAGGTGAGTTCCTATTGTTATATAGGTGAATTCCCATTGTTATATAGGTGAAATCCCATTGTTATATATAGGTGATTTCCCATTGGTACATAGGTAAGATCCCATTGTTATATAGGTGATTTCCCATTGGTACATAGGTAAGATCCCATTGTTATATAGGTGAATTCCCATTGTTACATAGGTGAATTCCCATTGTTATATAGGTGAATTCCCATTGTTATATAGGTGAAGTCCCATTGTTACATAGGTGAATTCCCATTGTTATATAGGTGAAGTCCCATTGTTATATAGGTGAAGTCCCATTGTTACATTGGTGAATTCCCATTATTACATAGGTGAATTCCCATTGTTATATAGGTGAAGTCCCATTGTTACATAGGTGAATTCCCATTGGTACATAGGTGAATTCCCATTGTTATATAGGTGAAGTCCCATTGTTATATAGGTGAAGTCCCATTGTTATATAGGTGAATTCCCATTGTTATATAGTCGAGTTCCATTGTTATATGGGTGAGTTCCCATTGTTACATAGGTGAATTCCCATTGTTATATAGGTGAAGTCCCATTGTTATATAGGTGAAGTCCCATTGTTACATAGGTGAATTCCCATTGTTATATAGGTGAAGTCCCATTGTTATATAGGTGAATTCCCATTGTTACATAGGTGAATTCCCATTGGTACATAGGTGAGTTCCTATTGTTATATAGGTGAATTCCCATTGTTATATAGGTGAAGTCCCATTGTTATATAGGTGAATTCCCATTGTTACATAGGTGAATTCCCATTGGTACATAGGTGAGTTCCTATTGTTATATAGGTGAATTCCCATTGTTATATAGGTGAAGTCCCATTGTTATATAGGTGAATTCCCATTGGTACAAAGGTGAGTTCCTATTGTTATATAGGTGAATTCCCATTGTTATATAGGTGAATTCCCAT
Source organism: Haliotis cracherodii (assembly GCF_022045235.1). Lineage (NCBI taxonomy): Eukaryota > Metazoa > Mollusca > Gastropoda > Lepetellida > Haliotidae > Haliotis > Haliotis cracherodii. The sequence goes on along the minus strand of NW_027266272.1, from coordinate 2,966,406 downwards.
TGTTATATAGGTGAAGTCCCATTGTTATATAGGTGAATTCCCATTGGTACATAGGTGAATTCCCATTGGTACATAGGTGAGTTCCTATTGTTATATAGGTGAAGTCCCATTGTTATATAGGTGAATTCCCATTGTTACATAGGTGAATTCCCATTGGTACATAGGTGAGTTCCTATTGTTATATAGGTGAGTTCCCATTGTTAATTGTCACACAACTGCCGGTCATTCAAGTCATCTAAGTTGGAGTGTGTGGTCGGGATTTGTGACTTGGCTGATTGTATGTCATCAGAGCTCTAGATGAGCTTTTGGTTGATTAAAACACAGCTTATCTGGAGTTCTGGTCATCGACCCCAACTGTGTGGGACCTTGTACATTCTCTCAGTCAGTGGTTTGCCTGGCCCAGACACTAACACAAACAAGCAAAAGCATAGATTCATTCCCATTGTTTCTATGTTAAAATATAACCAGTACCTTAAAAATGAGTCACCAAAATTGGTCCCAGTATTGTGTATTTTGAGAATACGTGTATTTTAACAGAGGCTTAACATTTCATGCAAAACCACCCAAAACAGGAAATAAAGAAATTATTACAAAAGTTATGTAAAAAATTGGAGCAGAGATCGCTGCATTGAAAGAGAACTAAGAATGTCTTATTGTGTATATTGAGAATATTATAACGGAGGCTTAGAATTTCATTCAGAACCACCCAAAACAGGAAAAAATGTATAAAAAATTGGAGCAGAGATCGCTGCATTGAAAGAGAACTAAGAATGTCTTATTGTGTATATTGAGAATATTGTAACAGAGGCTTAGAATTTCATTCAGAACCACCCAAAACAGGAAAAAATGTATAAAAAATTGGAACAGAGATCGCTGCATTGAAAAGAACTGAGAATGTCTTTCTGGGGTATAATTCCTGATTCTTTTTTTTGTAGAAATGCTTGGCAGATATAAACTCTGGTCAAAAGCTAATGAAGTGATCAAGTTAAGCCACCTCCCCGCAGTGAAGTATTTGAACCAGGAGTCCACAACCATTAACAACCTATGTGCCAAGTGTAACCGTGGACTTCAGAGGAACCGCTGGCTGTGCGAGAGATGCAGACTCGCAGCCAACCTCTGTAGTATATGGTGAGTTGAATACACATTAAATACATTAGATGCTCAGGGGTGCCCTATACAGTGTTGTTGGTCTGATCTTGACTCAGAGAGAGGTATCAAATGTGAAATTTTAAAAAGATTGAAACTGATGAAATGTCTTAGAAGTAACGTCTTTCACCACATAAGATCAGATTTTAATAAGATTGAAATTGATGAAATGCCTTAAAACTAATGTCTTCCACCACATAGCCGCTATATGCATGTTTGTGTGTTTCAGTCACCACCAAGTGAAAGGCCTGTTTGCCTGGTGCCAGGGCTGCTGCCACGGGGGGCACCTGCAGCACATGAAGCAGTGGCTGGAGACAAGCAAGTACTGCCCCACAGGCTGTGGCCACAGGTGTGAGTACTCCTGACAGGATCAGCAAGCACTGCCCCACAGACTGTGGCCACAGGTGTGAGTACTCCTGACAGGATCAGCAAGCACTGCCCCACAGGCTGTGGCCACAGGTGTGAGTACTTCTGACAGGATCAGCAAGGACTGCCCCACAGGCTGTGGCCACAGGTGTGAGTACTCCTGACAGGAGCAGCAAGTACTGCCCCACAGGCTGTGGCCACAGGTGTGAGTACTGACAGGATCAGCAAGCACTGCCCCACAGGCTGTGGCCACAGGTGTGAGTACTCCTGACAGGAGCAGCAAGGACTGCCTCACAGGCTGTGGCCACAGGTGTGAGTACTCCTGACAGGATCAGCAAGCACTGCCCCACAGACTGTGGCCACAGGTGTGAGTACTCCTGACAGGATCAGCAAGCACTGCCCCACAGGCTGTGGCCACAGGGGCAGCAAGCATTGCAGCACAGGCGTGAATACTTCCTTAAATTTGCATAACTTGCCTCTCAGGAGTATCCTACAATCTCCCAACAGCAGGAATATCATGCACATATGTGATAGAACCTTCTGAGACAATCCTGACAGGAACCATGAGAATCTTTGACTTCCAGGAGAGTGGATCTGATCCTGACAGAAGCTGAATGATAAAACATCTGGCAGATCAAGCATCCTCACAGGCCGCCCCTCATCAACCCTCAGGGGGCACGGGTGGCCCAGTCGTCTAAGGCGCCGCGATTCGCTGTGTAGAGTTGCATCCCTTGGGCACGCCAGAAATCTATGATTGCGGGTTCGAATCCCGGTTCACCCCGATTATGTTTCTAGGTTTGTCAGCACCATACCCGTGCTCGTGGGTTTCACCGAAGTGGTAAACGTCTGTGACCTGCATCACTTTGGGCTTTCCTCCCACATTAAGCTGACACGCCGCGATATAACTGGAATACTGTTAAAAGCGGCGTTAAACCAAACTCACTCACTCACTCATCAACCCTGACTAGAGAGTAACGTCCGGATGCTTCTGCCAGAAGGCCTTCTCAGCACCTCACTACACCAATGATGACAGCGATGACACTGGGAATGTCCAGAACATGGACACGTCAAAGTGTTGTTGATCTCAATGTTATCTCATAGCATGAACTGCATCCATAGAGAAACTCACCCGAGTGTCCTTTGATATAAGATATATCAACACGAGTTCATGAAAGTGGAAAAACTCTGAGGCTCACCCATGAGTGTTGATATATTTTATATCGAAAGACACGAGGGTGAGATTTTATTTATCATCCAATATCATTCTTAAATCGAAATATGCGAAAAGAGAAATCAGTGATACAATGTAGACATCTCTCACCCAAATGATATCTCCTGTGGGAACCTGTTTTGGATGACAAATCACTTGGGGTATTTTTGAAACCTCTATACACTAGGTGCAGATAGGTTAGCTTCGTGACCCGAGGACATGGGTTGAAATCTTGTCAGTTTATACCTGAGACAGTTATATCTCAAACCAAAAAGTATGGATTTGGTGTTTATTGAGGATCGGACTGTCCCAGGTAAGGTCTCAGTTCTAAACATTGATTCTGATAAAAACTGAATCCCCCCAAGTTTTGAGATAAATTCCCAATTGTAAAATGGTGGCATGCTCAAAGCGAAGCCTGAGTGCTATAAGTTTAATGAAAACATCACACAATGTGGAGCAGCAGCGTCTTGCCATGCAAGGAAGGTTTTGATCAAGAACTATATGTTGCATATTCTACTCAAAACAAGTCAAGGCCACACTTTCTTTTCACTTGCTTTGTTTCCGCCAACTGTAACTTTTGTTCAAAAGGAAAAAATAATTCTGAATTTTCGCTTTCTTTTATCCCGCTGATAAGCTGATAGGATATTGCACTAAAAAGATATTTTCTCAACAAGGACCCACTGAAATTGACATGTATTATCAGGCTAATCAAAATAAAGTTTTTCCTGAAATGGAATAGGATGCAAACATGCATGACGGTATCATTATTCCTACTATCACCTACCAACAGGTAATTTCCTGTAAAAAAAAGCAGCAAAGCAAGTAGAAAAAAGTGTGAACACCCACAACTAGAAGTCTGTGTTGCAGTACCGCCAGCCATGACAGGTTTACTTTATGCATATGAAAGAATTGGGTGTTTTTAACTATTTTGAGTAGTATACTAGTATTTTATCTCGTTTTACCTACAATAGACATGCAGTTCATTTTCAGAGTAAGACTAGGATTAGAGCTGTTAAGCTATTAACTAAACTGGATAATTCCAGAATGGTTGAGTTTTGTTGGAAGAAAGTTTACAGACATGTTAAGCCTCACTATCCCTGAACTTAGGAAGTAAGATTGTTATCGGACATCAAACTTCGGAACTGCTACCAGCAACTACAGAAATTAGGCGATTATTTGTTTTAGTTGGTACAGAATTTTATTTTGTTCTTACAGTGTCAGTGGGGGAAAGAAATTAAAAAAAACAAACAACTGCCTTTACGAGGCACATGAATGTCGACACTTTCCCACCTAAACGACTGCGCAATTTGATAGGCCATATCGAAGGGAGATAATTCCTATCAGTCTCCACTGCTTCAAACGCTGTAGCAAACACGTTGCTATATACATTTCACAATGAGTCCTCTTTTGAACACAAACTAATTTGAGTGATATTTCATGTTAGATTATTTTTTCATTTATATTTTCATACCATTAAAGACAGCAGTATTATATAAGTATCCGAAAAAATATTTTCATTTTTTTTATTTTGCTTTTTTCATGTTGGCCAATCTGTAAACCACACACACAAATTAATTGCTGCAATCTTATTAAAATGAGATCTTAGTTCTCGTTACCGTTAAACAAAGTTGGTTCAGTGGTAGCGAGAACGAAGATCTGATTTTAATGAGATTGGAATCGCCTTTGTTCGCTATGAATACCACTTACCTCTAAGCCTGGCTGTACATCTGGAGTCAGATAGCTGACCGCGGGATGCCTCATGCGGAGTACTTTCCTGTACTGAACCCTCATCACTCACTGAAGTTTTAAAGCTAATGTCACAAATATTGTGGTTACAATTTCTCGCAATATTTAAAATATTTGAGTTTCGATATCCTCTCATGAATACAAATTGTGAAGCTTATTCACTGTATCCTAATCATGAAGTTTTCCTAGATTTCAAACAGAATTAGTTATTTTTCTTAAGAAAATTAAATTCATTTTTAAAATCCATAATTTATTAAAATAACTGTTAGTTCATATACTCATGACTCCATCAAGTATGTAACGAAACACAGCACCAAAGATCTAACCATATATATATTTACATTGTACTGTCAACTGGATGTTGGATATTTTTAACAAGGTGTTATCTGTGCTGCAGCCTGTCAAGGAATCGGAATGAGAGTGTGTAGTTTTGAAGCAATCTGATTACGGTCACAAAAAGTACCTGTTTTACTCTTTTGTAAAGTAAGTCTTAACTGTGAAACAGTGTTGTTCTTCTGGGGCAAATGCAAGTTCATCTTAGACCTTCTTCTCCCCACAATGTGTGTCCCGGAGAACTTGGTATAGAACCTGTATGTTTAGGGTAATTCTGTGATTTGCTCCTAGACAGGAAGTCCCAGTGGACCCAGTATCTCTGGTGTCGGTAACCTTGACTACAATGCATCAACAATCAACTCTGTGGATAAGATTTTGTATGGTTTCAACACTGGTGAGCAGAACAGTGAAACTACTGGAGAGAAGCTTGTACAGTTTATGTCTAAATAGTGTTCATTCTTGGGATTCATTTCTTGATATATTATCATAGTGACAATAATGAGGCTATTTCTGTAACAAAATTCCACATCACTGTCGGACATTCGAGTGTGCAACACAAGAAATAGACATATAAACAGCAGAGAAGGGAGAGTAAGATAAGATAAATATACACTTTCACTCCGGCTCCTAGTGTGAAACCTTACGCGGGATCCTGCTACAACAGATTTATGTTACCGACATGTTTCAATATGACATTGTAAAAGAATTAAACAAATTCAATATTTATAGGAAACGGCTGTTTAATTGAACTGAGGTTAACATGTGCTATGTCAATTGACTTCCACTGACTTGGAAAAAGCATGCAGCTTTTCGCTTCATAGCGATATGAGGGATTTATTCTCCCTGTCAGAAATCCACTTGCAACTTGTGTTGTTCATGTTGGGGTATAAGGGATATATTCTCCTGCTGAGAAATTTATTTCCCTCCAAGGCGGGATACACAGAATGTTATCAAGATCACGCGAACCAATCAGATCTCATCATTCTGACTTGGAGGTATGATAATTTCAGTTGTAGCCTTTTGAAGGGTACATTTTGAGTCGTATAAGTTTCACATAGACTTGCTACTTTATCCAATGATTATTTTTATGCTATTCATTTCAATTTTCAAATTGAAGTAAATAAATCAAATCAGTTTAACACTGTTAACCGAACTATTTCAGTCAACGACAGCCAGTCTTGTGTCATCATTCGAGATATATTTTCCCTTTACTCCAAGATCATTAGTGCTATTCCTGTCTCTCTTTCAGAATGATTATTTCAGGGCCATTCATGGCCCACTTGTCTGAGGGGCTGCAAACCCAGGGCAGAGTTGTGTCCCTCAGCCATGCCAGGATACCCTGGTGTGGATTTGAATCCCAGATGTGCCCCGATTATGATTCTTAGTCTGTCTGCACATCGCATGGGAATATGGATTTCGTCAGAATTGTAACAGTCTGTGACTTGTATCTCTCTGTGTTTCTTTTAATGAGCTCTTTTTATAATCAACATCTTTGACCTGTGATCCCAGTGATATGGCTGTGTTTGTTTCTTTCTTTCTTTGTTATTTTGTTCTTTATTACTGTTTGTTTGTTGTTTAACGCCACACTCAACAATATTCCAGCAATATGACGGCAGCCTGAAAAAATCAAGTCTGGACCAGACAATACAGTGATTGATATCATGAGCATCGATCTACACAATTGGGACATAATGACATGTATCAACCAAGTCAGCGAGCCTGACCACCCGATCCCCCATTAGTGACCTTTTACAGCAAGCATGCGTTGCTGAAGACCAATTCTAACCCAGATCTTCATGGGGATATCTGTAAAGGAAGGTACTAAAAGCTGTCAGTCGCATCCATTGTTTGATGGAAACTGGTATAACTGATGTATATAACTGATTATATTTATCTTATTTTTAGTAAGAATTTATCATTTCCCCAATCAGAAACATTTCACCACCAGTTTATCAATTTGGACCCACCAAAACCATGGAAAAGACAGATGAACCATTTTTGGTGACTTTTTACTTTCTGTGTTGGGGCAGTGGGGTAGCCTAGTGATTAAAGCGTTTGCTTGTCAGGGCAAAGCCCTGGGTTCGATTCCCCACATGGGTACAATGTAAAGTTCATTTCAGTGTTTTTTGTGATATTGCTGGAATATTGCTCAAAAGGGACATAACACCATACTCACTCACATCTGTCCCTGCTAGAATCAGGCTGTGTGACCTTCACCTTTTCATTCACACAATCCAATGATAACCTAAAGAGTGTTGTTGAGTGTCACCTTGTGTGTAACATCAACATCTGTGGACTACCCGGTATTGTTCTGTTATGAAATCATGGCAATAACATGGCTGAAGAAGCTATGAGGATGTTAGCTAAGATCTTGTGACATGCAAGTTTTCATATGATCGTCTCTGTTGTATATAGGCTGTTAATGTTCCATTATTTACAAGCCAAAGTCTGTGCAATCCATTGCAATTCTATTTGTTAAGCTGTTGATGTGTACATAACTGTAAAAATGTAGAAATGTATATCTTGTCCAAGGAGTGTGTGTGACTGCTTGAACCACATATTGGGTGCTGTGTATATACATGCGAGGAATAAATGTGTCCTTCCACCTGGCTCGACTAGTTACTCACCTCTACTTCCTTTAGGTGCTCACAAAACCTCTGGTCACCTCCAGGCGGTCGGGTAGCCTAGTGGTTAAAGTGTTCGCTCGTCACGCCAAAGACCCAGATTCGATTCCCGACGTGGGCACAATGTGTGAAGCCCATTTGTGGTGTCCCCCGCCGTGATATTGCTGGAATATTGCTAAAAGCGGTGTAAAACCATACTGACTCACTCACTCTGGCCACCTCCCTGGTCTTGTGGAAAGACCGTCTGCCCGGAGCGGAAGGTCATGGTTCCATCCCATGGCTGCTTTATACCCGAAGACTGGTCAGGTCGGAGTCAGAATTCTATGTCTGACTGTGGCAACCATGATAAACTGAGGCTTGGTATCTCATTTGCCAAGCTTTTTGTTTGTTTGTTTGTTGTTTAGTACTCAGCAGTATTCAGCAGTATTCCAGATTTTTGAAGTCGGTCTGAAAAATTATCGAGTCACACACAGTGTCGCCCAGAATGTGACAGCTGACACCTCAATGAAGAACAGTCCTATTTGGTGATTCCGGGTGGGAATATAGGCCCCGAACATTCCAGTGTTGGTTGTCCCAAGAGGCGACTAAATGGACTTCATTGATTGAATGACATCGTGGCAATTGTCATGGATGGATTGTTTGTTTGTTTGTTTGTTGTTTAACGCCGCACTCAGCAATTTTCCAGCTATATGACGGGGATCTGTAAATAATCGAGTCTGGACCAGACAATCCAGTGATTGACATCATGAGCATCGACCCACGCAATTGGGATACAATGACATGCTTTAACCAAGTCACGAGTCTGACCACCCGATCCCCTTAGTTGAATGTCCATGTTATAAACCACGATGGGTTGTTGTTCAAAAACGCCCTCAGCAATATTCCAGCTATAAGATGGCGGTCTGACAGATTATCAAGTCTGGACCAGACAATCCAGTGATTGACATCATGAGCACCGATCCACGCAATTGGGATACAATGACATGCATCAACCAAGTCAGCAGGTCTGACTACCCAATCCCATTACGTGCCTCTTACGACAAGCATAGTCGCCTTTTATGGCAAGCATGGGTTCCTAAAGACCTATTCTACCCCGATCTTCATGGGCCCATCTGTCTAGCACTATGAAAGAGGCTTAAGTCTGGATCAGTACACGCACATCTCCAAGAAATATATAAATACTTCAGCTTTACTTTTACAGCCACACACCCCTCCTTGAAATTTCAAAATGTTATGTTGAAATTTCAAGATACTAAGTTTAAATTTCATGCTACATTCTAAGTTGAAATTTCAAGACAATGATCTTGAAATTTCAAGATAATAAGTTGATATTTCAAGTTAATATCTAGAAATTTATCACGAAACTTATCGTGAAAATTCAAGATCATTATCTTGAAAATTCAAGAACATTATCTTGAAATGTTAACTTTTGTATGTTGAAATTTCAACATAACATCTTGAAAAAATTCAAGTTGGTATCTTGAAATTTCAAGAAAAAAATTAAAAGTAACAATTGGCCCGAAAAGGATTCCGTAAATGTGTGACACCCTACCACCTTTAACACAACGTTAGGCACACACAGTGTCGCCCAGAATGTGACAGCTGACACCTCAATGAAGAACAGTCTTATTTGGTGATTCCGGGTGGGAATATAGGCCCCGAACATTCCAGTGTTGGTTGTCCCAAGAGGCGACTAAATGGACTTCATTGATTGCAAGACATCCTTACAATTATGGATGGATTGTTTGATTGTTTGTTTGTTAGTTTGTTGTTTAACGCCACACTCAGCAATATTTCAGCTATATGACGACCATCTGTACATAATCGAGTCTGAACCAGACAATCCAGTGACTGACATCGTGAGCATCGATCTACGCAACTTGGATACGATGACATGGATCAACCAACTCAGCGAGTCTGACCATCCGATGTCGTTAGTATGGGTTGCTCAAGACCTATTCTACCCCATCTTCCCAGGGCAAGAGAGTTAACTTACTTTAAAAGTCCAGTTTCCACCCTTGCCGAACTTGGCTGGAATTACTTGGCTCGATCGTTGCGCCACCAGTGGCTATTACCAATTATGTCCCTTCTAAACCTCTCCTGTGGACCAATCAGATTCCACCTCTCGCATCACTTGCGTTTGCTTCACACAAAATGGTGGCGCCCAGTCAGGACGATCTGATCGATAGTCAAGATCTATATTGTGATAAAACGGGTCTTACATCGCAAAATGCATCAAATCACGTGAGCATCTTGATTAAAAATATGAAAGGATTTGGAAAATATCTGCTGACAACGAGTTGGCGGTGCACATGCTTTGCAAATCCTGCAATCGATCGAAATCTGCACCAGAGCTTACGAACCGGATTTTGATTTCGGTGCGCGAATTTGATTGGACTATGTTTAGACTCGTTAGTCCAGACAAAATGTAACCCCATAATACCAGGCTAATTCGGCAAGGGTGGAAACTGGACTGTTAAAGTCAGTTAACTCTCTTGCCTCGGGAAGATGATTCTACCCCCGATTTCCACAGGTCATAGATGGATACTATTGATGTTACTCTTATTTTAAACATGTGTTATTGTCTGAATGTATTTGAGTGAGTGAGTTGGGTTTAATGCCTCTTTTAACAGTATCCAAGTTATATCACTGCGTGTCAGCTTAATGTGGGAGGAAAGCCCGAAGTGATGCAGGTCTCAGACGTTTACCACTTCGGTGAAACCCACGAGCACGGGTATGGTGCTGACAAACCTAGAAACATAATCAGGGCGAACCGGGATTCGAACCCACAATCATAGGTTTCTGGCTTGCCCAAAGGACGCAACTCTGCACAGCGAATCGCGGCGCCGTATACGACTAGGCCACCCGTGCCCCACTGAATGTATTTGAGCGAAAGTGACCCTCTCGCACTATACAGTATGACACAATATTCAAGCATACTGAATATGTACAACAGATACATGCATTAATACACATAATTATAATCCCACTAGTTCCCTTCGACGCCAAGTGGAATCTGTTTCGGCAGATAATCGAGATTGAATATTCTCTGGCATTGACGTCATATATTTACTTACAATTGTCTTACCAATTGTGCAAATATATTTAGCGTTTGATCAGTGAATAAATAGAATGGTGTGTTGGATAAAATAATAAATCTTTTGGATTCATTTATATAATCATGTACTGCTTGGTAAATGCGTTTTTTTTATAACCAAACGTCACCATAAGAAATGTGTGAGACTAGTTGTCCACAATTGTTCAATGTTGCAAAGAAAAGTGTCGTCCATCTTCCCGGGGCAGGGGAGTTAACTGACTGTGGAATCTGGACTTATATAGTGGGTTAACTCCCTTGCCTCGGGAAGATGGGTGCAGCATGATATTGTTATAGTTAATACATTCAGCAACCTATGTTTACAGCAAGAGGCACCTAAAAGGATATGATGGTCAGTCTCGGTGACCTAGTTGATGAAATGGCGTTTAGCCCAATTCGCGTGGATGGATGCTCATGATGTCAATTACTGGATTGTCTTAGACTAGGTCTTCAGCAACCCATACTTGCCGTGAAAGGCGACTGACGGGATCGGGTGGTCAGGCCTCGCTGTCCTGGTTGATGTATGACATCGTGTCCCAATTTCGTGGATCGATGCTCATGGTGTCAATAACGGGATTGTCTGATCCAGACTCGATTATTTACAGACCGCCGTCATATACCTGGAATATTGCTGAGTGTGGCGTTAAACAACAAACAAACAAAACAATCAAACAAACAGTAGTCACAGTGTTCATTGTGGAGTGTTCCTGGACTTCTTTTGAATAGGGCGGTCGGGTAGCCTAGTGGTTAAAGCGTTCGCTCGTCACCCGGGTTCGATTCCCGACATGGGTACAATGTGTGAAGCCCATTTCTGGTGTCCCCCGCCATGATATTGCTTGAATATTGCTAAAAGCAGCGTAAAACCAAACTCACTCACTCTTTTGTGTAGTATGCATTATTATGCAATATCTGAGTATGTTGAATATGTACACAAACACACACACACACACACACACACACACACACACACACACATACATACATACATGTACTCTAAACAGAAAAAGAGTTTACGTTGCTTCATGGATGTTACAGAGCGTTGGCATATCTAATGCCCCAGCTATTAAAGTCTGGTTCTGATGTTGATTGTTGGATTCCTTTTGTTTAGTTTGGAAGCGTCGGTTAACAGTGTACCATACATAGCGCAGTCAATGATAGTCACACCAGCTGGTTCAACATCACTGCCGGTTGTCACTTTTATTTTTCATATTCATTTATGGAACATCCATTATGATCTATGTCAAGCGTTTTAATTCTCATCATAAATTAATAGCACAGCGCTGCGAAGTGAGGTTTGACAACTGCTCACATGTGACCTGCTTAAGGTGAGCCGGCATCACTGAGATGATATATACATGAAGTAATGCCATCCACAGCCTAATGAATGAAATCACTTTACAAAAGATACGTGTCCAATATTTTAAAATTTAACATTTTGTATCAAATCTATCGGATATGATAGTAAACGAATAATTTAGACCGTTCAATTTCTCGTTTCACAAAGCGATCTTAGCACAACGACTTTTGTAAGTCAGTGATAAAGTATGGTAGTTATACGATCATCTTAGCACAAACACTGTTGTAAGTTAGTGATAAATTATGGGAGTTATACGATTATCTTAGCACAACGACTGTTGTCAGTCAGTGTTAAAGTCTGGTAGTTATACGATCATCTTAGCACAAACACTGTTGTAAGTCAGTGATAAATTATGGGAGCTATACGATTTTATTACTTGCCCGTGAAGAGATCACCCGTTAAAAAACATACAGCTGTATTACACATTGTGTAATACCAAAACGCGTGCTTATGTACTCTCGGAACACATTTCAGGAACAAATATTGAAAGCTCTCAACCTCCCTTGGCTTATTCAACGACATCGCGTGTGGAGTTGATAGATCACAGAGAGGAGCTTATGCACACTCGATGACCCAAGCAACCTTGTTGCTAGGCTGACGTCACATGGCATTGTTTCGCCGATGGATCTTGCAACAAAATTCCACAAATTACGTCATCGGGTATTGTGACGTTATTGTAAACTTTGAGGTGCAAGGCCCGTTCCACAAGGCGATAGTCTTAGCCCTCCGATTTTTTGTGAATTCTAAAGGCGGACCGTTGTATGGTATTAAATTCATACGTTTCAACTTTTGACCTGTTTGAAGTATTATTCTGTTAAAATCAATTGGACTATGCCGTGGATCGTGTAGGTGTCAGCCTATTCATACTCAACAGTATAATTAAAAAACCCGTTATAAATGGCAAGTAATAAATATAATACTAAACTCGCTCCCGTGTAAAACCAATTTTATGAAACTCGTGAAAAGTTGTATCTGACTCGCTTTCGCTCGTCAGATACCACAACTATTCACTCGTTTCATAAAATTGGTATTATACGGGAGCTCGTTTAGTATTCTATATATCTTAGCACAACGACTGTTGTAAGTCAGTGATAAAGTATGGTAGTTATACGATCATCTTAGCACAAACACTGTTGTAAGTTAGTGATAAATTATGGGAGTTATACGATTATCTTAGCACAACGACTGTTGTCAGTCAGTGTTAAAGTCTGGTAGTTATACGATCATCTTAGCACAATCACTGTTGTAAGTCAGTGATAAATTATGGGAGTTGTACGATTATCTTAGTACAACGACTGTTGTCAGTCAGTGTTAAAGTGTGGTAGTTATACGATCATCTTAGCACAAAGATCACCTTGTGGAACGGGGACCAGATCAAATTATGTACCATTTATTCGATCGGTTGATCCAGTCAGCACAGCACCACCGTAACACGTAAAAGCAGTTTCAATTATCCGTATTATATATCATCTGTATGCACATATTGACATGTGTATTCAACCTTGTGCATTCCTGGCATACTGTAGGGGTTGGGAAATGACACAGGCTGTGACTGAACAAGTATCTCCCACGGGCATGATCGACTAGTTCCGTGTTATGTCATTGAGGTGAGGAAGAGACCGCCTCCGTGGCCTAGTGCATAGAGCGCCTGACAGCGGAAGGTGAGTGGTCCGATCCCCGGCCGCGTCCAACCAAAATACGTTAAAATGGTATTTGTTGTTACCATGCCTGGCTCTCGGCATTAAGTGAATTAATCAAGGACTGGTCGGCTCGGTGTGTCTGAGTGGGGTATGCATGTAAACTGAGTCCGTGAAGATCCGGGGTAAAATAGCTCTTCAGCAACCCATGCTTGCCGTAAAAGGCGACCATGCTTGTCGTAGGAGGCGACTAACGGGATCCGGTGGTCAAGCTCGCTGACTTGGTTGATATAAGTCATAGTATCCCAATTGCGTGGATCGATGCTCATGCTGTCAATCACTGGATTGTCTAGTCCAGGCTCGATTATATACAGACCGCCGTCATATAGCTGGAACATTGCTGAGTGAAGCGTTAAACAACAAACAAACAAACGAAACATTAACTTTGGGTGTTTCCGGAACAACGTAAACCATGAATCGTCTTTTTTCTTTCTGACTTTCTGACTCTTTGAAAGAAATATATTTTTATAGGAATTGTCGATATGTCAATACTCATCTTAGATAAAGATGATAGTTGAATAAAGATAAACATTTGCTTGGAATGGCTAGTAATTAATTCGATATATTTTTATTATGTCAACGCTTACGTATATTGAAGAGTTAGCGAAATTGTTTTGCGCCGTTTTTAAGCAATATCACGGCGGGGGATACCAGAAATGGGCTTCACACATTGTACCCATATGGGAATCGAACCCGGGTCTTCTGCGTGACGAGCGAACGCTTTAACCACAAACCATCCCGTCTACATAACTGAAAGAGGTAGATTTGTAACTGTTCCAAGAGACCCTGGACCTTGAGAAATATGCGTTGTGGATACGTAATGAATATCATATTACTGTGTTGTCCATATGATATTCAATCGTTATTTGTGATAAGTATTATTAATATCTTTGCCTATGTAAGGTTAATGTCTGTGGTTTAGTGTCTCCGAAAGAATCATTCTTATCCTGTCCATAATGTTAAAATATTCTAAGCACGTCAACTGAATAGACACAAATGTATGTGTGAATAAATCAGTACCGTATTTCCTCGATTAAACCCCGGGGTATCTGAAAACACATTGTCCCCGCTAAACAGAAAGATTTTAGAGAACTTTCAAACTGCGGTGGGAGATGGGCCCGAGCGGATCATTCGTCGGACATTAAAACCATTAACACCGGCGGTAAAGAGTGTCTGAAAGAAATATATACGTGGGCGTTTTATCGAGGAAATACGGTATGTCATTACTTACTCGTATACGCATAACTGATAGTGTTCGCTCGCATGTGTTTCAAGTCATCGATGTTTGGGAAATGTACAGACCTCCCCACCCATTCTTGTCGTCACTGAACTCAAATATATTTTCAAGGGAGGTATTGAAAGTAAAAGTACATGTGTATTAACTCTAGACACCTTCTTGTCTAAAAACCATAACAAACCGAACTTCAGATATTTCTTTATTATTCATGGATGTATATCATGCATTATGTGTGTAATGAAGCAATGATAAGCAGATGCACATGACGTCATACCATACTTATTTTCCATAATTAGTTTCCGCTGTATATTGTTTGACGAACGCACACTAGATATGTTGAAACGCGTTCACTCGCTCTTAACAAAAACTGGATATTTATGACAAACGATGTTATACAGTCACGGGATATCATTATGAAATAGACTTTGACTAGAATGATGCAGTAATTACTTGTAAGAGGCCTATTAAGCTGAACAATCAGTACGTGCTATATTGAGATAGCAGTTACATATATTCATGACAGTGCGTAGGGTTTGACGCCGTGTGTAACAGCATTCCAGATACATCACTGCATAAAGCCCGAAGTGATGCGGCTCTCAGACGTTCACCGCTTTAGTGTAACCCGCGAACCCGGGAATGATGAAGACAAATATAGAAACAGTCGGAGCGAACTGGGATTCAAACCCACAATGATAGACTTCGTGACATTTGGTGATTCAGAAAATGAAATCTCATTAAAATTGATTTTTTAACACTCCTATACAATAACTCCCTACGTAAAGATCTGGAACGCCTCCATGGAACTCATATACAATAACTCCCTGTGTGAAGATCTGGAACACCTCCATAGAACTCCTATACAAAAACTCCCTGCGTGAAGATCTGGAACACCTCCATAGAACTCCTATACAATAACTCCCTGCGTGAAGATCTGGAACACCTCCATAGAACTCCTATACGATAACTCCCTGCGTGAAGATCAGGAACACCTCCAGAGAACTCCTAGACGATAACTCCCTGCGTGAAGATCAGGAACACCTCCATAGAAGTCCTATACAATAACTCCCTGCGTGAAGATCTGGAACACCTCCATAGAACTCCTATACAATAACTCCCTGCGTGAAGATCAGGAACACCTCCATAGAACTCCTATACAATAACTCCCTGCGTGAAGATCTTGAACACCTCCATAGAACTCCTATACAATAACTCCCTGCGCGAAGATCTGGAACATCTTCATAGAACTCCTATACAATAACTCCCTGCGTGAAGATCTGGAACACCTCCATAGAACTCCTATACAATAACTCCCTGCGTGAAGATCAGGAACACCTCCATAGAACTCCTATACAATAACTCCCTGCGTAAAGATCTGGAACACCTCCATAGAACTCCTATACAATAACTCCCTGCGTAAAGATCAGGAACACCTCCATAGAACTCCTATACAATAACTCCCTGCATGAAGATCTGGAACACCTCCATAGAACTCCTATACAATAACTCCCTGCGTGAAGATCAGGAACACCTCCATAGAACTCCTATACAATAATTCCCTGCGCGAAGATCTGGAACACCTTCATAGAACTCCTATACAATAACTCCCTGCGGAAAGATCTGGAACACCTCCATGGAACTCCTATACAATAACTCCCTGCGTGAAGATCAGGAACACCTCCATAGAACTCCTATACAATAATTCCCTGCGCGAAGATCTGGAACACCTTCATAGAACTCCTATACAATAACTCCCTGCGGAAAGATCTGGAACACCTCCATAGAACTCCTATACAATAACTCCCTGCGTGAAAATCAGGAACACCTCCATAGAACTCCTATACAATAACTCCCTGCGTGAAGATCAGGAACAATTCCATATAACTCCTATACAATAACTCCCTGCGTGAAGATCAGGAACACCTCCATAGATCTCCTATACAACAACTCCCTGCGTAAAGATCAGGAACACCTCCATAGAACTCCTATACAATAACTCCCTGCGTGAAGATCTGGAACACCTCCATAGAAGTCCTATACAATAACTCCCTGCGTGAAGATCAGGAACACCTCCATAGAACTCCTATACAATAACTCCCTGCGTGAAGATCTTGAACACCTCCATAGAACTCCTATACAATAACTCCCTGCGTGAAGATCTGGAACACCTCCATAGAACTCCTATACAATAACTCCCTGCGTGAAGATCAGGAACACCTCCATAGAACTCCTATACAATAACTCCCTGCGTGAAGATCAGGAACAATTCCATATAACTCCTATACAATAACTCCCTGCGTGAAGATCAGGAACACCTCCATAGATCTCCTATACAACAACTCCCTGCGTAAAGATCAGGAACACCTCCATAGAACTCCTATACAATAACTCCCTGCGTGAAGATCTGGAACACCTCCATAGAAGTCCTATACAATAACTCCCTACGCGAAGATCTGGAACACCTTCATAGAACTCCTATACAATAACTCCCTGCGTAAAGATCAGGAACACCTCCATAGAACTCCTATACAACAACTCCCTGCGTAAAGATCAGGAACACCTCCATAGAACTCCTATACGATAACTCCCTGCGTGAAGATCTGGAACACCTCCATAGAAGTCCTATACAATAACTCCCTGCGTAAAGATCTTGAACACCTCCATAGAACTCCTATACGATAACTCCCTGCGTAAAGATCTTGAACACCTCCATAGAACTAGGGCTAGCACTATAAATCGGCATCAGTCCGGACTAGTACAAGCAGCCACACACACACACACACACACACACACACACACACACACACACACGTGCATGCACGTCGCTATATAAGTGCAATAATCTTGGACGCGACGTTAAACCAATTTCACCTCACCTCAGTTTGCGTTTTAATACAAAACTGCCCCTAGCTTGTTAACTTCAACTAATATGAGGATAGGGTGGTCTCAGTGTGTGGCCTGACTTGTGTGCCATCGTACATCAGTGGAGTGAGTGGACCATGCTATAAACCACTGGTTGATGCATGTCACCGTATCACCATGCCGGAGATCGGTGACGCTTAAGACGTCAATCACTGGATTGCCTGGTCAAGACTCGATTATTTATAGACAGCTAGAATATATCTGAGTGCGTCGTTAAAAAACAAACAAACAAATTATATAATCGTCTAGTGATTTGTTTAAATCATAACTCGTCCACCCGTGAAGATCCGGTTAGAATTTGTCTTCAGCAACCCATGCTTGTCGTAAGAGGCGACTCACGGGATCGGTTGGTCGGCTCGCTGACTTGGTTGATGCATGTCATCGTATTCGAATTGCGAAGATCAAAGCTCATGATGTCAATCATTTGATTATTTTTTTTATAAGCATTACGTAGAAGTTGACGGTATAAGGATCTATACCGAAACGTCGCCTTTACAGTATTAAAGAAGTTGTTATCCATAAATTGTGTCTACTTTGTTATCATTGGATTGCCTGGTCCAGACTCGATTATTTACAGACCGCTGTCATATACCTGGAATATTGCTAAGTGCGGCGTTAAACAACAAACAAACAAACTCGTCATAGAATATACCAAACCGACTGGCATGTAGCCGTTCTAAACAAACCCATACACGTCAGCTCTCCGTGAGGTATGGACATAATGACGTCATAGTTTTTTATGTCACGACGCTTGCTGGCCGCGTCACACCTGTACCCGTTGTACCCCGAGCTGTCATATACGTTATGCGCTGGCTGTCCCACCGACGGCCACATTAAACCAAACATAACGTAACTTGTAATGATAAATCCATCACATGTGTTAGTAGCTGTACGGCATGTGTAGGGGATTTTACGAGCAAAGCGATCGTATACTTCAAATCCCGAACACCCAGGTAATGACCCATGCAACTCACACGTGCTACTCCGCACGTATGCATTTGAAGCTGGATCGAGAAGCCGCCTAAACTGTATCTAGAACGTGATCGGATTGTGACTACAAAGCCTGCGTTCGTATTGATCCAAAAGCGCAGAGCAAGGTGCCCGCTATTTCTGAGATTACACATCCGTATCCTGTTTTAGGGCACATGTTACTGAGGCAGCAGCCCCAAACGTGTTTTAAATCAGTTGTGGCGTCTTCAATAGGTTCCGGTGCAAAGGAACATCTCTTGCGTTATGTGTCAATCATTTGATGAGACTGGGTCAGATTAAGAACAAGCTTGCAAGATATGCACGGAGCGAACGGGAGATGGCGATTTGCCTCGACGGCTAACCTGTAAACACAACGTAATATCATCCACAGACTGCGCGAAGTGTTTTACCATATCGACTCCACACTCGAACCGCAGTTCACAGACAACTGGAGGACGCTCTGTTTGTGTGAATGTTTAGATTTCACCCCACTAGACACACTTATTCACACTGGAATACTGGCACAAGGCCGTGAATATATGCTATATCTCGCCCTTTGAATTATTCCACCGATTTAGCGGTTAGGCCCAGCTATGTGCATGAATATGTAGAGGTGACTAGCAACACGAGGTGGGCCGCTACTGTAGCTATGTCAAGGTGACGAGAATGGATAGCCACATAATTATTCTCTTCTCAGCTGTTCTTGTCGAAATAGTGAGTATTATTTTGTTATCATTTATCTCAGACAGTTTTCATAACATTTGCAGATATGGACATTTTGCTTGTGTGTTGTTTTTTTTGTTTGTTTGTTGTTTAACGCCGCACTCAGCTCTATGAGTACGACGGTCTGTAAACAATCGAGTCTGGACCAGGGAATCCAGTGATTGATATCATGAGCATCGTTCCACGCAATTTGGATACGATGACATGTATCAAACATGCAAGTCAGTGAGCCTGACCACCCGAACATGGGTTGCTAAAAACCTATTCTCACCGGGATCTTCACGGGACATAGAGTTTGTAAAAATGAGGGTGCCATTTGTAATCACAAGCTTTCATGCTTACATTGAGGTCGTGTTGTTGTTGTTGACAGATGCGCGAGTATTCCATTAAAACGAATGTATTTGGTTTTTTTTTGTCATTTGGGTCTATAATATTATTTACAGTAAAGTACGTTCATAACGAACACGCTTATTACGAATTGACGGATATAACGAACTGATTTTTTTGCTATAGTTATGCGGTATATATGCTTATAACGAACTACGGTTATAACAAACTAAAGTTAGTGGTCCATTCGAGTTCGTTATAACCGTAGTTCACTGTATAAGGAAGATAATTTATAGATGTGAACTTCTTTATTATGAGTAACACAGCGTTTCGGAGTATATGCTTACTCCTTCACCTGATAATATAGGTTTCCTTATGTGCATCAATTCTAAATGCCTTTTCAAATAGAATTTATATTTTCAAATAATAGTGCACAGGCAGTTGCTCTTGGTCCGTGTATAATATTTTTTTAAAGAGAAAGATTTCAAATCATTTCTCAAACTGTTAATTAGTCGTTAATGATTTAAAGGTTTCTTACAGCTATGATTGAACGTTTAACCTATGAATGCATACATATAAGCGTTAGGTATTTATCCCTCTGTTGATTTAAAAGGAAGCGAGAACTGCCATGTGTACCAGCTGTTCACCATACAATTAAAGAAAGGCACTAACCTACGATATCCTGTTACCGTAAATGATACACTGTGAGAGCTGGGGAAATATGACCAGTGTAACCCCATTATAGTGTTTTTGTGTGTGTTTGTGTGTGTGTTCATGTTAGAAATCCACGAGCACGGGTATGGTGCTGACAAACCTAGAAACATAAACCGGGAAACGAACCTACGGTCATAGGTTTCTGGGGTGCCCAAGGGATGCAACTCTGCACAGAGAATTGCGGTGCCTCGGATGACTGGGAAACCCGTGGCCCTAACCCCATTGTAGGAACCAGTTGTAAACCCCGATTATAAACCTATCACCGCGTTACCCCATTTAATATTGCATTAGGTTCCTGACAACCTCGGGTAAACCTAGTAACAAGCTCATCTTCCAAAGCTAGGTATTGAAGCGGTTTAATTCTCAACATAGGTTCTGAAAGGGATCACTTCTAAACCTGCTTTGAGGTTTTACATTTCAATTGTAACACCAAGGTTTTAAGAATTGGCCTGAACGCAATATTATTATTTTTATTGGTTAAAAGAAACATTTTTCTACCTGAAAATGCCATGACGTGAATCGAACCTTTAACCTCACATATCGTGTTAAGTTCTGTAACCCACTGATCCACCGAGGCAGGTGATGAGAAGTTGTTTAATTTTACATGTCATGACTCCAGCTGGTCCATGCTGCACGTGATTTTTACTCTCGCACGCTTTGATCGTGGTTTTTATACCGCGACATGCTGTATTGTTTCACTATAAGGTATATCTCTGTTTTTACATTTTAATGGTATTTCTTGCATTTAGACGGTTCATAAGTTGGATGTAACACTTTTATTCGGTTTCGGTTGAAAATGTAAAACCTTGAGCTGGGAAAAGCCCTCGGGGCTACGGCCCTTGCGCTTTTCTCTCACTCGCGGTTTTACATTTTCAACTTAAACCTTTTTTATCTCACACGTGAACGTGAGTGGGGGTGGCCGTTTCTTTGTGTGTCCTGACCGTGTACGCGATGACAGGAGATCGTTGCTCATGCTATTGACCTCTGGTTTACCTGGCCCAAACTCGATTACTTACAAGTGCTCCAGATAAGCTACGCATCTGCGTAAGATACGCAAAATATATACCACTACCCAATTATGTTTGCTAATCTTAAAACTTAACGGTATAACTGTTTGTTTGTTGTTAAACGAAGCACGCAGCAATATTAGTACGTCGGTCAGTCAATAATTGAATCTGGACCAGACAATCCAGTGATTGATATCATAAGAATCGATCCACGCAATTGCATCAACCCAGTTTGCGAACCTGACCAACCGATCCCGTTAGTTGCCGCTTACCACAAGCATAGTCGCCTTGTACTACACGGATGGGTTGCTAAATATCTATTTTGACCCGGATGTTCAGGTGCAGCTGTGTAAAACAATCCAGGGCCTACTTACCACAGCCTTCTCGATATTCGATTCCGGTGCTAAATATAACATTTGAAACCCAACGCTGCGGGTTCGGTTCCAAATTCAATTTAGCGCCGTTAATCCTCAGGTGACCTAGCTCTGCATTGAAAACACAGTATATTTATGACCTGGTTGACCTTCATTTTGTGTGAGCTCATCTGATATATTGAGTTCAGCCGCGCGGGTTGTCGATCTGAACAAGGGATATTGAGGTTGATACATATGTTGTGGTATGAAGACTGTCACTGTCAGTCTAGGCATGAGGATACCAACCCCCTCCCTTGAATCCCAAATACAGTCTAGTTTCGCTCTGAATCTCAATGCTCATCCTTGTATCCTGAACACTACTTAACACAACTCTCAAAAACATTGTGAAAATGACGCGATTTGAAGTTTTAAATGACAGAAAAAATATAGAAAATGTACATTATTTAAATTATTTAATTTTTGTTTAAATGTTGAATCTGCGTACCAAATACGATTTTATTTGCGTCCCACACCCGACGGTGCTGAGTCCCGAACACCCCCTAAAAAGACATGAATCTCGTATCCCAAACATCGGTTGGCAGCCTCAGGCATGGCTCGAGTCCATAGTTCGGGTGTACATATCTTCGTTTGTACACAAGGTCGTAGCGAGGTTATTCGACCACGTGCGTGTAGTCAAACTTTGACTCCTGACAATGTATGCTGCACCACTGAGTTGAAGATTAAGGGTCCAACTGGTCAGAAACAACGCTTCTGGATTTTTTTTATTGGTGCAAGGGATCAACGGGTTTTTTCTCAGGAATGTGGAAGAAGTGTGTCGGTGTTTTCCGGTGTGGGCCGGGGATGTGTGTGTGTGTGTGTGTGTGTGTGTGTGTGTGTGTGTGCGTGCTTGCGTGCGTGCGTGCCCCACATCAACTTATTAACTTGTGATCATGGTAGGCCATGGGCGTACAAAATGTGGTAGGGTGGGGTGTGTGTGTGTGTTGGGAGTTGGGGGCACCCTCCTGACTGAACAGGTTAGACTGAACACAAAGGGATAGGCATACAATACAAATAGCCAAAGACAAATGAAATTCCCAATGAGGACGTTTGTATGTAAGGTAATACTCAAAACCTCCATACTGTACAGTCAGTGACTTCCAGTTTGCCGTGGCAAAGAGTACTGGCTAAAAACAATATTCACTAAAGTGTATGAAGCTTCCTTATTTCGACTCTCAGTGCCTCTATATATGTGCAGGAGCGGTTGGGTAGCCCAGTGGTTAATGTATTCGCACGGCATGCCGAAGATCCGGGTTCGATTCCTCACATGGGTACACTGTTACTCCCATTGCTAGTGTCCTCGCGGTGATATTGCTCGAATATTGCTAAAAGGCACTTAAGTCCATATTCACTCACTGACAGTTCAAGCGTTTCTATCAACCGATTAAGAAAAATATGTTTTGAAAAGAACAAACAAATACTAGTAATTGAAAAAAACACCGATATAATAAATACATCTAATTGCATATTAATGGCTTTATACCATATGACCCACCAAACAAATTAAAAGTAATACGATAATTAGCCTTGCGTGAACATTAATATATTCTATTTTCTGCATCACCAGTTTACCAAGCAGTCTGTAATATATTGCAACCAAGATATTGTAGCTGTGAGTTGTGAATTTCCTGACTGGATGGACTTGTTCTGGATCACCTGACCCCGGCGAAGGGAATGAGGGACAGAATAGGTCCCCAGTTCCCCACAAGGCCTTCTAGTAATGTTCCGAGGACAGAATAGGTCCCCAGTTCCCCATAAGGCCTTCTAGTAATGTTCCGAGGACAGAATGGGTCCCCAGTTCCCCATAAGGCCTTCGAGTTACGTTCCGAGGACAGAATAGGTCCCCAGTTCCCCATAAGGCCTTCCTGTAACGTTCCGAGGACAGAATAGGTCATTAGTTCCCCATAAGGCCTTCTAGTAACGTTCCGAGGACAGAATAGGTCCCCAGTTCCCCACAAGGCCTTCTAGTAATGTTCCGAGGACAGAATAGGTCCCCAGTTCCCCATAAGGCCTTCTAGTAATGTTCCGAGGGCAGAATAGATCCCCAGTTCCCCATAAGGCCTTCTAGTAATGTTCCGAGGACAGAATAGGTCCCCAGTTCCCAATAAGGCTTTCTAGTAATGTTCCGAGGACACAACATGTCCCCAGTTCCCCATAAAGCCGTCTAGTGACGTGCCAAGAATAGAATGGTTACCAGTTCCCCATAAGGCCTAGTAATGTTCCTTGGACAGAATCGTTCCCAATAAGTCAGCAATATCCCGTCTTTTTAACGGCGGCCTGAAAATATTCAAATCTGCAGCCGAGAAAAATCAGTAGTGGAAAGATTGTATAACGATCAACGCCACCGGGGTATATCCTAACGAACCAGGCAAGGTAGTGCAACCACCCAATCCACATGTTAGTGACATGGATTCGTACAGTGAGATCCGTCTGTACCTGTCGTTACGCGGATCGGACGGTCAGGCTTGGTGACTTGGTTATCGGACCCCGAGCGTGGGGCGTTGTTAACAGCATCAAGCATTGAACTAGACTCGATTATTACAGGCCGTTGTCATAAAATGCCGGACCCTAGACACAAAATAAGGCTACAGCGTTTGTTCATCAAACCAACGACTTGATTCGTGATCGTTACGTAATCACGATTCGTGTTGTCCACTTTCCTTATTAGGATCCTTGAATTCAGTGTGTGTATGCGTGCGTGCGTGCGTGTGTGTGTGTCTTCAAGTTGCAAGACTGTCCATGAGCCAATATCAATATGGGCTAATATAAAAAGCCCATCGAAATATGTGTGTCATCACAAACTACATTAAGATAGTCTTAAAGGACTTAAATGAACGGACAGAGAACTTATTACGGACCGACGGGTGGCCTAGTCGTCTAAGGCGCCGCGATTCGCTGTGCAGAGTTGCGTCCCTTGGGCACGCCAGAAACCTATGGTTGTGGGTTCGAATCCCGGTTCGCCTCGACTATGTTTCTAGGTTTGTCAGCACCATGCCCGTGCTCGTGGGTTTCACCGAAGTGGTAAACGTCTGAGACCTGCATCACTTCGGGCTTTCCTCCCACATTAAGTTTACACGCCGCGATATAACTGGAATACTGCTAAAAGCGGCTTTAAACCCAACTCACACACACATATTACGGACCGACTATTTCATATACATGTACATGTTTATAAATAATGTGTTCAATGGAATGCTTTGAGAAAGTAATTTGGCTTCCGGTTTACAAACAAAAATATATAACTTGTCACTGGGCATACTGATCTGGGCTGTTTCCCTTCGAGTAGCCATCTCTCTCTCTCTCTCTCTCTCTCTCTCTCTCTCTCTCTCTCTCTCTCTCTCTCTCTCTCTCTCTCTCACACAGGCACACAAAGGCACACGCACGCACTGATATTTTCTCCTTCACAGTATTTATCACTTGACCAGAAAAGACTATTTCATGGACTTGTTAACCAGCCCCGAATCTCAGTGATGCGTGATATTGCCATGATTGACAAGGGATATTGCCATCATTAACTGTAACTTGTCAATTTCACGCGTTGGCTGTTCCAGTCAATAGCTGCGACTTGATTACAGCTGAACACGTTAGTTCTATTGGGGATCCCTTGTTTGATTGACAGCTATTTAAACAAAGAATGAACGGACTCTGAGTGCCACGGTTAGAAAGTTCAGTCAAGAGGCTGGCGTGTATCGTTGAGTCTTGTGGTACGTTTATCACTTATTTTTTTTGTAAATGGAAAGACTTATTTATATCTATCATGTTCTCGTTCTGGGGTCAGAATAGTCATCTACTGTGTCGCAAGTCCCCGTGCAGAGTTGCAGAAATCTGTGATTGTGGCTTCAAATCCCGGTTGGGGCACGGATACCCCGATCGTCATAAACGCCGCAATTCGTTGCGCGGAGTTGCGTCCGTAAGCCAGGATCTTATTATCGTAGGTTCAAATGCCAAATCATGGGCGGATACAGCTTTTTTTAAAAGGGGGGATGCACAATTAAGATCTATTTATTGTCTTTGGTGGTAATTTATACAGAAATAAAGATTTTTTTCGAAAAAAAGGAGGGGGGGGGGGGGGGGGGGGGGGGGGGCGTATGGATATGTAGTAATTATATTCTCCTCATAGGCAAGTCTAAATTCTAAGGACTCCAGTCTCCCATTTGGACAACATGTTCTTATTATTTACATAATCTGGAAATTTATGATTTAAGCTAATAATTATTGCCTTAAAGACTTTTACAAGTCTAGGATCCTTCCTCAATACGTCAATGATAAAGCACAGGGTAATGTGTCAGTGAAAAGGATATATGCGATGGATAATGAATGTGCTTCACCATAAGCCTTGCACACAGGTTTGAACATGGCCGTAGTGTAGGCGCGGTGGAACGGTGGTCTGTGGCGACAAAGTTTACTGTGCCGATGTTCGACCCTTAATCGTGCCAGTATTCTCATCATGGAATCGAATCCCAGCCACCTGGTAATGATGTACGGACTCCAGCCGCCAAAGGTACCACAATACGCTCTGCAGAGTTGTATGCTTTCGGCGCGCCATGATTGCGGGTTCGAATCCTAGCTTGGTTTGTCATCGTAATGCCCGTGTACACAGGAGCAACCAAAGTGGTAAACGTCCACTGTCTGCGTCAATTGGGGCCTTCCCCCGTATTATCTTGACATGTTTTGACATAATCTTGACATAGTTTCGCATTATCTTGACATTGTTTGACATTATCTTGACATTGTTTGACATTATCTTGACATAGTTTGACATTATCTTGACATTGTTTGACATTATCTTGACATTGTTTGACATTATCTTGGCATAGTTTGACATTATCTTGACATTGTTTGACATATAATCTTGAATGTTTTGACATATTATCTTGAATGTTTTGACATATTGTTTTAACATATTATCTTGACATTATCTTGATATGCCGTGGCGAAACTGAAATACTGGTCGAAGCGGCGTTAAACCAAACTCACTCACTACAACCGTCCTGATTCATGTCCCCGAATGACATTACCTGTTTGAAAAGCTTGGATGTTTTCTCCGCCAGGTTGAGGGGAAACAATGCTGGCACAGCAACAAAGGGCGGACCCAGGTGTTCTTGTGAGTAACTGTTTGAAGCGCTCGTACAATGTCCCGTGAACAGCCATTTTTTATTCCATGCAAATAGTAACGCAGCAATGTGAACAACTCGTGTCATTCCGGGAAAAGCCGAATACCGTAGGTTAAGGAAAATATACGTGGTGACGAATGATTACTGTTGCATTGCAAAATCGAATGGGTAAATGAAAGGTAAACATACCTTGCCCCATGTATCATTACAGTGAACAATCAAGTAGAGACAATATACACCATGTTGGAGTTGTCATGTGATCTGTCACGTGTTGCAGCTGCGCAGACAGCCAGATATGTTGTGGTCAGACATGCTGCAGCCTGGATCAAGCCTTCTACAAGCTGTGGTACTTCTGGTACGTTGATTCCACACATACACCAGGGCTCGTTCAGTATCAATTTACACCTTGCCTCGTTCAGTACCCAAATACACCCGGTCTTGTTCAGTACCCAAATACACCCGGTCTTGTTCAGACTCCACATACATCCGGGATCGTTCAGTCCCAACATACACCCGGCCTCGTTCAGTCCCCACATACACCCGGCCTTGTTCAGTCCCCACATACACCCGGACTCGTTCAGTCCCCACATACACCCGGCCTTGTTCAGTCCCAACATACACCCGGCCTTGTTCAGTCCCCACATACACCCGGACTCGTTCAGTCCCCACATACACCCGGCCTTGTTCAGTCCCAACATACACCCGGCCTTGTTCAGTCTCCACATACACCCGGCTTTGTTCAGTCACCACATACACCCGGCTTTGTTCAGTCCCCACATACACCCGGCCTTGTTCAGTCTTCACATACACCCGGCCTTGTTCAGTTCCAACATACACCCGGCCTTGTTCAGTCCCAACATACACCTGGCCTTGTTCAGTCCCCACATACACCTGGCCTTATTCAGTCCCCACATACACCCAGCCTCGTTCAGTCCCCACATACACCCGGCCTCGTTCAGTCCCAACATATACCCGGCCTTGTTCAGTCCCCACATACACCCGGCCTCGTTCAGTCCCAACATACACCCAGCCTTGTTCAGTCCCAACATACACCCGGCCTTGTTCAGTCTCCCCATACACCCGGCCTCGTTTAGTCCCCACATACACCCGGACTCGTTCAGTCCCAACATCCACGCGGCCTCGTTCAGTCCCCACATACACGCGGCCTTGTTCAGTCCCCACATACACCCGGCCTCGTTCCGTCCCAACATACACCCCGCCTTGTTCAGTCCCCACATACACCCGGCCTCGTTCAGTCCCCACATACACCCGGCCTCGTTCAGTCCCCACATACACCCGGCCTTGTTCAGTCCCAACATACACCCGGCCTTGTTCAGTCCCAACATTCACCCCGCCTTGTTCAGTCCCAACATACACCTGGCCTTGTTCAGTCTCCACATACACCTGGCCTCGTTCAGTCCCCACATACACCCGGCCTTGTTCAGTCTTCACATACACCCGGCCTTGTTCAGTCCCAAAATACACCCGGTCTCGTTCAGTCCCAACATACACCCGGCCTCGTTCGGTCCCAACATACACCCAGCCTTGTTCAGTCCCCACATACACCCGGCCTTATTCAGTCTCCACATACACCCGGCCTTGTTCAGTCCCTACATACACCCGGTCTTGTTCAGTCCCTACATATACCCGGCCTTGTTCAGTGCCCACATACACCCGGCCTCGTTCAGTCCCAACATACACCCGGCCTTGTTCCCACCCCACATACACCCGGCCTTGTTCAGTCCCCACATACACCCAGCCTCGTTCAGTCCCAACATAGACCCGGCCTTGTTCAGTCTCCACATACACCCGGCCTTGTTCAGTCTCCACATACACCCGGCCTTGTTCAGTATCCACATACACCCGGCCTTGTTCGGTCCCCACCCAGTCTCCATATATAACAACGTCCTCCACCCAGTCTCCATATATAACAACGTCCCTCCACACAGTCTCCATACATAACAACGTCCTCCACCCAGTCTCCATATATAACAACGTCCCTCCACCCAGTCTCCATATATAACAACGTCCTCCACCCAGTCTCCACATATAACAACGTCCTCCACCCAGTCTCCAGATATAACAACGTCCTCCACCCAGTCTCCATATATAACAACGTCCCTCCACCCAGTCTCCAGATACAACAACGTCCTCCACCCAGTCTCCATATATAACAACGTCCTCCACCCAGTCTCCAGATATAACAACGTCCTCCACCCAGTCTCCAGATATAACAACGTCCTCCACCCAGTCTCCATATATAACAACGTCCTCCACCCAGTCTCCAGATATAACAACGTCCTCCACCCAGTCTCCAGATATAACAACGTCCTCCACCCAGTCTCCAGATATAACAACGTCCTCCGCCCAGTCTCCAGATATAACAACGTCCTCCGCCCAGTCTCCAGATATAACAACGTCCTCCACCCAGTCTCCATATATAACAACGTCCTCCACCCAGTCTCCAGATATAACAACGTCCTCCACCCAGTCTCCATATGTAACAACGTCCTCCACCCAGTCTCCAGATATAACAACGTCCTCCACCCAGTCTCCAGATATAACAACGTCCTCCACCCAGTCTCCAGATATAACAACGTCCTCCACCCAGTCTCCATGTGTAACATCGTCATCCACCCAGTCTCCAGATATAACAACGTCCTCCACCCAGTCTCCAGATATAACAACGTCCTCCACCCAGTCTCCACATATAACAACGTCCTCCACCCAGTCTCCAGATATAACAACGTCCTCCACCCAGTCTCCAGATATAACAACGTCCTCCACCCAGTCTCCATATATAACATCGTCATCCACCCAGTCTCCAGATATAACAACGTCCCTCTACCCAGTCTGAAGGAATAACAACGCGTTAACGGCGATATTTTAAGTAACCAGTGTTTTTTTTCCATCTGTTCAGTGAACAGTAGACTTCAGATGTTTTCTAAATACGTGTATATATTTTGCAGGTTGACTGTGCTACTGCTGTTGTTGCTTTGCGCTGCCGGCATCTACTGGATCAGACGGAACTACATCTACCACAAGCTCCTGGCACTGTCCGCCTGGAACTCCCAAAACCTCGTTTCATCCTTACATCCAGGTACTGTTGTTGAGTTTGTTTCTAACATACGGTCTCATGACTATAAATACGGCTTGTGTGCTTTGGAGTCCCTGCTTAAAATAGTGTCCAGTTCTTTAATCTTGCCTTAGACGCGACTAAATTGGATCAAGCGAATTTGTGGCTTGCGTGTGGTTGGATGGGACGTTGCTCATGATATCAATCACTAGTTTGTCTGGTCCAGATTCGATTATTTACAGATCGCCGTGATATAGATAGAAGCCTGCTGATATCGGCGTACAACAAACTAACTTTTTTACGAAAGAGTGAGTATGGCTTTACGCCGCTTTCAGCAATATTCCAGCAATATCGCGGCGGGAGACACCAGAAATGGGTTCACACATTGTACCCATGTGGGGAATCGAACCTGGGTCCTCGGCGTGACGAGCGAACGTTTTAACCACTAGGCTACCCGACCGCCCTGTTTTCCGATAGGGGCTTCTCTGTTCGTAAATACGCAGTCAAATCATGTATTCTGATGGCTCTTTGTTGACATGTCAACAGATAAACTGACAGATACGATAAAGGGCGCATGGTGACGAGAGTCCAAACAGGTTTTACATGATATAGTGCCATGTCATTGCCGCTATTCGCATTCCGTACCCTAGTGCGTCATCCCTGATAGAACTTCTCCCCCAGTAACCTGTTTGTTGAAGGAGGCGACTGAGTGATCGAGTTGTCGGTTGCAGTTACTTGCTTGTCTTGGTACCCCAACCTCATGATATCAATCACTGGATTGTCTAGTCACAGACCGACGTCAACTGGCTTGAATTATGCCGAGTGTGGCGTTAACAACAGCAAACAAATACTTTCGCTATACTGTGTCAGTGTTGTGTATTCCCTTCCATAACTCGCCACCCACGCTTAGATCACCGTCGCATATACCTGCGGGCATGTAAGAGCTAAGTACCTGATGCTGTATGTATTAAGTCCCAACACAAACATAACTGATCATACACTCGCTTGAAGTTCACAAGTCACCACACGCTGAAAGCTCCTTTGAAATCTGTCGTTTGTTGTTCAGTGATATGTAGTAGCGAGATTAATTCATCTACCCACACCTATGCTATGTCAGGATCGTATTGACCCAACTGGGGGAAAGTCTGACTGTTATTTGTATGCACGTGAATATTAAGCCATTCCAATGGACTCCCAATGTCATGCTGAGACTACCGCCTCTTTGTAGGCCAGTTGAATGGCGCTATGAACGATCACACTGACAGACTGGGTGGGATTGGTAGTGATGAGTCGTTGTTTGTGTTTGGTTTAACGCCGCACTCAGCCATATTCCAGCTATATGACGGCAACATTTAAATAATCGAGTATGGACCAGGCAATCCAGTGATTGACATCATGAGCATCGATCTACACAATTGGGATACGATCACATGCATCAACCAAGTCAGCGAGCTTGGCCGACTGATCCCGTTGGTCGCCTCTTACGACAAGCATAGTCGCCTCTCATGACAAGCAAGGGTTGCTGAAGACCTATTCTAACCCGGCCTTCACGGGTCTGTTTTGTTGTAACTGTTATGGTAGTGCTTCAGACTTCTTTGGAGTATATTCAGTGGGGTGTTTGTGAGTGAGGTCTCTAAGGGTTATTAATAGTGCAGCTGGTAGCTTCAATAATATTCCCAAATTGACCATCTTGAACTCTTCGACCTTGCCAAAACAATCAATCTATACAGCGTGTCTCTCCCTAAGTAAGTATAGACAACGTTCGATAGGTCGGAATTGATTTATATTATTTGTTGATTTCGCATGCGTCATTTTGCCATGACATGAACATTCGTGACAAACTCGCGCCATTCCGAGAAAAACAAAAGGAGGTTTTATTTTAGGTTTCGAACAAAAGCGAGTGGTGACGAATGGCCTTAGAAGTATGCATGGAGTGATCTGCCCTTGCCACGTGGAACCCTCCAGGATAGAATCAATGGCGTGAATCCACAAACAAATGTTTATGGGGCGGTTGAAAAGCCTAGTGGTTAAAGCGTTCGCTAGTCACAAGGAAGATCCGGGTTCGAATCCCGACAATGTGTTAAGCCAATTTCTGGTGTCCCCCGCAGTGATATTGCTAGAATATTGCTAAAAGCGGCGTAATACCATACTCACACACTCACTTCAATTTCCTATCTTGTCAGTGAAGTGTTATGTATATTGTTTCAGGCAATGTGACCACGCCCCCACAAAAGAGCACGCGTCCTGATGTTCAGAGCGAGGTTATACATTTACCGCCGTACACCCCTCAAGTGAAACCTCCACCATATACGGAATACGACGTAGAAAGACCCCCGATATACAGTAGCAGCGATATAGTTAATGGGGAGAAAGCCTGCTTGGTGGAACAGCTTAGCGAATAACGAATGTTATTCAAAATTACCTTCTTGGTGCTGAAATCAGATTTGAGAATTGGTGAAGAGGTCTACAAGTCAGGTTCGTGACTCTGAATGGATCAATCATTTGAACATTTTCATGGGAGGCAGTGTGTTTGTTGGAAAAGCATAACATGCAATACTATGAGGCCTGGATCGAGGACACGTCTTCGTCTGGCACTGGCATTCGGTGCAGACATCGTGAAATCCCACGAGACTGAAATATCAATATCAGCATTTAATGAATCGGGGACTGTCTAATACCTACTGATCTTCCGAATGCAATACGTGTCATTGTATGCTAAAGTGTGTACTGGAAGCTTCCATGGGATTCGAACTCAATCAAGTCACTCAAATCTACTATTTTAAATCTACTATTTGATTTTACTTTTCCGGAATGTCTGATGGTCATATTGAATGTCGTCATTGTATGTTATGTTTTGTACTTCATAATATACAAGAGTTTGAAAGGTTCATCAGACATGTTTTAACATGAAACGTATGCAATGAAACGTATGCAGTGGGTGTCGCACTAATGGTAGCCATCGAACAATCATTACAAGCGCTGCTTAATTCTCGAACGAGGCTGAAATAATTGTGTTTTTTTAATGTCACTGATTTTTTCTACACAAACGTCAACTGGAATTTATAACAATGGTGTCATGGCCGTAAAGGAAGTTCAAGTCGGGTAATTAGGTCACGTGGTACTTTAGGTCTTCCAGCCTTTGAATATCGCTCGATGGCTTCCTGTTATTCTACTCCTGGAAGCTGTTCCAAAACTCACCATTCCAACCATCAGACACGGTGAGTGGTGAATTGCGTTAAACGCCGCTTTGAACAGTATTTCAGTTACATCATGGTATGTCATAATGTGGTAGGACTTTTTAAAGCCCGAAGCGATGCAAGTTGTTTACGTTTGCCACTTTTGCGAAACCCAGATGCTTGGGTATGGCGAATAAACAACAAGACTCATATGAAATCAGAGCGAAACAGGAATTGAACTCAAGACCTTTGGGTTCTCATGCACCAGGGAATCAAATGCAGGGCCTTAGTGAAGTGGGAATTAAACATTTTAATATATACTGAAACTGTTTGAAAACGCATCGTTGATTTTGAATCTTGATAAGTAACAAGTGGCTGGAAGCTTAACCAGAATGAATGAGGATTCAAACTCAGACAAGATTATTGCAATGGTACCTCATTACCACATATCAATTTCTATGTTTTCGGTAAGTGCGCTGACAGTAATTATTTCCAAATTCCAATGTGTGTGTGTTTATAGTGTCAGTTTGGGGTTATTTTAAAGTATCTGATAACGTGGTTTCTGCTTTTAGTTAATTTTTCAGCTGGATTGTTTCTCCGTCTCTTGCTGTTACCCATGTTGTGTTTTGTATATTTGTTGTTTAACGCACCGATTATCTTCCGACACAGTCTCTGATTATTTATAAGGACAAGAGTAAGGAATTTCTTTCTTTTATGTAGCATAAACCATAAGGACGAGACAATGCCAAGAAGCCAGCATGTCTTTACTGCTGTGATTTTCTTGATACAAATTGTGCAATGTACAAACGATCTTCAATTCCATTACGTGTTTGCATTGAGATAAATGGTTGTATCCACCCTATTCGTTCATATTACCACAGTTAATATATCATAGTATGAACCATGACAAATTAACTATGGTAATATGAAAATATCAGGTGGTCCTTAACTTCTCTTGAGTAGTATAGTTGCGATACGGGGGGGGGGGGGGGGGGGATTCTTATTTAAGTTTACTGTTATTGTCGTATACGTATGTGAAATGTACATGCTGTGTAAAATACAGTGCCTGTATTGCCAAACCTCGATTGTCCAGTGTATAATATCAGTTCTATTGCAGTAAATTACATAGTGTGTCACATCTTCCCGAGGCAAGGGAGTTAACTGACTATAAAAGTCCAGTTTCCACCCTTGCCGAACTAGACTGGTATTATGGAGTTACAGTTCGGCTGGACTAATGAGTCTATGCATAGTCCAATCAAAATCGCGCGACGAAATCGACATCCGGTTCGTAAACTGCACTGCAAATTTCGGTCGATTGCAGGATTAACAAAGCATGTGCACCACAAACTCGTTGTCAACAGATATTTTCCAATTCTTTTCATGTTTTTAATCAAGATGCTCACGTGATTTGATGCACTTTGCTATGTTAGACCCGTTTTATCACAATATAGATCTTGATTATCGATCAGATCGTCTGGACTGGGCGCTGGCATTTTGTATGAAGCAAATGCAAGTGACACGAGAGGTGGAATCTTATTGGTCCATAGGAGAGGCTAAGAAGGGACATAATTCTTAATAACCACTGGTGGCGCTACGATCGAGCCCAGGAATTCCAGCCTGGTTGGGCAAGGGGGAAACTGGACTTTAAGAGACAGTTAACTCCCTTGCCTCGGGAAGATAAGTGTATCAAGATAGGTTTATATTAAAAATATCTGATTGAGTAGTTTCTCTGCGTCTATTACAATAAATACAATAAATGACCCATCTGCTTCATAGCTTCGTTTCGGAAGTGACGTCACTGTCTCCATCCCACCTATCAGCACAGACTTTCCCTCGCTCATGACAGTTATTTGATTTATCATGACGTCATCCATATTTGTTTATTTGTTTGTCTTCTCCAACCTCAGCGAACAAAAGAGCGAGCTGGAACAATAAAAAGATGTATCAATATTTTTTTAAACCTGTTTAAAGAAACTATTAAAAAAAATTTTTTCACTAATTGTGTAACTTATTTTATGGAATGTTGAGGTTTAGAACACTTCGTAACGGTCCTTAAGTTCATTTATGACGTAGATCGAAACGATTTGCTTTGGAAGCGACTTTTAATAAAACATAAAGAAAAGATCAAGCTGAACAGGGAATATTAAAAAAATTACCGTGCAATTGAAGGAGTATTTTTGTGTCACTTCGGGACATACATCTCAACAGCGGCGGGGTAAATTGAGATAAGAAACACGTGTTAGTAGTTCACGTCGGAACGAAATTTCAGTTCGGTTGGGAGATGGGAAATACAGAAAAAAATACGGACAGCCTAATAGAATAGAGATATAATATCCTGGACAATCGAGGATGGTAATACCGGAAAGGTAGATTCGTGTATACATCCCTTGTCAATGTGTATACAAGGATGTGTTAACTTACCGTCATTCCTGATATGATTTGGGAACTCGCAAACAGGTGATTGAGATCACAATGTATTGGGTCGGATTTAGGGAGACAAACACTCCCCTGGAGATTCCGGCTTTTTTAGGCCCCCGTGAACCTATGCTGGTCGCAAAAGGTGACCAAACGTTTGTTTCGTGTTTGTTGTTTAACGCCGCACTCGGCAATATTCCAGCTTTATGACGGCGGTCTGTAAAGAATCGAGTCTGGACCAGTTAATCTAGTGATTGTCATCATGAGCATCAATTTACGCAAATGGGATAAGTTAACATGCATCAACCAAGTCAGCGAGCCTGACCAACCGATGCCGTTAATCGTCTTTTTACGACAAGCATAGTCGTTTTTTACGACAAGCGTAGGTTGCTGAAGACCCGAATCTTATCGGGTGGTGACCAAATTGATCGGGTGGTCAGGCTCGCTGACTTGGTTGATTCTTTGTCTGCGTACCCTGACAGCGTGGATTGTTGTTCACAACATGAATCACTGGATTGTCTGGTCCAGACTCGATTATGTACAGGCCGCGGTCATTTAGCTTGAATATTGCTGAACGAGCGTTAAACAACAAACAAACAAAATCAGTGAGAGAAAAACTATCTGAACAGACTGGTGGCTGAGCGCGGCACCATTATCCGACCAACGTTGGTCAGTAACACATAAAGCTGTGGTCAAAAGTGATGACCACTGCACTGGCTACATTGAAATGTTAAACAGCTGTTTCTATTTGTTGATGATACAAGTTTATGTAAATAAAATACATATTCACTGTTTATGATATGTTTCAGTCGTTGTTGTTTTTTTATATCTGAAAGGTGACAGGCTTATACTATAGAGATGATTGTGAAGTTTCACACTGATTTCCGCTGAGGTGAACATCCGGGCAACCCATGCTTGCCGTAAAAGGCGACTAACGGGATCAGGTGGTCAGGCTCGCTGACTTGGTTGATGCATGTTATCGTATCCCAGTTGCGTGGATCGATGCTCGTGACAATTACTGGATTGCCTGGTCCAGACTCGAATATTTATAGACCGCCGTCATAAAGCTGGAATATTGTCGAGTGCGACGTTAAACAACAAAGAAACAAAAGTATCCGCCGAGGTGAATGTGATCATCTTGTTTTGAAATGTATTTTGACTGATTATTGACATGCACATTTGACTGATGATAATTGGGTGTAGTTCCGTCTAAATTCTATATTGTACACCTGGGGCCGACAGACATACATGTGAGACCGACAGTCAGACACATGAGCCCGACAGACATACACGTGATACCGACAGTCAGACATATGAGCCCGACAGACATACACGTGATACCGACAGTCAGACACATTAGACCGACAGACACTGTCACGTGAGACCCGACAGTCAGACACATGAGCCCGACAGACATACACGTGATACCGACAGTCAGACACATGAGCCCGACAGACATACACGTGATACCGACAGTCAGACACATGAGCCCGACAGACATACACTTGATACCGACAGTCAGACACATTAGCCCGACAGACACACGTGATACCGACAGTCAGACACGTGAGACCCGACAGTCAGACACACAGACAGACAATGTCACGTGAGACCCGTAAGTCAGACACATGAGACCGACAGACGGATATGGGAGACCGACAGACAGATACAGTGATCCGGGGAAACAAACAGACCTGAGAGACAGACTTATAGTTAACGCCGCAAGTTTACTATTATAAATGTCATCGTAATTAGCTGGAAACAAATACTGACTTGGATTTCCCAGTTATGTCTGAGACTGAATGCATCGGGTTGTCAGGTTCGGTGACTTAGTTATTGCGTGTCATCCGACCCCGACAGCGTGGATCGTTGCTCATGATATCAATCACTGGATTGACTTTATTAGTTACAGTCTGCCTCCATGTAGCTGAAATATTGCTGAGTGCAGCAAAAAACGAAAATTAACAAATTAATATACAAATACCAAATTAATAAATATTGTATTCTGTCCAAGATATTGTGAAATGTCCCAATTAAATATAGCCATTCCAAATACGTGACGCGGTTTGAAAGTGAAAGAAAATTTAACGTGTGATTTTCTTTTTATTCTATTACTTTGATTGACCGGTTTTTTTTAAATAGAATAAAATAAGACAAAAAAAATATACAGCACAACATCGTTACACACACGCAAATGGTCCGAGGCTTGTCACTGCCGAAGCAGTGGGCAATGTCACGGCGTGTATGGGCTTGCTGTCACAGAGGATTTATGTGACTGCTGTGACCCTACAACATATGTCCCCCACCCCGGGGTGCACCCCCAACCACCCCACCCCTCCAAGCCATGCTACCAATCAGGCTTTATAGCCCCCCTCACGGGTCTGTCATTGTGTTATCCCGTCGTCAAAACAGATCCTTTGACTATATACACTGAGTTGGTCGAGTAAATAAGCCTGTGAATTGGAGAGCTAATTGGGTCAGAGCGTGCTGACAAATTCGTTCAAAACGTGCGTGGAAAGATCTTACGACGGACAAACATTAAAAGCTACGAGACATAGGCATATAGTCTGATGTTTAGAATCCTAACGCAACTTGTTTTATTGATCAAATTTAACCGCCGTAGCAACAGAGGAATTCATTACTGCTGGCTTAAAGAAAGTATACACCATGTTTCATGGTGGTTGTGAAACAAACAAGAAATGGCTATTCGATGGAGATGTATTTGATAGGGGTATCATAGTTGTGTTTTGGGCCATAACTTTGCAGTGTTTCATTGTTTTAGCCTAGTAACGTTTTGATAACGTTTGCAATTGTTTGGTCAAAACTTAATTTCAAGTGTATACTTTCTTATGCCCGGCAGTTTTATCACGTCTCCAGTCCGTGTCTCGATCGGTATAAGGGCAGTCGGGTAGCCTAGTGGTTAAAGCGTTCGCTCATCACACCGAAGACCCGGGTTCGATTCCCGACATGGGTACAATGTGTGAAGCCCATTTCTGGTGTCCCTCGCCGCCATATTGCTGTAATATTGCTAAAAGCGGCGTAAAACCATACTCACTCACTCACTCGATCGGTATAAAGAGAGGTATGGGAAAGGCTATTTTTTCACATTTATTATATACGTCATTAGGGACGGGAGGGTTTATAGAGGATATATACTTCTCAACTTCTGATAGGGATATGCTTTATTGGTTTGTTGATGTACCCCGATCATGTCATTGCTCTTTGTGTGTTATGTCGAAGGAAGGATCTCGTATCCTTATAAACAGTTGAGTAGCATATTATGATTATATATTTTGAGTCTTGCGTTCGGTATAAAATATATTCGAAATTGATTTGTCATATACATAAATGACAAAGTGTTTATTTTATACTTATGTACATAATTTTTTCTTGTCTTCAGAGGGGACACAGGTGGCCCAGTTGTCTAAGGCGCCGCGATTCGCTTTGCAGAGTTGCGTCCCTTTGGCACGCCAAAAACCTATGATTGTGGGTTCGAATCCCGGTTCGCCCCGATTATGTTTCTAGGTTTGTCAGCACCATACCCGTGCTCGTGGGTTTCACCGAAGTGGTAAACGTCTTAGACCTGCATCACTTCGGCTTTCCTCCCACAGTAAGCTGACACGCCGTGATATAACTGGAATGCTATTTAAAGCGGCGTTATACCCAACTCACTCACTCAC
The DNA here is from genome assembly GCF_022045235.1 of Haliotis cracherodii. Lineage (NCBI taxonomy): Eukaryota > Metazoa > Mollusca > Gastropoda > Lepetellida > Haliotidae > Haliotis > Haliotis cracherodii. The sequence continues at coordinate 2,927,066 of NW_027266272.1, read as the reverse complement.
TCACTCTTGTCTTCAGAGTAAACGTATTGACGCTGTGCTCATATAAGCAGGCTATGACAGATTAAGTTTATATAGGTTCTTTTGAGTAGTATAGTATCCACACTTTTTGCACTAATAGACGTTATGTATCCTTCTCGCGCGGATATCCACGCACGTTCACGTTATTGTTATGGGTTTTTTTAGCCGAACATAGCAATATTCCAGCTATATGACGGCGGTTTTTAAATAATTGAGGCTGGACCAGACAATCCAGTAATAAATATCATAAACATCGATATACATAATTGGGATACGATGACATGCATCGACCAATTGCGAGCCCGACCACCCGAGCCCGTTATTCGCCTCTTACAAAGCCTGCTCGCTGACGTGGTTGATGCATGTCATTGTATCCCAATTGCGAAGATCGATGCTGATCATGTCAATCACTGTATATCGACTGGTCCAGACTCCATTATTGACAGACCGCCGTCATATAGCTGGAATAACGCCGAGGGCGGCGTAAAACATAAACAAACAAACAACGTGATCTCACTTATTTCTCAAGACTTTCTCCTCCCCAGCGAATCAAAGATATAGATTGTTTCCTGTTACTATCGATTCTATAACAAATCACCGGCCCTCGCCGCTGTGGAAAATAATTACACAGGCCGTTCCCCCAGGGTAGAACATGTGGTTAAGACTCGATACAACCCCGCTCTTATGTATGCATGATCCGACACGTTGAGACACAGCCTATTGTACTGTATTCATACAGGAGGTGTATGTAGTGCGTGATACCACTTGATACCAAGTCTGATTAACCTGGCCGTGTATACGTTGACTACATATCTATTTAAGGAATGTGTATATAAAAAATTATTCCATAGATATTTCATATATGTTATTCTCACTGTAAACGTTAAGTTTATGGAATAGCAAATAATAGAGAACAATGAGAGAATGGCAGAAGGAAAACGAATGAATGAAGAAATAAGAGAGAGAACAAGAATGAAAGAATAGTAAACAAAGAAAGGGATACACACACACACGTTGATTTTATTAGGTGTTGATTCAAATGAACAGTTGTGACGATTCGTCAGCACTCGGAGAATACCTCTCCAAAGTGTTATTTTTAAAAATATTATTTGATTTAAAATGTATAACTTTAAAAAAATAATCGTATAATACCAAACTACTGATAGGTATGTTAGACATTTTTAGACATTTCTTTGAAAATCAATACACTTGTTTGGGTTTTTTTCGGCAGAAAAATTTACATTTCAAACAAAGTAGGAGGCATACTAGTATTCATTTCTTACCCCATTGATCATTAAACCAATGTATTTTTAAACCAAGGGTAACCAGCCACAGACTACATTTTACAAACTCTTGCAGGAATAAGTTCAACAGACATAATCCAACTTAAAAACACTTATATAAAAATAAATATAACTCGGTATACTTTGTTTTGCCCCAGCCCCCCCCCCCCCCCCCCCCCCCCCCCCCCCCACACACACGCTTATATCAAGACAAGACCTGCTGCTAGGGCGTGTTCCACCCTGCTTAGGTGTTTGTAAATTGAGATGTTTTGTCGGGTCGATAAGTACAGTGATCAATTAATTAAGACATCATCGTAATAAGAAAATTGTTAATGAATGACTAAATACGGTTTCACAATTGTCTTGTCATCATTTTAAGTAAATACTACCATATTTTGAATGTGTAAGTGGGCGGTTGGCCTTTTATCCGAAATAAACCATTTACATGTATATATGATTCATACTTATGGAGTAGCGACTATGAACGTGACGTTTCATTACGGAATCCTCTAATTAACTGACTGGCGTGTGTGGACTCGTCTATACATCGTAAGGGTTAATTAAGCTGCGTAATAACATGTAGGTCACTTTGTTTTCGACATTAATTATGCATTCGGAACAGTCGAACACGAAATACAATCAACTATGGACTGTCGTATTAAATTCTATTCAGCGTCTCACTACACGCGTTCCAACAGATGTACAAGTCAATCTGTCGATGTGTTCCGAAAGTGACATGCAATCGGAACACACCATTGCACTTGGAACATGTCAAGCAAACTATTGTGTCTGTGTTACAACAGGCGTTGCTAGCAGTAGCAGTGTTTATCATATCACACGCACAATTACAGAAAACCCTACAGATTTCAATTTACGATACAAAATAGGCTTGTCCAGCCAAAATTGACTTTTTAGACGTAATTTCACTTTGAGTGCCGTATCATCTTTAAATAATTAAAGAAACAAACAAACAAACAAACAAATAAATAAATAAATACATGTTTATTTCGGGTTCCTCCCTACAGTGACTAATTATTGATTAGCGTTATACAGGTACAATACTTACCCGGATGTAAGTCGCGCACCCGTTACATCCGTGACTCACACATTCCATGAAACACATTACACCGCGGACCACGTGCTTGTCGATCGCAGAACGCTGTGTGTATATGGTCATGTTTTATTCAGTGAGCGGGTTGCTAAATATAGAATGTCGTAATACGTCGGTAGTACAGTACTGCGTAGTTTAGTCCTGCTGAGCCGATGACAAGGTAGATTGGCGGATACTTTCTGATACATAGACTGATAATAAAACATGGGTAGATATGACGGGTAGATGAATAGGTTGAACGAATATGTACATACATATATAAAAAAAATATTAAAAAAATATTATTTTTTATTTTTTCAATCATTTTACATTTATTTGATAAAATGTGACATTTATACATATATAAATACACACGCTCACACGTACGCACGCACGCACACACACACACACACACACATACATACATATATATATATATATATATATATATATATACACACACACCACAGGGGGGGGGGGGGGGGGGGGGAGGGAGGAGAGGGGTGGAATCACTAGTGTAAAGAAACACATCAATAAAGATATTCCCAAAATAATCACATGAAACGAATTGTTCTCCTACATGTTTCAGTTTTTTCATCCGGAATAAGTTGAATGCGAATAAATACATTAATGACAGACAGACAGACAGACAACCAAATATGCAATCTCAGTCACCTGGAAGGCAGTTTTATGTTCCATAATATACTGCCAAGTAAGAAAACAATACAGCGATTTCGTTCGTCCAAATCCCACTTTCAGCCCAGTGACCACACCGCGCATGTATCGACCAGTCTCCCTCCACAGAGTTAGCATTGTTCACGTGATTGTTGTCTACAGTAGACAGGTGCCCCAACGTGGGGCTGGGCGACAGCGGGGGTCAACAAGCTTGTGTACCTACAGGCTCAACCCCAACCTCAGCGGTTGATTAGGCGCAGGATACATGTTTAAACAGATCATACAGAGAGTCGAACATTCTGAATAAGTTAAATAACTAACTAGCAAAGCCAGTGCCCAATACTTGTGACTTTGGTTGATGGTATATATGTGAATTTTCTTGAACGTGTATGTCTTATTTCTTGAACGTCTATGTATAAATTCTTGAATGTGTATGTCTGGTTTCTTGAATGTGTATGTACAATTTCTTGAATGTGTATGTATAAATTCTTGAATGTATATGTATAATTTCTTGTATGTATATGTATAATTTCTTGAATGTGAATGTCTATTTATTGAATGTGTATGTATAAATTCTTGTATGTATATGTATAATTTCTTGTATGTATATGTATAATTTCTTGAATGTGAATGTCTATTTATTGAATGTGTATGTCTGATTTCTTGAATGTGTGTGTGTATTTATTGAATGTATATGCACAATTTCTTCATGGTGTATGTGTTATTTCTTGAATGTGAATGAATAAATCTTTGAATCGTGCCTTTCACATAGATTTCGTTATAGTGGTCTATAACACTTGTTGTACCGATAGCCGTAGAATGGGAAGATATCGCGTGTTGTAATGACATCTTCGCGTGCCGTTCCACGCCGAAATATTTCAACTGGGTCAGTGTTGACGTCATAGACCAGCTACATATCTAATAACCTTACTATCTGATTTGTATACGATGTGTAGATGTCGTAGTGGTGACGGTTGTAGCAGCAGAGGTAGTAGTTGTGACGGTTGTAGTAGCAGAGGTAGTAGTGGTGACGGTTGTAGTAGTAGAGGTAGGAGTGGGCACGGTTGTAGTAGTAGAGGTAGTAGTGGGCACGGTTGTAGTAGTAGAGGTAGTAGTGGGCACGGTTACAGTAGTAGAGGTAGTAGTGGTGACGGTTGTAGTATCAGAGGTAGTAGTGGTGACGGTTGTAGTAGTAGAGGTAGTAGTGATGACGGTTGTAGTAGTAGAGGTAGTAGTGGGCACGGTTGTAGTAGTAGAGGTAGTAGTGGGCACGGTTGTAGTAGTAGAGGTAGTAGTGGTGACGGTTGTAGTAGTAGAGGTAGTAGTGGTGACGGTTGTAGTAGTAGAGGTAGTAGTGGTGACGGTTGTAGTAGCAGAGGTAGTAGTGGTGACGGTTGTAGTAGTAGAGGTAGTAGTGGTGACGGTTGTAGTAGTAGAGGTAGTAGTGGGCACGGTTGTAGTAGTAGAGGTAGTAGTGGTGACGGTTGTAGTAGTAGAGGTAGTAGTGGTGACGGTTGTAGTAGTAGAGGTAGTAGTGGTGACGGTTGTAGCAGAGGTAGTAGTGGTGACGGTTGTAGTAGTAGAGGTAGTAGTGGGCACGGTTGTAGTAGTAGAGGTAGTAGTGGTGACGGTTGTAGTAGTAGAGGTAGTAGTGGTGACGGTTGTAGTAGTAGAGGTAGTAGTGGGCACGGTTGTAGTAGTAGAGGTAGTAGTGGTGACGGTTGTAGTAGTAGAGGTAGTAGTGGGCACGGTTGTAGTAGCAGGGGTAGTAGTGGTGACGGTTGTAGTAGTAGAGGTAGTAGTGGTGACGGTTGTAGTAGCAGGGGTAGTAGTGGTGACGGTTGTAGTAGTAGAGGTAGTAGTGGTGACGGTTGTAGTAGCAGGGGTAGTAGTGGTGACGGTTGTAGTAGTAGAGGTAGTAGTGGTGACGGTTGTAGTAGTAGAGGTAGTAGTGGTGACGGTTGTAGTAGTAGAGGTAGTAGTGGTGACGGTTGTAGTAGCAGAGGTAGTAGTGGTGACGGTTGTAGTAGTAGAGGTAGTAGTGGGCACGGTTGTAGTAGTAGAAGTAGTAGTGGGGGTGGTTGTAGTAGTAGAGGTAGTAGTGGTGACGGTTGTAGTAGTAGAGGTAGTAGTGGTGACGGTTGTAGTAGTAGAGGTAGTAGCGGGCACGGTTGTAGTAGTAGAAGTAGTAGTAGGGATGGTTGTAGTAGTAGAGGTAGTAGTGGTGACGGTTGTAGTAGTAGAGGTAGTAGTGGTGACGGTTGTAGTAGTAGAGGTAGTAGTTGGGACGGTTGTAGTAGTAGAGGTAGTAGTGGTGACGGTTGTAGTATCAGAGGTAGTAGTGGTGACGGTTATTAAAATTGTAGTGATTATACGCAGTAGTAGGAGTAATAGCAGTTGAGGTAGATACAAGTAGTGGTGGTGGTAGTGCTGGTGGTAGTGCTGGTGGTAGTTGTAGTGGTAGTAGTAGTTCAAGTGGTAGTAGTAGTAATAGCAGTAGAAGTAGATACAAGTAGTGGTGTTGGTGGTGGTAGTTGTAGTTGTGGTGGTAGTTGTAGTGGTGGTGGTAGTTGTAGTGCTGGTGGTAGTTGTAGTGGTGGTGGTAGTTGTAGTGGTGGTGGTAGTTGTAGTGGTGGTTGTTGTAGTGGTAGTAGTAGTTCAAGTGGTAGTAGTAGGAGTAATAGCAGTAGAAGTAGGTACAATTAGTGGTAGTTGTAGTGGTGGTGGTAGTTGTAGTGGTGGTGGTAGTTGTAGTGGTGGTGGTTGTTGTAGTGGTAGTAGTAGGAGTAATAGCAGTAGAAGTAGGTACAATTAGTGGTGGTGGTAGTAGTGGTGGTAGTTGTAGTGGTGGTGGTAGTTGTAGTGGTGGTAGTTGTTGTAGTGGTAGTAGTAGGAGTAATAGCAGTAGAAGTAGGTACAAATAGTGGTGGTGGTAGTAGTGGTGGTAGTTGTAGTGGTGGTGGTAGTTGTAGTGGTGGTAGTTGTAGTGATGGTGGTTGCTGTAGTGGTAGTAGTAGTTCAAGAGGTAGTAGTAGGAGAAATAGCAGTAGAAGTAGATACAATTAGTGGTGGTGGTAGTGCTGTTGGTAATTTTAGTGGTGGTGGTTGTTGTAGTGGTGGTTGTTGTAGTGGTGGTGGTAGTGCTGGTGGTAGTTGTAGTGGGGTGGTTGTTGTAGTGGTAGTAGTAGTTCAAGTGGAAGTAGTAGGAGTAATAGCAGTAGATACAAGTAGTGGTGGTGGTAGTGCTGGTGGTAGTTGTAGTGGTGGTGGTTGTTGTAGTGGTGGTGGTTGTTGTAGTGGTAGTAGTAGTTCAAGTGGAAGTAGTAGGAGTAATAGCAGTAGATACAAGTAGTGGTGGTGGTAGTGCTGGTGGTAGTTGTAGTGGTGGTGGTTGTTGTAGTGGTGGTGGTCGTTGTAGTGGTAGTAGTAGTTCAAGTGGAAGTAGTAGGAGTAATAGAAGTAGATACAAGTAGTGGTGGTGGTAGTGCTGGTGGTAGTTGTAGTGGTGGTGGTTGTTGTAGTGGTGGTGGTTGTAGTGGTGGTAGTTGTAGTAGTGGTGGTAGATGTAGTGGTGGTGGTAGTGCTGGTGGTAGTTGTAGTGCTGGTGGTTGTTGTAGTGGTCGTAGTATTTCAAGTGGAAGTAGTTGGAGTAATAGCAGTAGAGGCAGAAAGAGCGTTAGTACATTATTGGTCGTAGTAGGGTGAAAAGTAGCACTAGAGCACAGAATAACCGTCGTAGTTGTAGTTGTCGTATAATTAGTAAAATTAAGAGCAGTGGCGGCAGTAGTAGTAGTATTTGAAGTAGTAGTAGTAGTAGTAGAAATATTATAGTTCTAGTATTTGAAGTAGTAGTAGTAGTAGAAATATTATAGTTCTAGTATTTGAAGTAGTAGTAGTAGTAGAAATATTAAAGTAGTTCTAGTATTTGAAGTAGTAGTAGTAGTGGTAGTAGTAGTAGAAGTAGTAGTAGAAGTGGGTGAATGAGTGAGTATGGTTTTACGCCGCTTTTAGCAATATTCTAGCAATATCACGGCGGGGGACACCAGAAATGCGCTTCACACATTGCACCCATGTCGGGAATCGAACCCGGGTCTTTGGCATGACGAGCGAACGCGTTAACCATTAGGCTACCCAAGTAGTAGTAGTAGTAGTAGTAGTAGTAGTAGTAGTAGTAGTAGTGGTTGTAGTAGAAGCAATACTTATACTAACATTAATAAAGGTGGCGGTACTAAAAGTAGTAGAAATAGCTGTTGTAGTAGTGGTCGTAATAGCGGCAGTGGAAGTATTTGAAGTAGTTGTAATACACACTGGAGTTGAAACACTCACTGGCTGGAGTACTACCACTAAGTTTAAAGGTTTAACATTCAAAGATTAGCGTATATACAACAGAAGAAAATTAAGGATCAACCGATTCTTTCATATTAATGTAAATGCATGACGGGCGCGGATGACCCAGTCGTCTAAGGCGCTGTTATTCTCTGTGCGGAGCTGCGTTCCTTTGAGCAGGCCAGAAACCTATGATTGTATGTTCGGACGCCGGTTCGCCCCGCTTTTGTTTCTAGGTTTGTCACCACCATACCCCCGCTTATGGGTTTCACCAAGTGGAAAACGTCCAAGACGTGCATCACATCGGGTTTTCCTCAAGCTTACAAGTCGTGATAGAACGGGATTACTATTAAACGCGGCGTTAAACCCAACTCACTCACTAACTCACTGTCATGGTATGACGGATTAACTATAAAAATATGAAAGAATCGAGTGGTCCTCAACTTTTTTCTGCAGTATATATCACACAATTACCAGTTACAGAACTTAACTTTACCTGTAATCCCCCCATATCTCTCTCTCCCTCCGTCCCACCCTCTCTCTCCCCTCCCTCTCTCTCTCGCTCACTCTCTCTTCCTCTCTCTCTCCCTTTCACTCTCTCTGTCGTTTTCTCTCCTCCTCCCCTCTCTCACTCTCTATCTCCTGCTCTCTCCACTCTCCTTTCTCTCCCTCGATCACTCTCAGACCAAACTCAACCTGATATTATTGTATAGATTTCTTCAAAACTTTTTTCTTATAGTCAGCAAAAATGATGTATCACCCCAAGACAATATTCCTGTTGACTTTGCCACAGTTTCTTCCCATAACATAATTTACAACTTTGTCCTATACCCAGTAAACCCACACAACCGAATACGCAGACACGTGGTACAAGTATCGGCACCACAGACCTCTCTAAGAGGACAATAAAGGGACGCAGCGACACGGAACTCTTAAGTCGCAAGTTTCTGGGTATTAATACCACAGTGAATAGATGCTTACCCGTGTTGCTAAGGCATCAGTCAATGACGCATGAACACGTGGCAACGAGATACTCCCCGCGATGTCCATTGATCGATGTAATGAGATTAACCATGGCGACCGACCGACAACACAGGGAGGGTATATAAGCGAGGACGGCGGGATGCAGGTCATACTCAAACTCTCGTCAAGACTTCCTTATCAGTCTAGTGAGTTTTGTATACTCGTCAATCTTCAATCATGGTGAGTATTTTCATGATAATTTGTTATTTTGATACCATCAGTCGTTCGAATTAGAACACTAGAACAACTTCTTTATTACAATTAGTGCGACGTTTCGGTGTACATCCTAACACCTTTATCAAGCAAGTGATGGATAGGGCTAAACGACATAGGTATATATACACCTATATATCTAATATTGACATCACTCCAACTTTTAAATGCCACTCAAAGAACTCATGATATTTGTCCAAAATTGGAATGGAATAGCTGTTGCTTGTGGATGATGGCATGGTCTACAGACCGTTTTAATATTAATGTCTCCTGTCAAAGTGTGTTCCTTTTATTGCTCAAAAACTAATTTTAAGCATAACAATATGATATATTACTAGTTACTATGCTGACCTTCGACGGTATTTTGTATGTAATCAACGCACAACTGGTTGAATTCACGACATGGCTGAACGAGTACCGATGGGATTTGAAGTAATTACTCACTCACTATAAATCAATAACAGCTATCTTTGTTCTCAGTGAATAATGAATGTGGTTTTCGCATCACGTTCAGTACTATTCTAAATATAGTTCGCGTATAACCTGTGTATTAATCCAATATTCACGTTTATCACGCTCTTGTATCAGTTTTTGTATTTGGCTGCCGCAGCTGTATATACGAGTGGGCATATCTTTGTCGATATCCCAACGATAAACGATTATAGATATTTCGATATTCTCCATTCACATACCTTTTTGTAACAATCTTAATTACGTTATGATGCCACGTTTCACAACCCTGTAAGACCGTGAAGACCCGGGGTAGAATAGGTCTTCAGCAACCCATGCTTGCCGTAAAAGGGGACTATGCTTGTCGTAAGAGGCTACTAAGGGGATCGGGTGGTCAGGCTCGCTGACCTGGTTGACGCATGTCATCGTATCCCAATTGTGTAGATCGATGCTCATGATGTCAATCACTGGATTGTCTGGTCCAGACTCGATTATTTACAGACCGCCGTCATATAGCGGGAATATTGCTGAGTGCGGCGTTAAACAACAAAAAACAAACACAACCCTGTACAATACAACGTGGACAGGCGTATCAGGGTATATTGACTCCATGTTAAAAATAAATAAAATATAACTATTTATTAATTGACCTCAAGAACATGTTTTAGTTTAGAGTGATTGGATATAATTCAATAATTTGTAACAAATCTTGTCGGAATATATTAAAATGACAGTACTTTCCAGCTACTCTACTTATGTATACAATACGTATAACTAACAAGATATAATTCATGACTTCAGAATCATCGTTTCTTCACTGACGCCACACAAAACAATATTCCTATAATTATCATATGTTTTGTTAGGAATATTGTTTTAGACCACCTGAAGATATCCAACCAAAAAGGGCTCATACAACCTTTAATCACAAGCAGTGTAGTGCATGCACCCATTACTGTTATATTCCATTCACCTGAAACGCATCTGTCTGGTTTTCAGAGGGAATGCATCTCCATCCACGTCGGCCAGGCCGGAGTCCAGATCGGCAATGCATGCTGGGAGTTGTACTGTCTGGAGCACGGCATCCAGCCTGATGGTCAGATGCCCTCAGACAAGACCATCGGGGGTGGGGACGACTCCTTCAACACCTTCTTCAGCGAGACTGGTGCAGGGAAACACGTCCCCAGGGCCGTGTTCGTCGACCTCGAGCCCACTGTTGTCGGTAGGTTATTGTTTCATATTTCCACTGTCACCTTCCAGTAGATCTTCCTTCTCGTCGTGAAGCATATCGTCAAATTATCAGAAATTGTCTGAAAATACATTTTGTGAGATAAAAGACTAAATACAGTAAAGTAATTATTTCAGCAAATACTTATCATGATTTACTATCTTCAGATGAGGTCCGTACCGGCACCTACCGACAACTGTTCCACCCCGAGCAGCTCATCACCGGCAAGGAGGACGCCGCCAACAACTACGCCCGTGGTCACTACACCATCGGCAAAGAGATCGTCGACCTCGTCCTTGACCGAGTCAGAAAGTTAGCTGACCAGTGCACTGGACTCCAGGGCTTCCTCATCTTCCACAGCTTCGGTGGCGGCACTGGCTCCGGCTTCACCTCTCTCTTGATGGAGAGACTGTCCGTCGACTACGGCAAGAAGTCCAAGTTGGAGTTCGCTGTCTACCCCGCTCCCCAGATCTCCACTGCCGTCGTGGAGCCCTACAACTCCATCCTGACCACCCACACCACCCTGGAACACTCCGACTGTGCCTTCATGGTCGACAACGAGGCCATCTACGACATCTGCAGACGTAACCTCGACATCGAGCGTCCAACCTACACCAACCTCAACCGTCTGATTGGTCAGATTGTCAGCTCCATCACTGCCTCTCTCCGTTTCGACGGTGCCCTGAACGTGGATCTGACAGAGTTCCAGACCAACTTGGTGCCCTACCCACGTATCCACTTCCCTCTGGCTACCTATGCCCCAGTCATCTCCGCTGAGAAGGCCTACCATGAGCAGCTGTCTGTAGCTGAGATCACCAACGCTACATTCGAGCCGGCCAACCAGATGGTCAAGTGTGACCCCCGTCACGGCAAATACATGGCCTGCTGCATGTTGTACAGAGGTGATGTCGTCCCCAAGGACGTCAACGCTGCCATCGCCACCATCAAGACCAAGAGGACCATCCAGTTCGTCGACTGGTGTCCCACTGGCTTCAAGGTCGGCATCAACTACCAGCCACCCACTGTTGTCCCCGGTGGGGACTTGGCCAAGGTCCAGAGGGCTGTCTGCATGTTGAGCAACACCACAGCCATCGCCGAGGCCTGGGCTCGTCTTGACCACAAGTTCGATCTGATGTACGCCAAGCGTGCCTTCGTCCACTGGTACGTGGGTGAGGGTATGGAGGAGGGAGAGTTCTCCGAGGCCCGTGAGGACTTGGCTGCTCTGGAGAAGGACTACGAGGAGGTTGGAGTCGACTCTGTTGAGGGCGAGGGAGAGGAGGAGGGTGAGGAGTATTAAGTACAACTCCATCCACCATCCCCATGATTCAACATGAAGTCCGATTTGACCAATTGACGAAAGAACTTGTGCTCAGAAACTACTGAAGTTTATATAAAAAGATATAGTCTGAATCAGGACATTTATTCTGAATCTCAGGAACATTCCAAGGTTATTGCATGCTTCACTATTGTGCCAAATCGAATGGAATAAAAACGTGTTGAACATATTTGAACATGTTTTAGTAATTATTTATATTAACACCGTAGTTCGTTTAATGTATACCCGTGACGAGTGATTGAGTATGGTTTTGCGCCGCCTGATGCAATATTTTAGCAATATCATGGCGGCGGACACGAAAAATGAGCTTCACACATTGTAAATATGCGGGGAATCGAACCCGGGTCTTCGGCGTGACGAGCAAACGCTTTAACCACAAGGCTCCCCGACATGCACCTTGTGTTCTGTAATGACTCACAAAAAAACACATATCTCCCAATCACAGTGCTTTTTACTCTGAATGGAACGAAACAACCAGATCAGACCAAACTATATAGGTCGATATACAGATAGACCAAACTCGATAGGCAGAATGGAATTCTGAATTAGTGAAAGTCAGTCAAGTTTCAAAAAACTTCTGGGGGGCCCATCGAAACCTACCAAAACCCACAATGGCAAAAGGTCTTCTTAGATTATGATTCATATAAAATTAGATGTATTGAGATTAAAAGATGAAATTATGGCCCTTTGATTTTTGTCCTATCGTGATCGTGGTGTATTTCTAGTAGGGCTGCAACGATACAGGAAGGTCACGATACGATACGCATCTCGATATTCTGGTCACGATACGATACGTATCTCGATACGCAATGATAAAAAAAACAAGACTTAAAGCATGTCAAGTTTGAACCTTTCATGATTTTGGAACAGTCAAAATTATTTTATAATAACAAGACTACTGAAGTTGTTCAGCTTCAAAGTGGAACTTTCTCTAACTTTCCTTAAAAACAATTCAAAGTTCAAACACCAGAAAATAATTAATGTGCTCCACCAGTGATACAACGTCAAAGAATTTTGATGCAATGGTCGAAGAAATTGTATCTGAATTTTATCAGGAATAATATATTCAATATCGTGTTACCTTAGTTGCAGCTTTTACTATATATATATCTAAAATTATAAGAACCACAAATGTAGCAATTTGGTACTGGTGATTGCTGTTACAGGATATTTGTACGTACATGTATGGAACAATTTGACCAGTCACCCTAGGGACTTCCCGTGCTACATGTATTTCGTTTGCGAAAACGTTATGTTGACATATATTAGCCAAATTGCCACAAATATGACTTTTGACGAGTCAAAGTAGGGCCTTTTTTCATATATGTATCCATTCTCTAGCAACTAAAGTTTGTTTCAATGCGTCAAAAGCGGTAATCTGACCGTGGTTGCTGTATCTCTTCACACACGATTTCACCTAACTTAATGAAAACAATATTAAATGAAATTTTGAGTAAAATTAATAAAATATACTACAAACACAAGTCCAGATATATAATGAACACGTTTTAATAACAAGATAGTATAATAATGGTATTGAATTGCGTACTTCAGTTCGGACTTGCTGACTTGTATTTCCATTGTTATGTGCTTGCGGGGATCAGCTGATAATGTTTAATGAGATGGGGAAAAACATCTGTCGGTGTAAAACCTGAGCTTATTAAATATGTAAGTACGTTTTTGGGAGCCATGCGTTACCGCGCGCTATAACCAAGTTTGCGGTTTATTGAAAGGCACAATAGCGAGCAAACGCTGTACTTGAGATTTGCGTTCCGTATCGTGGCGTATCGATAAATGGGCCCACGTTTATCGTATATCGTATCGTGGGTCAAGTATCGCGATGCATCGGAATATCGGTGTATCGTTTCACCCTTAATTTCTAGTATTGGTTATGTTTGTCTTAATCATCGAATTACTCTGAATAAGGTTCTACTATGTCAAAGGAACGTTTTTACAACATACTTGGAATAAATACAGGTATTAGACCCGACCAGATGTATAGCCTCAGGCTGATAGGACATTAAACTATTCACATTCTTAATACTTTCAAATACAAACATTGTACAGTATTTCAAAAATGTATATACAAGCCATGCTTCCATGTACTTGTCTGTCTGTTTGTTGGTTGGTTGGTTAATCCCCCACCCAGTAATATTCCAGCTATATGACGGCGGTCTTTAAATAATCGAGTCTGGACCAGACAATCCAAGGATTGACACGATGAGCATCGATCCACGCAATTGGGATACGATGACATGCATCAACCAAGTCAACGAGCCTGACTTGTTGTCAATTAAAAACTGACAAAATCTAGGTTAAGTTTCACAACAACCAGGCCCAACGAGCTCTCCAATGCGAAGGTCGTACTATGTATACATCATCTGGGCCACCGTGTTGTCAAGGGCCAATGAGATTGTCCCCACCCTGACAACGAACACACCAAAGGACAGGTATATAAAGCGTGGAGGCGGGTGGACGGGCATACTTCAACTCTCCACGAGACTTCATCGCCGGTCCAGGGAGTTTTTGTATAGTGCCAAACTTCAATCATGGTGAGCACTTTCATTGCTTGAATTATAGTATACGAAAGGGACAGACTTCGAGTCATAACAAACATGTGCTTACAAGCTCCGGCTTCGTGCCTCTACTTAAGCTGAGAGAAAGCCATATCTTCACCAGGTGTATTGTTAGATTGTGTTCACGTTGCGTGAGCCCATTTGAGTATGGATCGTCAATTGTCGGTGTAAATAACTTTAAATGGGTGATTGATGGTCTTTTATAAACCCACTGCCACTTTTGCTTGTAGTGTTGTAGGTATGTTGCTTTCTCATTGATGCTATACGACATTTGTCCGTGTATATTTATCATGTCAGTTAGAAATTAGTTCATGTTATACGCAACCGCTTCTTAAGTGCTGTGGGGCGGTGGGGTAGCCTTGTGGTTAAAGCGTTCACTCGTCACGCAGAAGACCCGGGTTCGATTCCCGACATGGGTACAATGTGTGAAGCCTATTTCTGGTGTCCCCCGCCGTGATATTGCTGAAACATTGTCAAAAGCGGCGTAAAACCATACTCACTCAACACCCACTCCTAAGTGCTGTTTAACATTGGCCTGTGGACTCACAGTTTGTTTAATAACGTATCTGCCTATCACAACAACTTATCTGCCCATCACAATAACTTATCTGCCCATCACAGTAACTTATCTGTCCTTCACAGTAACTTATCTGCCCATCACAATAACTTATCTGCCCATCACAATAACTTATCTGTCCATCACAATAACTTATCTGTCCATCACAGTAAATTATCTGCCCATCACAATAACTTATCCGCCCATCACAATAACTTATCTTTCCATCACAGTAAATTATCTGTCCATCACAGTAACCTTGTGAGAGGTACTTCTTTCAAGTGAGGCCGGCTGAGAGGTTTCACTATTGAATTGTTAGACCTTGGGTTTACAGGAGAATTGTATCAACAACCTTTTAATATGCATCTAATATTTTTGACTAGTAAAAATCACAATATTTATCATATGAAAATTCCATGACGTGAATCGAACCTGCAACCTCACTTGATGATCGAGGATCACCTGCCTTGAATGAAAATAAATGCTCCGCTCGGGTCACCCATGCATGATTAAACATTTATATCAAATACGTGTAACTCAAAGTTCGAAAGTAAGATTTGCACAGGAATATTTATGTCATAAAATATTTTGTAAATTAACATTTGTTCGCTGATTGTTCTATTCATTTATTTATTATATTTTATTTTAAGTACATTTAGCATATATCGTGACTCGATTTCTTTATCTATTAAAATAATAAAGCGCCAAAACAACTACCCGTTGTGTGTACGTAGACATATTGTCCGAGGTTGTATTTAATAATGCATTACTCATTATCACACAATTAACATTCATTAAGCTCTACTTTCTTAATTTAAAGCTGTTGTTTTTTTTATGGTGGAAAGTAATTGTTTAACTTACATAGTGATACAGGCCTCTTTCATAAATCACCACCGTTGATAAAGGCACATAATCAATTTGTAGTGAACATTAGACATTAGTTTAAAAAAATGCTATATTTGTTAAAATTGGAAGATAAACAAAAGACAGCTGTTCTTCCTGTCATTGTAACGTATTGAAATAGGGTGCATGTTATCAATATGTAGTTATCTTCAAAATATAATT
The DNA here is from genome assembly GCF_022045235.1 of Haliotis cracherodii. Classification (NCBI taxonomy): domain Eukaryota; kingdom Metazoa; phylum Mollusca; class Gastropoda; order Lepetellida; family Haliotidae; genus Haliotis; species Haliotis cracherodii. The sequence goes on along the minus strand of NW_027266272.1, from coordinate 2,911,227 downwards.
TACATATTTAGGTGAGTGAAATTTCATATCATTATTTTTTTTTAAATATACAAGATATGTTTTGATTGTTATTCATGTTATTATTCACCTACAACGCATCTGTCTGGTTTTCAGAGGGAATGCATCTCCATCCACGTCGGCCAGGCCGGAGTCCAGATCGGCAATGCATGCTGGGAGTTGTACTGTCTGGAGCACGGCATCCAGCCTGATGGTCAGATGCCCTCAGACAAGACCATCGGGGGTGGGGACGACTCCTTCAACACCTTCTTCAGCGAGACTGGTGCAGGGAAACACGTCCCCAGGGCCGTCTTCGTCGACCTCGAGCCCACCGTCATCGGTAAGTGTGTATTAGATCATCACTGGTGTCATCACTGATTGTCATTCAGATAAGTTTAACTGCTATTTGGCCTCTTTTTGGACCACGAAATCTGTATCGGCAGACAATTGAGCCTGATTATTCTCTGGCGTTGACGTTTAATAAATTTTATTTTGATATTTCATATCGTTCAACTTCTTCATCAATAACTGATATAAAATAACAAATCTATATCAAGAAATCAAAATATCGAATTATCGACCTGCGTCAACCCTCAATGCCTGTAATACGTGCAGTCACTACTGTCGTCAAACACTGATGTCGGATCCATGTGGATTCTAAATGCCTTACCAAATACCAAACATACCTTAAAAAAATCGCTGTTAATGATGTTATTGTATCTTCAGATGAGGTCCGTACCGGCACCTACCGACAACTGTTCCACCCCGAGCAGCTCATCACCGGCAAGGAGGACGCCGCCAACAACTACGCCCGTGGTCACTACACCATCGGCAAGGAGATCGTCGACCTCGTTCTTGACCGCATCAGAAAGTTAGCTGACCAGTGCACTGGACTCCAGGGCTTCCTCATCTTCCACAGCTTCGGTGGCGGCACTGGCTCCGGCTTCACCTCTCTCTTGATGGAGAGACTGTCCGTCGACTACGGCAAGAAGTCCAAGTTGGAGTTCGCTGTCTACCCCGCTCCCCAGATCTCCACTGCTGTCGTGGAGCCCTACAACTCCATCCTGACCACCCACACCACCCTGGAACACTCCGACTGTGCCTTCATGGTCGACAACGAGGCCATCTACGACATCTGCAGACGTAACCTCGACATCGAGCGTCCAACTTACACCAACCTCAACCGTTTGATTGGTCAGATTGTCAGCTCCATCACTGCCTCTCTCCGTTTCGACGGTGCCCTGAACGTGGATCTGACAGAGTTCCAGACCAACTTGGTGCCCTACCCACGTATCCACTTCCCTCTGGCTACATATGCCCCAGTCATCTCCGCTGAGAAGGCCTACCATGAGCAGCTGTCTGTAGCTGAGATCACCAACGCTACATTCGAGCCCGCCAACCAGATGGTCAAGTGTGACCCCCGTCACGGCAAGTACATGGCCTGCTGCATGTTGTACAGAGGTGACGTCGTCCCCAAGGACGTCAATGCTGCCATCGCCACCATCAAGACCAAGAGGACCATCCAGTTCGTCGACTGGTGTCCCACTGGCTTCAAGGTCGGCATCAACTACCAGCCACCCACTGTTGTCCCCGGTGGTGACTTGGCCAAGGTCCAGAGAGCTCTCTGTATGTTGAGCAACACCACTGCCATCGCCGAGGCCTGGGCTCGTCTTGACCACAAGTTCGATCTGATGTACGCCAAGCGTGCCTTCGTCCACTGGTACGTGGGTGAGGGTATGGAGGAGGGAGAGTTCTCCGAGGCCCGTGAGGACTTGGCTGCTCTGGAGAAGGACTACGAAGAGGTTGGAGTCGACTCTGTTGAGGGCGAGGGAGAGGAGGAGGGTGAGGAGTATTAAGTGCAACTACATCCGCCATCCCCATGATTCAACATGAAGTCCGATTTGATCAATTGACGAAAGAACTTGTGCTCAGAAACCACTGACGTTTATAGCAAGGTGTAATATCAATCATTTACGCTGAATCACGGGAACAGTCCAGTGCATTCACATGCTTCACTATTGTGCCAAATCGAATTGAATAAAAACGTGTTGAACATATTTGAAGATGTTTTGGTAATTATGATTGAAAATGCTTACTCTGTAGTTCATTTAAAATTTGCACTTTAATGATCACGGGTTGTAGCATCCAAAAAGTTGACCTAACCCAAGAATTAGGAATAGAAAGTTTTCTTTAAAAAATGTGATATGTTAGGGGGAGTATTCCTGGGAAAATAATTGTCCTGGGTGGGGTTGGGGGTTGGGGTCGTTGCTAGAATAGAAAGGTTGGTACAGTGGATTTGGACGGTAAAAGCCTTCGCTCGTCACCCATTATAGTGTGATATTGCTAAATGTGATCACAGTACACTATCAATAAAGTGATGTGTCCCTCGATGCCGTGTATTGTGAAATGAGTGATTGGGTTGAATGTTTTGGCGCAAAAGCAACCTCACGGCAGAGAACACAAGAAATGGCCTGCACTTACTGTACCCGAGTAGGGAATCGTTCCCAGGTGGTTTTCTTGCCTGATCATGACGAATTAGGCCATAGACGCACCTCATTATATATCACCTAATCATACTGCTATACACTCTGAAGGGAACGAAACAACCAGATCAGTATGTATAGACGACTAAACCCGATATGAACCATGGAATCAAATCTCATTAAAATCAGATCCTAGTTCTCGCTACCGCTGAACAAAGATCTGAGGACACCCCATTACGGGTCACATCTGACCGACCTTGCACGAACTTTGACCGACCAATGGAATGACCAATCAGAAGGCAGCTTTCTCGCGCTTTACGGCACTAATTTCAAATTGGCGACTTCGCTTCGAAACATATTTTGACAAATTCCGATTAAGAATTTGAAACCTGAACAAAAAACATTCTGGAATGGCTAATAGATCGTCTAGATTGTAAGGAATCAGTCGTTAAACCCGTAACTATCGTTCGGTATACCCCATGTTGAAGTTTTCGAGGTTGTATGGTGAGAAATCACATTCCGATTGCCACTTTCATAATCTTGTAAGCGACGCACTGATTGGTCGGATGAAAGGTCGTTCTGACGTGACCCCTAATAGGATGTCTTCAGATCTTTGTTCAGCGGTAGCGAGAACTAAGGTCTGATTTTAATGAGATTGTATGGAATCTTGAAATATGTGAATATGATTTGTTTTCGAAGGTTTCTGATGCCTATCTGAAACTTACCAAAAAAACCACAATGACGAAAGTTCATCTCAGATTATGACTCTTATAAAATCAGATGTATTGATAAAAAAAGGAGGAAAGTGTGGCCTTTTCATTTAGTCCTATCGTGATTGTGGTTTATTTCTATTATTTCTAAACGTTGTCTTAATAATGGGACATATCAGTACTATAATGAAAAACAAACGCTATAACAATATACTTGGAATAAATATTAAACCTTGCTAACCCAAGGCTGATAGGGTTTTATAGGCTGATAGGACATATATGGGATATTACCTGGTCGCGGATACACATTACAATATATATATGCATAGCACCCAAGTTCGCCTTGAATGACTGAGTTTGGTTCAACTCCGCTTTTAACGGTATTCCAGAATATAACTGATTTTCGGCTCAATGTGGGAGGAAATCCCGAAGTGATGCAGACCTCAGACATGTACCACTTTGATGAATCCACGAGCATGGTACCTAACCTAAAACATAATAGGGGCGAACCCACACTCAAAGGTTTCTTGGATCGGGTGGTCAGTCTCGCTGACTTGGTTGATGCTTGTCATCGTATCCCGATTGTGTGGATCGATGCTCATGATGTCAATCACTGGATTGTCTGGTCCAGACTCGATTATTTACAGACCGCCGTCATATAGTTTGAATATTGCTGAGTGCGGTGTTAAACAAAAAACAAAACCAATCGTAGGTTTCTGCCGTGCCCGAGGGACGCAATTCTGCACAGCGGATTGCAGCGCCTTAGACGACTGGGCCCGCCGTGCCCGGTATACGATGAGTTGATTATAATAGAGGTTTCACTTTCTGTGACGGTCGTTGTCCGAGATCAGACAGACACATCACCACTGGTTTAGTGAGGGTTATACTCATACAAAATATCATTACCATAATCAGATGAATCTTTTAAGAACTCGATTCTTTGAAACCCCGTTAATCTGATATACAATTTCCAATGATAGCGTCCGGATTAACAAATGTCCGGAATAGCGAATAATGGTTATGCAGTAATCTCAAATTGAATACATGTATCTGTTATCGTTCGGGGAGACAGAGTTCACTTATGGATTTCAGCATCTTTATTGTCAATGCAACGCTACGCGGATTCATACAGTTTGCACATCGATTTTTCGATTCATACCTCAATGAACCGAAAAAAATACACACTTCAGTCAATCCTTAAGTGAATAATTAAAGACGTACCTTTCATTAATGTCTGATGTATCATTAGATATAAATTGCTACCCGTGACGATCCGGGGTAGAATAGGTCTTCATGCTTGCCGTAAAGGGCTACTATGCTTGTCGTAAGAGGATCGCGTGGTCAGGCTCGCTGACTTTACCAAGTCATTGAAAATCATTTACCAACACCAGGGGACCTGTGAAGATCCGGGGTAGAATAGGTCTTCAGCAACCCATGCTTGCCGTAAAAGACGACTATCGATGCTCATGATGTCAACCACTGGATTGTCTGGTTCAGACTTGATTATATTGCAAACGATTCCTTCACATTTGATTAGCTAACGATAAACCTGAATAAACGTGGGCCACGTCAGTTAGCTGGCTATTGTTTCCTGATTGGCTAGTTATGGAGTCGGCGGGGTTTGTGTTTGCGCTGAACGATGTCACTTATTTCGTGTCATTGTCCACAGAATTTGTGTTAATGATTAAAGAAGCAGTCTGTGAAGTTATTATTGTTTACTTTTTTATTCATAAGAATTGACGTCCATATTATTTTGGTCATTTCTTAAATAACGTTTTTTGAATGGATACTACGTTTCTCTTGAAGCTGTGTATTTCTGGATTCGCAATATATTACAATATATTACAAAATAAATCATTGTTGGAAAGTAAGGATACCCATACAACCGCTGCACTGTACAACTGTGTTAGAACCAGTGCGAGATTTAACTGTATGTATGATTCAGCCAAGTGATTACGAGTAATAATCAGGATATGGAATCTCACTCAACCACTTTATCCACCAGACAATCAAGTCAGGGCCAGTTCGTGTTCATCAATATTTCTGTTACTAGTTCACGGGGCTCATCAAGATTTACTCTTAACGGACCCTGACGAACCTCAAGTCACATACCTCACGATATCGTTTACCTCGCGACACAGGTGTGACGCGATTAGGCAAGATAGATACGCCAATACAGAGGGCATTAATGCTACAAGATCAGAGTTAACAATGTCGTCTGACAATGTCGTCTGACAAGACAAAGGTAACCGCAAGGGATTCGAAACCATAACAAACCTATCCTATAATCTGTGTCTCCTGGGCTACCAGTGTCGTTCAACAACAGAACAGCTCTCTGTGGTAATACAATGAACAAATACGGTAAACTACGGATATAACGAACTCAAAGGGACAACTAATTTTAGTTCGTTATAACCGTAGTTCGTTATAAGCATATGTACAGTATAACTCCAGCAAATAGTCGGGTCCAAAAAGTAAGTTCGTTATATCCGTCAGTCCGTTATAAGCGTGTTCGTTATAACCGTAGTTTACTGTACGTCGTTCTCATCTAATATTTAAATTGTTTAAACTTCAAAGATTAAACTTAAAGATATCTAAATGAGAATACCTTGTTGAAAAAGATACGAGTTCGTGGGGAGACGCGTCTGTACTCAATGATAATAAGTAACTAACAAGGGTAGGGTAGATTTCACCAAACATACAGGCCTGACAAAACTCTCGGATTAGAAAGGACACGCACCTCCAAATGACAAAGGCGCTACCTGGTTACGCGCGAGTCGCACACGGCGACCGTGTTGCCAAGGACCAATCAGATTGCCCCCACCCTGACGACGAACACAACAAGGGACCGGGTACTGGTATATAAGGGTGGAGGCGGGTGGATTGGCATACTTCAACTCTCAACGAGACTTCATCGCCAGTCCAGTGAGTTTTTGTATAGTGCCAAACTTCAATCATGGTGAGTATACCTTTATTTTATGTAATTAATATAAATTTGACACTGATGTATTACATATATGTGTGCTTTTTAGTATGTTTACATATCTATGTATTATATATGCATATACGTCTAAGTGTAAAATAAAGTGTGTGTGTGTTTATATGTATGAATGTGTGTGTGTGTTTATATGTATGAATGTGTGTGTGTGTGTGTGTGTGTGTGTGTGTGTGTGTGTGTGTGTGTGTGTGTGTGTGTGTAACAATGACGTTAAATAAAACAGTGTTGTAGACTTTTGTAACGTTACCCACAACACTCCTACTGTCTCTCTCTTGCCTCTACTTCAGTTGAAACCAAGCCATATTTTTACAAGGTGTATATTAAGATTCATTTTCACTTTTTGTAAGATCACGAAGCATGAATCTTCAGTGCAGCGGTTTAACTACCTTATATGGAGGATTGAAGGTTTCGTGAAACACGAGCATCACCTAACTGACTTAATGCTGCAGTCTGATCATCACGATCTATCTCCTGTGTATGATTATACATTATATACTTGTAACTCAATATTATAAAGTAAGCTTTCAAAGGACTAACGGTATCGGGTGGTCAGGCTCGCTGACTTGGTTGATGCATATAATCGTATCCCAATTGGGTAGATCGATGAGCATAATGTCAATCACTGGATTGTCTGGTCCAGACTCGATTATTTAAAGACCGCCGTCATATAGCTTGAATATTGCTGAGTGCGGCGTTAAGCAACAAACAAAACAGAAACAAAGAAATATTTACGTAAAAATACTTAGTGTAAGTTCTTTATTGCTCGGTGATTGTTTATTGATATGTATTGGGGGGTGGCGAGGTTGGTTCACACGCATGCACATACTTTGACTCGAGATCTTCATTAAAAAATAACAAAAAGCCAAAACAACTCCACGTTGTGTGTATGTAGACGTATTGTCCAAGGTTGTAATTAATCATGCATTACGCATAAACACACATTTAACGTCGTATTTGTTATTGTAATGTTTTTAGGGTGGAAAGTAATTGTTTAGCTTAACACGATCATTTTAGCCTCATTAATACATCGCGACCGTTGACAAAACGCCAAATTTAACTTATATTGGGAGATAATTATACACAGAAGATAAATTTGTCCTCTGTGTTTGTAACGTCAGAAAAGTGTGTTTTGGAATGTAGTGGTTATTCTCGATATATAATGATTATCTTTCCATATAATTAATTCAAAACAATAAGCAAGATATGTGTTGAAATGTTTTCAATCTAAAACGCATCTGTCTGGTTTTCAGAGGGAATGCATCTCCATCCACGTCGGCCAGGCCGGAGTCCAGATCGGCAATGCATGCTGGGAGTTGTACTGTCTGGAGCACGGCATCCAGCCTGATGGTCAGATGCCCTCAGACAAGACCATCGGGGGTGGGGACGACTCCTTCAACACCTTCTTCAGCGAGACTGGTGCAGGGAAACACGTCCCCAGGGCCGTGTTCGTCGACCTCGAGCCCACCGTCATTGGTAAGTGTGTATTTCAATATTTCAATAACTGCTATCGATAAAAAAGAGAGCTATAAAATTATTTTTTTCCTAAGAATGTTATTTCTTCAGACCATGTTCGTGGGCACGAGCGGCCCATCTCCGCTGAGAAGGCCCGCTCTGAAGCGCCGCGATTCGCTGTGCAGAGTTGCGTCCCTTGGACACGCCAGAAACCTATCATTATGGGTTCGAATCCCGGTTCACCCCGATTATGTTTCCAGGTTATTCAGCACCATATCCGTGTTCATGAGTTTCACCGAAGTGGTAAACGTCTAAGACCTGCACCACTCCGGGCTTTCCTCCCATATTAAGCAGACACGCCGCGATATAACTGGAATACTGTTAAAAGCGGCATTAAACCCAACTCACTCACTCACTCAGTCCATGTTCCCGATTGAGAACAGTAAAGCGTACATTCGTTATCGGGCTACGTCAACCCTTATTAGCTGTAATAGATGAAGTTACTACTACAGAAATCGATGTTAATGGTGTATTTGTATCTTTAGATGAGGTCCGTACCGGCACCTACCGACAACTGTTCCACCCCGAGCAGCTCATCACCGGCAAGGAGGACGCCGCCAACAACTACGCCCGTGGTCACTACACCATCGGCAAGGAGATCGTCGACCTCGTTCTTGACCGCATCAGGAAGTTGGCTGACCAGTGCACTGGACTCCAGGGCTTCCTCATCTTCCACAGCTTCGGTGGCGGCACTGGCTCCGGCTTCACCTCTCTCTTGATGGAGAGACTCTCCGTCGACTACGGCAAGAAGTCCAAGTTGGAGTTCGCTGTCTACCCCGCTCCCCAGATCTCCACTGCCGTCGTGGAGCCCTACAACTCCATCCTGACCACCCACACCACCCTGGAACACTCCGACTGTGCCTTCATGGTCGACAACGAGGCCATCTACGACATCTGCAGACGTAACCTCGACATCGAGCGTCCAACTTACACCAACCTCAACCGTTTGATTGGTCAGATTGTCAGCTCCATCACTGCCTCTCTCCGTTTCGACGGTGCCCTGAACGTGGATCTGACAGAGTTCCAGACCAACTTGGTGCCCTACCCACGTATCCACTTCCCTCTGGCTACATATGCCCCAGTCATCTCCGCTGAGAAGGCCTACCATGAGCAGCTGTCTGTAGCTGAGATCACCAACGCTACATTCGAGCCCGCCAACCAGATGGTCAAGTGTGACCCCCGTCACGGCAAATACATGGCCTGCTGCATGTTGTACAGAGGTGATGTCGTTCCTAAGGATGTCAACGCTGCCATCGCCACCATCAAGACCAAGAGGACCATCCAGTTTGTCGACTGGTGTCCCACTGGCTTCAAGGTCGGCATCAACTACCAGCCACCCACTGTTGTCCCCGGTGGTGACTTGGCCAAGGTCCAGAGAGCTGTCTGCATGTTGAGCAACACCACAGCCATCGCCGAGGCCTGGGCTCGTCTTGACCACAAGTTCGATCTGATGTACGCCAAGCGTGCCTTCGTCCACTGGTACGTGGGTGAGGGTATGGAGGAGGGAGAGTTCTCCGAGGCCCGTGAGGACTTGGCTGCTCTTGAGAAGGACTACGAGGAGGTTGGAGTCGACTCTGTTGATGGCGAGGGAGAGGAGGAGGGTGAGGAGTATTAATTTCAACTCCATCCACCATCCCCTTTGATGCAACATGAAATCCGATTTAAACATTTTGGGAGAAAATAACTGATACAAACAATACAACAACTGTGATCTCAGGTGTAAACCAAAATGTATTTAATAGGTTTCATATATGTGCCAATAAAAATATTTTTGACAAATATACATTCCCCTGTTCTTTTATTTGTCCAATGAGTCCATTCGCGGTCTAAGAGTTGATAGGGACCCCTTTGATCCGGTCGTATGCAGCGACGCCATTTGCTGTGTTGAGTTGTGTCCCTTATGCACTCCAGAAGCCAATGATCCTAGTTTGGAATCCCTTGCCGCACCGATAATACGTCATACACATTGTAACAAATTCACCTTGGGTCACATACTTGCTCTGACTTAGATACACATGAAACATAGCTTACAATCGCGTTATACCCTTGACGATTCGGGGTTGGGGGTTAGAAATTCCCCAGGAACCTACGCTTGTCTCCCGTGAAGATACGGGTAGAATTGGCCTTTACACAAACACAAACTATAAAGACATGTATTATTCGTTGCTTCGCTTTATCGTGCCAGGATCCGACGATCTTGAGTTCGAATCTCAGATTAGCCCTGATGATAGTCCTTGGTTTGCCTACACCATATACGTGCTTATCGTCTACGCCCTGCATCATTTTAGGCGATTTCATACTACATCAACCCGCCATATATATAACTGCAGTAAAGTTCACGGTGGCGTCACACCGTCCTTTAACTGTGTACCGCGTTAAATAACAAACAAAACCTGTGCTGGTCGCAGATGCATCTACATGTAGCGGGTAGTCAGGCTCGGTGGCTAGTGGATGGCGTGTCGACCTACCCCGAATGTGCGGGACGGTGTTCATAATACACTCACTGATGTTCACAGACCGCCGTCATATAGTTGGAATATTAGTGCAGCGTTAAACTGCAAAGACACATTATGATGCTGCAAGTAATATTTAAGCAACAAGTCGGAGTGAGCCTCTGCTTCACTTAACATACAAATCGTAACAGTACCCATGTGTATATAAGCTATCGATACGAATGCTTGCGGGACGGGGTAACACCCTAGCCACAGCCTCGAATCTCTCCAGAAACATATCAGTTCTTGTTATCTATCAACTGTCAAGCAGAGATTATATTGCTGTTGAGGAAGTACAAGTAGACTAGCTATGAGTGCACGACATGTTTGGGGTAGTTATTAGCAACGCGCTGGCGTTCATTGAGCAGACAACTCGCAACCACCCACAGCCTTATCACCAATACACCGCAGACTTGACTGAGCTGGATTTAACGCGATTGTTTGTTTGTTTGTTGTTTAACGCCGCACTCAGCAATATTCCGGCTATGTGACGGCGGTCTGTAAATAATCGAGTCTGGACCAGACAATCTAGTGATTGATATCATGAGCATCGATCCACGAAATTGGGATCGATGACATGCATTAACCAATTACGCAAGTCAGCGAGCCTGACCACCCGATCCCATCAGTCGCCTCTTACGACAAGCATAGTCGCCAATATGAATAATAATCAATCAATTTATTGAACTCAGTCATTGCAATTATTAATATTAGGAGTTTTAAACGAATTCGTGATAACAGCAATTGAAAATTATTTACTGATATCTATTTTTAGATATCATGTGACTGGATTTATATGCTGTTTACACTACCAAGGGGGCGGACATTAAGAATCCGGGATATATAACAGTAATAAAAAAGGATAGTAGCTAAATCAACACTTTGACAAGAACAGCACTTGTTAATCCCACATTTGTTAATCCGACAATCGGCTTTATCCGATTGACAAGATTGATTTACACTTAAGAAAATAATATACTAGTAATTGGCAGGATACATTGGCATCCAATTAAGTCGGCTGCGACCAATTAACAACTAAGAGTTAATTAACTCAACACTCTAATTATTGAATAACCTCAACTAACTCCTCTTACTAATGGGAGGAGACCACCTCGGGGTAAGATAGGGAGATATAGACACTGAAGGCTTATCCCTAAAGAAAGTTTCTTGGACAATAAAATAGACGAAAACGCCTGAATAACAAACTAGTCTTATATACTAATGTCTCAGTCACTGTGACTGGCCAAGGAAGTACTAGACGTCCAAAAATACAAGGTACTTGACTTACGGAGTATTTAGACTCACAGTCATTAAAAAAAAAGACCTTGACCCAAAGAGTAACTTGACTCCCAATCATAAATAGGTACTTGACCTAAACTAAGCGATCACGGAAAAGTTGGTTATCCACGGATTACTAGAAAAGCTGGTTCAAAATATGAAAGCCTAGCTAATAATGTTAGCTCAATACCACCAGAGTAAGTCAGTACCAGAGAGTAAACTGCCCCATAACCACTTACTAATGAAACCTAAGTTTTGACCTGACCAAAACAGTAGCAAGACGACCCGTAAAGATTCTAGCGATACCCGGGCGTAAAAACACATAATTTCGCCCAGAGTTTTATACGAATGACGAGCTGAACAAGATGTGTTTTCAAACATAGGGAAAACCCGACTGGCAAACTTACTATTAAAAAAATGTAGATACCACAGTAAAGCGCTGAACATACGCTATCCAATGGTGCCCGAAAGATCAAAGATTTACAACCATATATGTACAGTATCTACCAGTACTAGATAATCCCACTTCTGCATGATATTATCAAAATTACAAAAACATGTTCAATACATGAATATATATGGGACAACGACAGCTCTGCAATATAATTACAGTATGGGCAAGATAAATTCGCTGCCACATAACTTGATGTACCGTTCACATTTGATTAGCTAGCGGACTACTGTTTCCTGATTGGTTGGTAAAAGAATGCGCGGGGTTTGCGCTTGCGCTGAACGATGTAACTGAATTTGCCCCGTTGTCGCAGCAAATGTAGAAGCATTTCACAGAATTGTTTCAGGAAATAATTCATTGTTGGACAGTATTCCTACACTCCCAGGAATAGGACTGAAGTCTGGCACTTTTACTGGTATTCGCAGCATAAACAACACAGTGCTTATCGCAGCAACATGGCACACCAGCAGCCGACTGTATATTGCCAATACAGGGTGGTAACAATACAACAGGTTGGTTGCGGCCACCATCTTGGTTGTCCGCAGACGCCGCGGTCAAGTCAAGCTCAAGGTTTGTTGAAACTGGAAGCTTGCTGCAGAAACTGGCACAACAGGTCCGGACAGGGTTCCAAAACTTCCTGTGGGTGGTTACTGGAGCTTCTGGATCAGGTTGGTCCAAAGACAGAGAGGCAGGTGACCTTCACGAGGGAACCACTCGGGCAAACTCTCCGCAACCTGGCGACTGTAACTCCTACAAGACCCTCGAGTACGGGATCAGGGTGAGCAACAACACCCGACTCATGTTCCTCCTCCTGGCACCTACACTTCCTGTGAGACTCGTCCTAGGGCACTGTGGCTGGCCCTCCTCCTGGTCCCTACACTTCCTGTGAGACTCGTCCTAGGGCACTGTGGCTGGCCCTCCTCCTGGTCCCTACACTTCCTGTGAGACTCGTCCTAGGGCACCGTGGCTTGCCCTCCTCCTGGCACCTACACTTCCTGTGAGACTCGTCCTAGGGCACTGTGGCTGGCCCTCCTCCTGGTCCCTACACCTCCTGTGAGACTCGTCCTAGGGCACTGTGGCTGGCCCTCCTCCTGGTCCCTACACTTCCTGTGAGACTCGTCCTAGGGCACTGTGGCTGGCCCTCCTCCTGGCACCTACACTTCCTGTGAGACTCGTCCTAGGGCACTGTGGCTGGCCCTCCTCCTGGCACCTACACTTTCCCCTGAGTCTCGTCCTAGAACACTGTGGCTGGCCCTCCTCCTGGTCCCTACACTTCCCCTGAGATACGTCCTCCTTCTGGTCCCTACACTCCCCCTGAGACTCATCCTAGGGCACTGTGGCTGGCCCTCCTCCTGGTCCCTATACTTCCCCCTGAGACTCGTCCAAGGGCACTGTGGACGTCCCTCCTCCTGGTCCCTACACTCGCCCCTGAGACTTGTCCTAGGGTACTGTGGCTGGTCCTATTCCTAGTCCCTACACTTCCCCCTGAGACTCGTCCTAGGGCACTGTGGGCGTCCCTCCACCTGGTCCCTACAGAGTTAACGATGTCGTCTTACTGACAAAACAATGGTAACAACACGGTTACAGAAACCATAAGAAACAAATCATATGATCTTTTTATGTTGATTTTTGGCTGTGCATTTTTGTGTTAAATACTGTTGTAATCGTATTACTCTGTTTCTGTTAAGATTCAGTTGTTCATAACATTGAGTTTCAACGACAATAAGACTTTTCGTAACAAAATGAGAACAAAAACCAACGCTTATTGTCCTGGCGCTTGCCTTTGCAGGAATTCGATTAAGACATGAAGCATACATATTAAAGGCAAAGACGAGCTGGTTGAATGTGATCGGTTTGACTGCAAACATGAGTTGCAATTTTGAAACAATTTCTCATAATTATCCTGTATAATGTTGACTATTATTTACTACAGTAGGTCAGGAGTTTTTTGTACTTCAAGTAGCAAAGAAAGTTCTCACTGTGTTCAAACTCACAAGACTCTCAGATAAGAAAGACGCCTCCTAACTGATTAAATCCCTTCCTGGTTAAGCGCGAGACACACAAGGCGACTCTGTTGTCAAGGACAAATGAGATAGGCCCCACTCTGGCGAAGAACACAGCCAGGAACGGTTATGTAAGGGTGGAATTGATGGACGGCAATACTTCAACTCTCCACGAGACTTCATCGCCGGTCCAGGGAGTTTTTGTATAGTGCCAGACTTCAATCATGGTTAGCACTTTCATTGAATGTAATTCATATATATTTAAGGCAACGGCTTAACTACCTTAAATAGAGCACTGATAGTTTCTTGAAAAATGAATGTCACATAGCTGGCTTAAACTTAATGTTGCAGTCAGATCTTCACATTCTATCATCATATAAATATTATATACATACTAAACATTATATACTTGTAACTCAATATTTCAAAGTAAGCTTTCAAAGGACTAACGTTCACACGTAAGCACATACCTTCAAGTTGACTCGATATCTTCATTTCATAACTGTTAACACGTCCCCGCGTGTGTACGTAGACGTATTGCCCATGGGGGTATTAATAATAATTACTCATAATCACAATCGTCTTTCTTAATTTAATGGTTATAGCGTGGAAAGCATTGTTTAGCTCAATACGGTCATTTTAGCTTCATTGATAAATTGCCCCCTTGAAAACATACCTATTTACTTAAATCTGAAGAAAGACAGAATAAACTCGTTCCATGTCATTGTAACATCAGTAAAGTGTGTTTTGGAATTGTGGTGGTTATTCTCGATATATTGTGATTATTTTTAATATATTGTTGTTATTTTAAGGAAAGTGAAATTCCATATAATTATTTCAAAACAATAAGCAAGCGATGTTTTGCTTGTAAAAATGCTATCATTTATCTAAAACGTGTCTGTCTGGTTCTCAGAGGGAATGCATCTCCATCCACGTCGGCCAGGCGGGAGTCCAGATCGGCAATGCATGCTGGGAGTTGTACTGTCTGGAGCACGGCATCCAGCCTGATGGTCAGATGCCCTCTGACAAGACCATCGGGGATGGGGACGACTCCTTCAACACCTTTTTCATCGATACCTGGCAAGGGAAATACATCCCCAGGGCCGTGTTCGTCGACCTCGAGCCCACTGTCATCGGTAAGTGTGTGACCCGTGAAGAACCGGGGTAGAATAGGCCTTCAGCAACCCATGCTTTCCGTAAAAGGCGTCTATGCTTGTCTAAAGAAGCGACAACCGGGATCGGGTGGTCAGGCTCGCTTACTTGGTTGAGGCATGCCATCATATCCAAATTGCGTAGATCGATGCTCATGAGAGTAATCACTGGATTGTCCGGTCCAGACTCGATTAATTGCAAACCGCCGTCATATAGCTGGAATATTGCGGAGTGCAGCATTAAACAACAAACAAACAAACCAACCGCAAATGACTGTGTATTCAAGTTCTTTATCAATAACTGCTATCAATAACAAATTAAGCTAAAAATGCATATGTGCTAATTCTCCAAGCCCTGTTCGTCATTTGAAAAACAATAAAGTATACATTCGTTATCGACCTGTGTCAACCCTTATTTCAAAAAATACATGCAGTCACTACTACAGAAATCGATTTTCATGATGTTATTGTATCTTCAGATGAGGTCCGTACCGGCACCTACCGCCAGCTGTTCCACCCCGAGCAGCTCATCACCGGCAAGGAGGACGCCGCCAACAACTACGCCCGTGGTCACTACACCATCGGCAAGGAGATCGTCGACCTCGTCCTTGACCGCATCAGGAAGTTGGCTGACCAGTGCACTGGACTCCAGGGCTTCCTCATCTTCAACAGCTTCGGTGGCGGCACTGGCTCCGGCTTCACCTCTCTCTTGATGGAGAGACTGTCCGTCGACTACGGCAAGAAGTCCAAGTTGGAGTTCGCTGTCTACCCTGCTCCCCAGATCTCCACTGCCGTCGTGGAGCCCTACAACTCCATCCTGACCACCCACACCACCCTGGAACACTCTGACTGTGCCTTCATGGTCGACAACGAGGCCATCTACGACATCTGCAGACGTAACCTCGACATCGAGCGTCCAACCTACACCAACCTCAACCGTTTGATTGGTCAGATTGTCAGCTCCATCACTGCCTCTCTCCGTTTCGACGGTGCCCTGAACGTGGATCTGACAGAGTTCCAGACCAACTTGGTGCCCTACCCACGTATCCACTTCCCTCTGGCTACCTATGCCCCAGTCATCTCCGCTGAGAAGGCCTACCATGAGCAGCTGACTGTAGCTGAGATCACCAACGCTACATTCGAGCCCGCCAACCAGATGGTCAAGTGTGACCCCCGTCACGGCAAGTACATGGCCTGTTGCATGTTGTACAGAGGTGATGTCGTCCCCAAGGACGTCAACGCTGCCATCGCCACCATCAAGACCAAGAGGACCATCCAGTTCGTCGACTGGTGTCCCACTGGCTTCAAGGTCGGCATCAACTACCAGCCACCCACTGTTGTCCCCGGAGGTGACTTGGCCAAGGTCCAGAGAGCTGTCTGCATGTTGAGCAACACCACAGCCATCGCCGAGGCCTTTGCTCGTCTTGACCACAAATTCGATTTGATGTACGCCAAGCGTGCCTTCGTCCACTGGTACGTGGGTGAGGGTATGGAGGAGGGAGAGTTCCCCGAGGCCCGTGAGGCCTTGGCTGCTCTGGAGAAGGACTACGAGGAGATTGGAGTCGACTATATTGAGGGCGATATAGAGGAGGAGGGTGAGGAGTATTAAGTACAACTCCATCCTCACTCCCCATGATTCAACATGAAATCCATTTTGACAACTGAAGGACAATGCGATTATTTGATACATTCAATACAACTAGTGTTCATACATGTGCCAATAATAAATATTTTTGACGTATAATAAGTCCCTGTTCTTGTATTTGTCCAATGAACCTGTGACGACCCGGGCTAGAATAGGTCTTCAGCAACCCATGCTTGTCGTAAGAGGCAACTAACGGGATCGGATGGTCATGGCTCACTGACTTGGTTGATGTATGACATCTTATTGCTCGGGGAACATTAACTAACCTAGAGGGTTCATCAACCCATGTCCCCCTCCAGACAACACATGAATGTCTGATGTAACATTATAATGTCTGATGCTACCCGTGACGACCCGGGGTAGAATAGGTCTCCAGCAACCCATGCTTGCCGTAAAAGGCGACTATCGATGCTCATGATGTCAATCAATGGATTGTCTGGTCCAGGCCCGAATAAACAAACAAACAAACAAACAAACAAACACACAACAGGGTGGCTTTATAAGCTTTTGGAGCGAACAGAAAGTTACACTGATCCTGCCTACCACACTGATGTACACCTCAGTTTTGCGAATGTAGGCTTAAGGGTCTTTCTAGGGTGCCTGGGATTTTATCGAAAGAAATAAATTGTCCCCGAAAATAATTAAGATCCATATTGTTTTTAAAAAAGTTGTCTGCCTCAAAAATTCCATTTTGCGTCTTACAAACAAATTTTGGTTCATGATTTCAAATAATAAAAGTTTTGCAGCTGTAACTGAAAAAATAACAGGTCTCAATAACCCTTTCATACCCCACACACCCCTCCCCGCCCCCGTTAACTATATGTATATGACGACGGCCTGTAAAAATCAGTGACTGTATCATGAACCCCGTCCCACACATTCGGGGTAAGTTGACACGCCATCCACAGTGCCATCGTGTCTGACCACCCGCTACGTGCACTTGCATCTGACGACCATCATAGGATGCGTTTGTTTGCTTGTTTGTTTGTTGTTTAACGCCGCACTCAGCAATATTCCAGCTTTTTGACGCCCGTCTGTAAATAATCGAACCTGGACCACACCATCCAATGATTGATATGATGAGCATCGATCCACGCAATAGGGATACGATAACATGTATAACCCAATCAGCGAGCCTGACCACCCGATCCCGTTAGTCGCCTCTTACGACAAGCATGGTTTGCTGAAGACCTATTCTGACCCGGATCTTTACGGGTGAACACATCGGCTGCTGGTGACATATTCTAACCCGTAATACCAATGTAAGCAGCGTAATAACTTACACTACACTACTACAAGATATATAACAGACAGAAGAAGTCGATACTACATATTCTACTATGACATTGAAGAATGCTTGATTCTGATTGGTTAAAAGGTAGAGGTAGAAAAGGTATCTACTCTACACTGTTACAGTACCAAATTTCAAAAGACATTAGTTTTATCTCCTAAATAACCACTAAACATCGTCTGTTCCTCCAGAGGTTGTGGGGGGCTCTATTAAATGGTAATATGAATCAATCAATTCATTGAAATCAATCATTTCAATCATTAATACTGGCAGTTCTAAACGAATTCGTGATATTTGTAATTGATATTATTTATTGACATCAGTAATTCCATTTTGAAATTTCGTCATATGACTAAATAATATCACACAATCGAAGTTTGATATCATAAAGAAAGACTTCAGGTATTAAAACGTTGTTTTAATATAATGGTATCTTATAACGAATTATTATGCCTGTCTCTGCTTTATCAATAGTGATCAATAATATTCGTGTTAAAAGTTATTATGAACACAATAATATCTGGATTTATATGCGACATCACGCAGTATACACTACCGACGCGGACGACATTTATACCCACCTCCCGCCTCCTCAACACGCACGCACGCACGCACGCACGCACGCATACTTTCCCAGAGCTAAAAAAAATCCTGTAGCTGTACCTATTTGGGGTATAGAGTTTTACGCGTCCCGTGCAAGCTTTAATTCCACGATCCACAGATACCACTCATGTCACTGATACAACTTATAGTGTTGTCAATGTAGACCTAGGTTACCTGTGGACTTAACAGCCATAAACTGCATCTGGAACTGACGGCTCAGAAAGATTTGACATCATTATGATGTAGTCTCGGAAAATTTATATCTGAAATCCGAAAATACGAATAATACTGTATAACAGGGCCCCGTGATCACTATCATATTGACGGCTAACGCCGGGCATCTCCGGATGTCTCGAACTGCTTAGTACCTCGACACTTCTGTTCAGTCACAAATAAGGGCATATTTATATCCTAATGTTTCGTGTTTAGCTGTGGAGTGTGAAATCAAGATAAGGGATAGGACACACGAAGCATTATCGCAGCGGTAGTGATCTCATTTTCCTTTCTTCGACAGGACATTCTGGCTGCACGTGTTGTACCCCTGACATAAAACTATCATTCTCATACCGGTAGTGAGCGAGAGAACATTCCGGCCGTATGTATTGTACCCCTGAGGCCAAATCTATGTCATGGTGTTTATTCGTCTTTCAAGCATGACTTCTGGGTCTAAATATATCATATCTACGTATATGTTGTATTTGATCTCATGTGGGTTATAGCCCCCATTTATGAATTACTTGGTAAGTACAAGGTGCGTTTCACATTAAAGATCAGCTAACACACCGGTCCCAAGAATACGTCGGTTCTCCATCAAACATGGATCTCTTACATACGTCGGTGTTCCTTATAACACCGACTTCTAACTATGTCGGATCTCCTTCAGACCGAGGTCCAAGTTACGTTGAGTCCTCCACCAAGCATTGGTATTTACAAAAGGTCGGGTCTCCATCACGTATTGGTCTTTACAATAGGTCTGGTCTCCAACACGTATTGGTCTTTACAATAGATAGGGTCTCCAACACGTATTTGTCTTTACAATAGATAGGGTCTCCAACACGTATTTGTCTTTACAATAGGTCTGGTCTCCAACACGTATTTGTCTTTACAATAGATCGGGTCTCCAACACGTATTTGTCTTTACAATAGATCTGGTCTCCAACACGTATTGGTCTTTACAAAATATAGATCTGGTCTCCAACACGTATTTGTCTTTACAATAGATCTGGTCTCCAACACGTATTGGTCTTTACAATAGATCTGGTCTCCAACACGTGTTGGTCTTTACAATAGGTCAGGTCTCCGACACGTATTGGTCTTTACAATAAATCGGGTCTCCATCACGTATTGGTCTTTACAATAGGTCTGGTCTCCATCACGTATTTGTCTTTACAATAGATCGGGTCTCCATCACGTATTTGTCTTTACAATAGGTCGGGTCTCCAACACGTATTGGTCTTTACAATAAGTCGGGTCTCCATCACGTATTGGTCTTTACAATAAGTCGGGCCTCCATCACGTATTTGTCTTTACAATAGATCGGGTCTCCATCACGTATTTGTCTTTACAATAAGTCGGGTCTCCGACACGTATTGGTCTTTACAATAGGTCGGGTCTCCATCACGTATTGGTCTTTACAATAGATCGGGTCTCCATCACATATTGGTCTTTACTATACATCGGGTCTCCATGACGTATTGGTCTTCCCAATACGTCGGGTCTCCATCACGTATTGGTCTTAATGGGTCGGGTCTCCATGACGTATTGGTCTTAACAATAGGTCGGGTCTCCATCATGTATTGGTCTTTACAATAGATCGGGTCTCCTTCACGTATTTGTCTTTACAATAGGTCGGGTCTCCATCACTTATTTGTCTTTACAATAGGTCGGGTCTCCTTCACGTATTTGTCTTTACAATAGGTCGGGTCTCCTTCACGTATTTGTCTTTACAAGAGGTCGGGTCTCCTTCATGTATTTGTCTTTACAAGAGGTCGGGTCTCCTTCACGTATTTGTCTTTACAAACACCGGCCTCTAACATACGAGGGCAACTAAATTAAACACGGCCTGTAACACGCTTGTCGTCATTTATCACCAGCGTGTGCAGGATCACACATATACAATCCTGGTGTAATTGCGTTCACGGCGTTTGTACACAGATACTACTGACATTTATTGATAAAGATACGTGAACCTGCGGTTCGGAAAGGACTTCTGTTTAACGGCACAGGGAGTATCCGTTATTATATATTGCTATTGGACACGACATGTTTCTACATATCATTAAGTATATGCAGTATTTGTTATGGTTTTCAGAACAGCCCGGTATATATGTACATGTTATGGTTTCCAGAACCGCCAGGTATATATGTATTTGTTCGCATCGTCTTTAATCAGTTTCGACACAGCGGGGATCATCTCAATTACTTAAGCTTTGAAATGTGAAATGCCAGCACACACGAACCTACAAATACCTCACCGTATGTACCTTAAAAATAATATATGGCCCCTTCTTAATTGACAAAGTGGGTAATTCGAAACTTAAGTAGCCAGCGGGAGTACATAGAAACGACGCGTTCGCGTTGTTGTCAGTAACCAAGGACAAATAATCCTGCCATGGCGACGAGGCCACAACAAGGGTGGGTATATAAGCCAAGAGACAGGTGTACGGGCACATTTCAACTCTCCGTCAGACTTCATCGCCAGTCCAGTGAGATTTGTTGTACCAAACTGCAATCATGGTGAGTACACTTATTGCTGTTTCTCGATCTCTGTTAAACAATGCAGCTTACGGCTCACGGTAACACGCCTTTCAGCTCGACGTTAAGCGACAGTTTCGGGTTACGTGTCAAAGTGTATGAATAATAAGTACGCCCCTTGGTCGGCCCAGAACAAGTGATCGGACGCAGTGATTTTAACGAATAACTAATAGTTTGTTTTGTGAGAGAATGTTCGTGTTCAAAACTAAGCATTGACGTTGTGTGTTTGTTAAACTGTTTAAGTTCAAAATTGCAATACGTGATGTTGATGATCGAGTGTTGAGGAGATTGAAGCGGGTATATCAGTAATCAAAAGTAGGAAATATCAAGTTTAGTATCATTCTTCCCCGCCCCATGGATCTACTAAAAGCTGCATAATTATAATTATCATTTGTTTTGTTAGGAATATTGTTTTAGACCACCTGAAGATATCCAACCAAGAAGGGCTCACACAACCTTTAATCACAAGCAGTGAAGTGCATGCACCCACTACTGTTATATTAATTCCATTCACCTGAAACGCATCTGTCTGGTTTTCAGAGGGAATGCATCTCCATCCACGTCGGCCAGGCCGGAGTCCAGATCGGTAATGCATGCTGGGAGTTGTACTGTCTGGAGCACGGCATCCAGCCTGATGGTCAGATGCCCTCAGACAAGACCATCGGGGGTGGGGACGACTCCTTCAACACTTTCTTCAGCGAGACCGGTGCAGGGAAACACGTCCCCAGGGCCGTGTTCGTCGATCTCGAGCCCACTGTTGTCGGTAGGTATTCCTTTCATATTATTATTGTCTCATTCACTAATCAGAATAAGTATTCTCAACCGCACTGTTGTGGTAGTACATGTAACATATCATTATTTTAGTATTTTAGATGCAAGTATGTAGAAGATGCTTATCTCATCCCGTATTACCTTCAGATGAGGTCCGTACCGGCACCTACCGACAACTGTTCCACCCCGAGCAGCTCATCACCGGCAAGGAAGACGCCGCCAACAACTACGCCCGTGGTCACTACACCATCGGCAAGGAGATCGTCGACCTCGTCCTTGACCGCATCAGGAAGTTGGCTGACCAGTGCACTGGACTCCAGGGCTTCCTCATCTTCCACAGCTTCGGTGGCGGCACTGGCTCCGGCTTCACCTCTCTCTTGATGGAGAGACTGTCCGTCGACTACGGCAAGAAGTCCAAGTTGGAGTTTGCTGTCTACCCCGCTCCCCAGATCTCCACTGCTGTCGTGGAGCCCTACAACTCCATCCTGACCACCCACACCACCCTGGAACACTCCGACTGTGCCTTCATGGTCGACAACGAGGCCATCTACGACATCTGCAGGCGAAACCTCGACATCGAGCGTCCAACCTACACCAACCTCAACCGTCTGATTGGTCAGATTGTCAGCTCCATCACTGCCTCTCTCCGTTTCGACGGTGCCCTGAACGTGGATCTGACAGAGTTCCAGACCAACTTGGTGCCCTACCCACGTATCCACTTCCCTCTGGCTACCTATGCACCAGTCATCTCCGCTGAGAAGGCCTACCATGAGCAGCTGTCTGTAGCTGAGATCACCAACGCTACATTCGAGCCCGCCAACCAGATGGTCAAGTGTGACCCCCGTCACGGCAAGTACATGGCCTGCTGCATGTTGTACAGAGGTGATGTCGTCCCCAAGGACGTCAACGCTGCCATCGCCACCATCAAGACCAAGAGGACCATCCAGTTCGTCGACTGGTGTCCCACTGGCTTCAAGGTCGGCATCAACTACCAGCCACCCACTGTTGTCCCCGGCGGTGACTTGGCCAAGGTCCAGAGAGCTGTCTGCATGTTGAGCAACACCACAGCCATCGCCGAGGCCTGGGCTCGTCTTGACCACAAGTTCGATCTAATGTACGCCAAGCGTGCCTTCGTCCACTGGTACGTGGGTGAGGGTATGGAGGAGGGAGAGTTCTCCGAGGCCCGTGAGGACTTGGCTGCTCTGGAGAAGGACTACGAGGAGGTTGGAGTCGACTCTGTTGAGGGCGAGGGAGAGGAGGAGGGTGAGGAGTATTAAGTACAACTCCATCGCCATCTCCATGATTCAACATGAAATTCAATTTGAACAAGTGAAAAAACTTTGATATTTTAAAAACAAATGGCTTTTACACCAAGGTGTAATCTGAACCTTTATTCGACAAAGACGGCTATCGGGTGTAAACCGATGGTTGCTTTGTGCCATTTTGTGCCAGATTGAATAAAACATGTTGAACAGTTACCCTATTTGTGTACATTATTGTCCTGTATCAACTCTTGTTTACACAGACATTCTGTTACTTATTCTGATGCACATGGGTTTGTTGACTAGATCGAATCCCTCTAGCTGCAGCATTCGTGGTTTGCCCACACCAAATCTAATCCTTTTAGTAATGACACGAGGATGTTATTTCCGGGATAAGGACATTTGTTTGAGATGACATTTATGATAATAATAATTATTAATAACCAATTACGTATTGTCACTGCTATAAACAATGACAAGGGCGCCTCTGACCTTTTAAATTATTATCTGTCATATTTAAAATCAAACATAAAATAACTTGTCGTGCTACATGCCTATACCAATGATCAAGTAACACATGCAAAGGACAATGAAATATAGTGATTGAGTTAGGTGCGACGCTACTGCAGTTATATACTAGTATATGGCGTGTTGATGTGGTATGAGAAAACCTAAAATGACGCACGTATATGGTGTAGACAAACCAAGGACTATAATCAGGGATAATCTGAGATTCGAACTCATGATCTTCGGATCCTGGCACGATAAAGGGAAGCAACGAATAACACACCTCTTTATGGTTTTTGTTTGTTGTTTAACGCCACAATCACCAATACTCCAGCTATATGACGGAGGTCTGTTATAAATCTGGGCCAGACAATCCAGTGATTGACATCATGAGCATCGATCCACGCATTTGGGATACAATGACATGCATCAACCAAGTCAGCGAGCCTGACCACCCAATCCCGTTAGTCGCCACTTACGACAAGCATAGTCGCCTTTTACGACAAGCATGGGTTGCTGAAGACCTATTCTACCCCGGGTCTTCACGGGTGCCCTTATAGTAATAACACCGAACGCTGTTTTAGGGTGCGCTTTGTATATACACACACGTCTGTTTTTCAAAGGAATAAATATTGACACATAGTATTCGTTAAACATATATATCGCTTTCGGCGATGTACTTCAAAAGTCACTATTTTCGGTAGCTGGCGGTTATACACAACTTTCAGGGCCTTGAATATATATTGAATAGCTCTCACTGTAGTCATTGTTGGCAACAAGTCATCCTTAGAAACATATCTGCGCACTACTATTTAATTTCGCGAACACCTGTTATCATCACTATTTGATAGTGATTCAACACATGCTCATGTTATAGTCGTAATCGAAGAAAAGAGATTTCTTATGATTATGGAAAGTTGTTAATTTTTGTCGCTATATTTCCTGATTAAAATCCAAAGCTCAACAACGTGCATGTAACCTCACCCATATATTGGATATCGAACCTCTCATCCGTGCGAAGAGCTCGTGATAAAAACTCCACACAGCTCATGACACCAGGCACCCCGGGCTCTGTAAGGAATTTCCAGTCTCCGACTTTCGTGTTTAATTGAAACAAACAACGGTGGGGTGAAATAGGGTTTAACACCGCTTCAAGATTATTGCGCTCATGTAGCGACGCGCATGAGCATGTGTATCTATATGGCGGCTTGTACTAGTCCGGACTTGGTTTTATAGTGTCAACCCACTGAGATACCATGCCGCAGTTTAACATGGTGATAGGGTTGCACTGAGGAATCTCTGATTAAATAAACAGTCTGTGAATTTATTATTGCTGAACTTGTTTCTTTTTTTGGTTTAATAAGAAATGACTTCGATATATCTTTGTGTTTATGGAGGAATGCACGTAAAACCGGTGTAAAATCTTTATCTTACCCCCACAAATGCCAAAAAAAGTCAATTCTTAAAAATCAAAACGACCTACTCAGAACACTGATAATAATTGAAACGTTCCGGTTTTGTTTCAAAATAGGATAGATAGGTTGGTGGACTTTTAAATTTGTATATATTTAGGGGGAAAAACACCAGGAACAATGATTAACACTGAAACATGAGGCTCAACGGGGCGGTCGGGTAGCCTTGTGATTAAAGCGTTAGCTCGTCACGCCGAGGACCCGGTTTCGTTCCCCACATGGATACAATGTGTGAAGCCCAGTTCTTGTGTCCCCGCCGGGAAATTGCTGGAATATTGCTAAAAGCGGTGTAAAACTATACTCACTCACTCACGCACTACACTCAGCGACTGC
This sequence comes from Haliotis cracherodii, assembly GCF_022045235.1. Lineage (NCBI taxonomy): Eukaryota > Metazoa > Mollusca > Gastropoda > Lepetellida > Haliotidae > Haliotis > Haliotis cracherodii. The sequence goes on along the minus strand of NW_027266272.1, from coordinate 2,885,514 downwards.
CTCCGTGGTCTAGTGGATAGAGCGTCTGCCCGGAGAGCGGAAGGGCGGGGACTCTATCCCTAGATGCGTCATACCAAAAGACGTTAAAAGATGGTACTTGTTGTTACCCTGCCTGGTGCTCGGCATTAAGGGGCTAAAACAATGACTGGTCGGTTCGGAGTCAGTAGACTGTGTCTGAGTGGGGTATTTATGTTAAACTGCGCATGATATTTTCAGTGAGCTAGCATTATGAAATCGGCATATGTCCGGACTAAAGTACTATCAGAAATGCTAGAAAAGTGTTTTTTGCCGGTTAAAAAAGTATATAACTTTTCACAGACTGTTGCTATTGAAATATCGAATAACTACCGATAGACCTACCTGTGGTTTGAAGTATTTCGGTCACAAGGAGTCCTATCGACAATTTTACAGCATAAAAATTCAAACGAAAACAGACACACACACACACACGCGCGCGCGCGCGCGCGACTGTGCCTCTGCACGGCACCCCCGTATAACCTAACGCTTGGTGATCATTTTATATATTTACATCCCCTTTATCATCTTACCCCTTGGACACCACCCATTCACACACACACCACCACCACCCCCCAGGACCCTTTGCAATCCTAGCCCTTGGACACCCCCTCCTCCTATATAGATTTTAGCTAGATTTGATAACTGAAGTATATGAGTGTTTGGCATTTCGTGTTCCAATAATACACTGATCTGAAGTATATAAGTGTTTGGCATTTCGTGTTCCAATAATACACTGATCTTTCAAAGACGAAAGGAATAGAACGGGGTAGATTTTCTTTTTCTTTAATAATTCCATGTTACAAGTGTTAGAAGTGCCATAAAATACGCCATGTATACAGTCCTTCTGCGAAATGGGTCAGTTAACGGAAAGCACCGAAAATGTCCGAACAGTGCGTCACGTGACAAAACATGGCAGCGCCCATTGAATGTTGCATGTGAGGCGCAACTCGTAAACAAATAGAAATATTTGAAGGAACAACTTAGAACCAAAGCTATGGCTGACGATAAAGAAGAGGTATGTTTTAGGTATACAACAGGAGTCCGACAGTGAATAGTTTCATCCAGCTGTTACAGTGTTTAGACGAATCGGCATATTGTCCATTTCCAAAATCGTCAGCTGGTGTGGGCCCAATCAGTGTGACTATGACATAATTGTTCACCAGTACTAGCCAATTTTAGACTGAAGGAGGCATTTTGTTTACACTGCCAAATACAGGGAGAAATCTGGTTAGAACATAAGTCAATATCACACAGATTTTCAGTGATTGAATTTAACAGTTTTAGTCCACTAGCTAATCCTTATAATGATAACATGTGGAAACCCTTGAAAAAGGCAAATTTCTACTAGTCCTTAGGATACCTTTTTTAAACTTTTGGGCAGTTTGGCAAGGACTATAGGAACGTTGCCAAGACTGACAGTTAGTCTACAGCTATCTATGAATTACCTTAGTATCTATTTGACACATCCATAGATCAGTTGACTGATCTTTGAAAGGTGATTATAAATTATAACTTTCAAAGATCGGTCAACTGATCTATGATGTCTAACACATTTAACCGCCACAGGTTCATTAACAACTTGGGAAACTCTCCCATCATGGGTACTATTTGCTAGATTTTATAAGATGTGTACACTGAACTAATAAAATCTGATAACCATGACCCATGTGGTCGACACTTGACCCAGCAAAGACTGATACGACATACAACATTAACCTGGATCAATAATCAGACTGAAAATGAACCTACTCCAGAGATGTTACCTTATTGTCATAAACAAAGTGATAAATGATACACACATTTAATCAAATTCAATTCAGTTTGTTACTAAGGTGTACATGGTGTAGGTCATCAGCCCATAGTTACATCTGAATATGCCTGTATGCCACAGACAAGAGGTGTAAGAAGGTTGTAGATTACATACATCATATAACATGTATAGTAGGGATGGGACAGGTAACTTGTGTACCAGGGGTACTCGGGTCAGGTGGGTACTGAGTAGGACCTGGTTAACCACAGGACTACCCGGACCCATGTTTTGTCACGTGATATATTGTTGAAAGACAAAATTCACTCTAACTCCATGCTTACACCATGTACACTACAAGTCACTAATGTGTGCTTTTCTTTCTGACTTTGCATGCATTCCTTCTGTCTTTTATATGTTTCAATCTTCAGTCAATTTTAGTGTATGCATGACCAGTTTGGCATGGACCACAGGACTAATGCCAATTTCTGTCGGTGCCATTTCTAAATAATTTTTTAGACCCTGAGATCTCAGAACAGAAGAGCAAGATTGGAAGTATATACTCGCTGAGACATGATCTTGATAATGTTTCTTGTTTGTAGAGAAAGGAAGAATACAAACTTGAGAAGTTTTCTGAATTAAGATTTGAAGTGGAATCTAAAGCAAGTGTGAACTTAGAGGTAAGTATGTAAATCAGTATTATGCCTGTTGTGTAGACTGTATAGTGTAATTGTAGGATGTATTACCGTATTAACAGGATCAAGCACCCTCCTCCAATAAGCACCCATGACCAACTTATGGACCAATTTGTAACTACCATATTTTCTTGAGTATAGTGCACTTTTTTTTTTCCAAAAAACACAGCTGTGTAGAAGGGGGTGCGCATTATACACGAATTATGAGTTTGGATGTTTTTTTCCCCCATGGAAAGACATTACTGTGAGCACGAAAAAATAGTTTCAGATACAATTTTTGCCGATCCTTGCATTGAAAATCCTTAGAAGATATATCATTGGGTGCTTCTTGACCGAATCACCGGTCGATTCCAAGAAAACGTGTGTACAGCGGATTGCTGTTTCCGGCTTAGTTTACAAGAAAATACACTAGGTAATCGTAATCCCTGGATATAAAACAATGCCTAGCAGAACAGTAAATACTATTTAAATGGTAAATCAACATATCTGATGATTTTTTTTATTTCAAATTCACCCGTTCGTTTACCGGACTTCGCTGAAGGGGTAGATTCTACGGTGTAATATTCGAATATTTTTTTCTCCAAAATACTGAACCCGCTAGAGGGGGGTGCGCATTATACATGGGTGCGCACTATACTCAAGAAAATACGGTAATCTTCACCATGTTCACAATACAGAATATCTACGTTTACAGATTTTTTACAGTAAACAGCAGTGAAATGGGGTAAATAACTGAATTGTAACTGTTATGAAAAAATGTTAGTTTCATGAACGTTTGAACTAATTATTTTGTTACCACTCGATCTTTGAACAATATTTAACTTGTGTATGGTTTTAATAAGCACCCCAATTTTATTGATTTTTATCAATTTCCAATTTTTGCTTACTACCTTTTATTGTAAACCCTCCCTCTGTATATATATTAGAACACACAAAGAAAAAAGTGGTCATTGCATTGCATCTATTGAGCCATTGTGTTTTATTTCAATGAAAGAATCAAGGTGAATACAAACTGTATGTCCTGAACAATCTTGGTTTGAGCTTGACTTTACACTTTCCTTATTAAACTCATTCCCGACCCCTCTCTACCTGCGACATGGCCTTACCATACTTATGAAACTATACTGTTGGCAATACCCATAACTTTTGTCATATCCTAGAATCCCTGACATGGTGTTGTCACAAGACTGTCATGACTGGTGATTTTATACATACATAATATGGAGTGGTGTTTAATAGTTAATTATGATCATCAGAACTTTTGATATCTGTCAATTCTGATTTTCTTGATAACAGCACGTGTTACCATGGTTACTGAATGTTGACATGATCTTGTTTTTCAGTTATGCGATGGAATGGCTGAGGTGTTCGGCACAGAATTAACCAAAAATAAGCGCTATGTGTTTCAAGCCGGCGCCAAAGTGGCCGTGTTCACATGGCATGGTTGTACCATCAAAATATCCTTTCACCATAGACAGATACGCTCTTTGTCTCTCTCAGCAAGTGATATATTGTTGATGTTAAACAAAGATAACCAGTGAAGAAGTATTTTTGTTTCGTAGGCTATGTCATAAGCAAACATAAAGTGGTCGCCCCTAAAGAAATGGAGGCAAGGTTAGTTCTGGACCACATACTACTATTTTTTATGTCACACCACTCATTGTGACACAGAATATTTGATATAACAGTCAGTACTACAGAAGTGTCATGTGAAGATCAGCAATCTTCAGAAACCTATTATCTGATGTAATCAGGCAACTAAAGGAGTCGGGTGGTCGGGCTCGCTGACTTGGTTGATGCAAGTCATCGTATCGCTATTGAGTAGCTCGGTGCTCTGATATCAGTCACTGGGTTATCTGATCCAGACTCGATTATTTACAAACCGCTGTCATATAGCTGGAAGTATTAGAAATGATGTTGTCCTCAAATATGTCAAATCAGCTGTATAAACAAATCAGATGTGATTGAAATCCTTCATTGACCAATCAGAATCAAGTGTTTTTCAGAGTCATAGTAATATTAATCATATTAATTATAACCTTTTGCCAATACTGATCTCAACCCATATGTATTCAATATTGTTGTAGAATTACATACAGATTGGTTAACTGACTGTAAAAGTCCAGTTTCCACCCTTGCTGATCTAGGCTGGAATTTGTGGGCTCGATCGTAATACCACCAGTGTCTATTACAAGTTATGTCCCTTCTATTGACCAATCACATTCCAGCTTTCATACCATTTGCATTTGCTTCAAACAAAATCGCGGCTCCAGTCAAGATGATCTGATCCATAATCACAATCTATTTTGTAATATAAAGGGTCTTTATGAAATGCATCCAATCACATGAGCACCTTGTTTAAAAACATGAACAGATTTGGAACCGAGTTGGATGTACACATGCTGTGCAAATCCTGTAATCGACCGAAATCTGCACGGCAGATGTCGATTTCGTTACGAGATTTTGATTGGACTATGCATAGACTCCTTAGTCCAGCCCAAATATATGACTCCATAATTCCAGCCTAGTTCGTCAAGGGTGGAATCTGGACTTATTTGACATGTATCATGTTTACACAATATTGGCCTTGACCTTGTAACCTCAGCGGCAAGACGGAAGTTGCCTATGTTTCCAAGGAGACCCCGATGGTGATGTACGTAAATACACATGCAGCGCTGGAACAGATGAGGGAGAAAGCAGATACCGAGAACTCCCGCGGACCAAGGGTGAGATACGAGGAGCGGGATGACTTGGGGATGTCCTTGTATATCGGGATACCGGGATATCGATGTATCGGATACATTTTTAATGTCATTCTGTATCCATACAAATTTATGAAAAATATTCTAAATTACTGATGAACAGAATTGTTTGCAATCATGGCAGTGGTTTAAATTACCAGCTTCAGATGGTCCTCGAAAATGCAGAAAATTTAAGTTATACCTTACCTGACGCTACACCTATAGCACTGTGTAGCATCACAGCAGAACTGTGTAGCTTCAGGTAAGGCAAAACATGAGCATTTCTGATTAAATGCAATGTTTTTATACTTACCTGACGCTACACCTATAGCGCCATGTAGCATCAGGTACGTATAAAACATTGCATTTAATCAGAAATGCTCATGTTTTGCCTTACCTGATGCTACACAGTGCTGTAGGTGTAGCGTTAGGTAAGTATAAAAACATTGCATTTAATCAGAAGTGCTCATTTCTAATCATTTAATGGATCAGTCTAGTTCATGTTTAGCATTAAATGGCAGAACTATGGTGGTCATTTATATCTTACACATATACAGAATAATTGTTATTAATAGATGTGTCATGATGATCTGGGTTAGAAGTGATCTTCAGCAACCCATGCTTATCGTAAGGGGCGACCATCAAGATAGGGGGGTCAGACTCGTTGTCTTGGTTGATGCATGTCTTCGTCTCTTGCATAGATCGATGTTCCTGATGTAAGTTGCTGGATTGTCTCGTCCAGACTTGATAATTTACAGACCGCCATCATATGATGCCATCGCAATATCAATACTGAAATTTCCAATCAATAACACCATTCATAGGACAATGTAGGATGAGCATGATGTTTTTAGTTGTCATAAGAGGGCCTAAATGGATCGGGTGGACAGGCTTGCTGATTTGGTCGATGCATGTCGTATCCAAGTTACGTGGATTGATGCTCATGATGTCAGCCACTGGATTGTCTGGTCCAGACTCCATTATTTACAGATTGTTGGCTGGAATATTTTAGAGTACAAGAATCAATCAGCCAAACAATCAGCCAATGGACCAACCAATTGACCAACCTTTTGACCAATCAATCAATCACCATGAGATGTAATGCATCTTCAAAGGGACTCAATAGACAACCAATCAAAACATATATAAAGTAGGTAGCATAAACATGGTAGGTGTTGAGTTAATTAACGAAAAGTGTTTTGAGACTTCTTGTAAATACAATTAGCAAAAAGTATGTTACAGTTAAGTTTCATGTACTTTTACATGCAACCTGTAACAATTTATATCATCTTGTATCAATACAAGACCTCACAGTACTATACTCAACTTGTGACACAGAGCATCATGGACCGCCTCCGTTGTCTAGTGGTAGAGTATTGGCCCGGAGAGCAGAAGGTCCATTGTTTGATCCCCGGCTGTGTCTTAACTCATTAGAATATTGTACTTGTTGTCACCCTGTCTGACGCTCGGCATGAAGGGGCTAAAACAAGGACTGGTCAGCTCGGAGCCAGTATACTGTGTGTGAGTGGGGTATTCATGTTAAACTGCAGCATGGTATCTGAGTGGGCTAGCACTATAAAATCGACATTAGTGCGGACTGGTATAAGCAGATACCCGCACATGTGCATGCACTTCGCTTATCGTAAGAGGCGACTAACGGAATTGGGTGGTCAGGCTCGCTTATTTGGTTCATACATGTCATTGTATCATGCCTAGATTGATGCTCATGATGTCAATCACTGGATTGTCAGGTCCAGACTCAATTATTATTTACAGACCGCCGTCATATAGCTTGAATATTGCGAAGTGCGGCGTTAAACAACAAACAAACAAAGAAAACTATATAAGTGCAATAATCTTGGACGTGACATTAAACCCATTTCCCTCCACCTCGCCAAGGGGCGGTCGGGTAGGCTAGTGGTTAATCGTTAGCTCGTCACGCGGAAGACCCGGGTTCGATTCCCGACATGGGTACAATGTGTGAAGCCCATTTCTGGTGTCCCCTGCCGTGATATTGCTATAAGTGGCGTAAAACCACACTCATTCACTCACTCACTCACTCACTCACTCACTCACTCACTCACTCACTCACTCACTCACTCACTCACTCACTCACTCACGCCGAGTATCATGAGTCCCCCAATGTTGGGTGTATTGCTCCACCACTCATGTCAGTCTGTGTTGTGCAGGTGCTTGTTGTTGGGCCAACGGATGTCGGAAAGAGCACGCTGTGTCGCCTCCTCTGCAACTACGCTGTGCGGCTCGGGCGTGCTCCAGTCCTGGCGGATCTAGACGTTGGTCAGGTGAGAAGCAGACATGATTGGAATGTCAGGTGTCCTTTATTTTGTGTGCCAAACATCACAGCTAATGTGTCTTTTTCTTAACCTGATCTTGTGGATAGAGCGTCTGCCCAGAGAGTGGAAGATCATTGATTAGATTCCCTGGCTAAAAAATATGTTAAAAGATGGTAATTGTTGTTAGCCTGCATGGAGTTCGGCATTGAAGTTAATTGGAGAAAACAAGGACTTTTCGGCCAGGAGTCAATATACTGTGTCTGATTGGTTTATCCATATTAAACTGCAGCTTGGTATCTCAGTGGGCAGGTACTATTAAGCTGGTCCAAACAAGTACAAGCATCCACATGCACACGCGCACGCACGCATGCACACACACACACATGCACACACAAATTCAGATATGTGATTGAGACTCAAGATTACCTATTTGTTCAGGTCTGATGTCAGATAATATGCAAGGGTTTCATCCCTGCCAACCACACTTAAGAAACTACTGTATTTGATTTTGTTAAACATGCTGCTTTTTTGACAGGATTAATTTCAAGTAAATGGAGTTAAGTTTATATGTCTTGATAGTCAGGGATGGTGGGGTAGCCTAGTGGTTAAAGCGTTCGCTTGTCTCACTGAAGGCCCTGGTTTGATTCCCCTCATGAGCACAATCTTGTGTCCCTCGCCTTGACATCGCTGGAACATTGCTAAACATGCTAAAAGCGGCGTAAAACCATACTCACTCTTGACAGTCATGTATGTGCACACATCACATCCTGGTTCTGGAAATAGTACTTGCCTCAACTCTTGTTCTTGTTCTTTCAGAATCAGATAGGAATCCCAGGAACAATAGGTAGGTGAACAAAACACACTACAGAAAGAGAGTGAATGAAATGTTTTCGAGGTTTCTGGACACCTGAAGATCCGGGTAGAGAATAGGTCTTCAGCAACCCATGCTTGTTGTTAGAGGCGACTAACGGGATCGGGTGGTCAGCTTCACTGACTTGGTTGATGCATGCTATCGCATCCCAAATGTGTTGACCGATACTCATGATGTCAATTACTGGATTGTCTTGTTCAGATTCAATTATTTGCAGACCGCCATTCATATAGCTTGAATATTGCTGAGTGCGACGTTAAACAACTAAGAAACAAATAAATGTAATTGGACTAATCTTGTCTGTAAAACAAACATTAAACTTTTAAATTTCACTTGATTGCTATGAAGTGATCACTGCTAATACAAGTCAACATTGCTATTATGTGTATTGGCTATCATTTTATCCAAGATTGCAGATGTTTCCAAGCGAAAACGTATATAACTAACAATGTATATAACAAACTGATTTCTCCGGTCCCTTATAGTTTGTTATATCCACATTCTACTATAACTGTATGACGTTAAACTTTAACTCACTCACTCACTCACTCACTCACTCACTCACTCACTCACTCTCACCCACCCACCCACCCACTCACTCTCACCCACCCACCCACTCACTCTCACCCACCCACCCACTCACTCTACTGTAACTGAGATGCTGTCCCCCCGATGTAGGGGCTATCGTCGTGGAGCGGCCTGCTGATGTGGAGGAGGGCTTCTCGGAGGCAGCACCACTCTGTTTCCACTTCGGACACAAGTCGCCTAGCGAGAATCTCACACTCTTCAATCTCCTCGTGTCGCGACTGGCTGATGTCATCAATCTGCGATGTGAATCCAGCAACAAAGGCAAGTTAACTTCACTTCCATGTCCTTTACTTGATTGAGGGACCCTTGGGACCCTTGGGAGTCCTTGAGATTCTTGGGAGCCTTCAATATGCTTTTATGGGTGCTCTTTTTTAAACATTTTTAAGTCTAAGTAGACAACTTCTGTATTACTGTAAATGCGACATTTCGGTATTGATCCTTATACTGTCACCTTTGCAGTATTAAAGAAGTTGTTATCCATAAATTGTGTCTACTTTGTCATCCATCAACTTCTAATTGATGCCTATCAAACAATTTATCTTTAAGTCTTCAAGCTATGGATATATGTAAAAGTATTGAATATGCATCCAAAGTTTTTGAGGATGTTGCAGATTATTTTTTACTTCTGTATTATAAGACTTAAACAAATTAAAGAATTGGTTCTCAGGCAATGACTTTTAGAAACATAGTTTGGGCGTGAGGGCGGCTGTTTTTGGGTTTTTTTGGCTTGTTCAAACTAGTATGTAACCAAATAATCAGTTGTGTACCATCAACCTGGGAAAGGGCCTCCCTACATAAACCAGCATACAAACTCCTATTGCCGCCATGACCATGTGAATACGACATGAGATGCGCATTAAAGAAGTATTCATGTAAAGGGAAGTAACTGCATGATATATTGGATCGCATTGTTTTGAAGTTTAAGGATTTTTTTATTTTTTGGAAAATAGAAATAAAAACGAAACATGCCCCTGACTTAATGATGATGAGGGCGGTGCCTGAGAACTAAGACTATTGGCATTTGTTTAGAAATTCTCTTGAGTAAAGTTACTCAATGATCTTGGAGTGTACTATTGCTGCAATCACATTTTTGAGGAATTTGGATGAAAATCTGCCAGTTAGTATTCATAGTCTGTTATTATTTCACAATGAGCAGCAATTTTGTCAAACAAAAAATAGGGTGAACTTATCAGATTGAAATATGGTCATGTGAATGTTATAATTAGAACAAAAACATGTTACCTTCGTCTTGTGTGTTTCAGCCAATATGAGCGGTGTTATCATCAACACTGGGGGTTGGATACGAGGAGGGGGATACGAGGCCATTAAACAAGCTGCAGGAGCCTTTGAAGGTATTACCTCCAGTTATCTGACCCATGAAGATCCGGGGTAGAATAGGTCTTCAGCAACCCATTCTTGCTGTAAAAGGAGACTACTTGTCATAAGAGGCGACGAACAGGGTCAGGTGGTCACTGGATTGTCTGGTCCAGATATGATTATTTACAGACTGCCGTCATATAGCTGGAATATTGCTGAGTGGGGCGTTAAACAACAATAAAACAAACAAACAAAACCTGCAGTTATCGCCCTTGTTTCTCCCACAGTTGATGCTGTGATTGTTTTGGATCAAGAGCGGCTGTATAATGAGATGAAACGAGACATGCCGGAATTCGTCAAGATCATCCTGCTGCCAAAGTCAGGAGGGGTGAGTAGCTTGTCTGTCATACAGACTACAATATGCATGATGCTAGCTTACAAAGTATCATGTCGGGGCTCAGGTGGGACGATTGTCTTTGGCTGCAGTGTCCCTCAAGGTCTGTAGAGTGTGGGTTCGAATCCCAGATTTGTACAGATGATCATCTTTGGTTTTTAAGCACCATAGACTTGGTAGACAGCTAGCTAATCGTAACACCTACCATAGACATCATTCACCAACTCAAGACCCGTGAAGGCCCAGGGTAGAAAAGGTCTTCAGCATGTTCAGCAACCCATGCTTGCCGTAAGAGGAAACAATTCTTGTCGTAAGAGGCGTCTAATGTGATCGGGTGGTCAGACTCGCTGACTTGGTTGATGCATGTCATCGTATCCCAATTGCTTGGATCGATGCTCATGATGTCAGTCACTGGATTGTCTGGTCCAGACTTTATTATCGACAGACCGCCGTCATATAGTTGGAATATTGCTGAAGGTGGCGTTAAACAACAAACAATCAATCAATCAGTCAATCAGAAATCTGGTACTATTATTGACATTACTGTGTGTTGTGTTTGCCATGTCAGGTGGTGGAGCGGTCAACACACGTGCGTGCCGAGGGCAGGGACGCCAAGGTGCGGGAATACTTCTACGGCATCAAGAACACCCTGTACCCTCACACATTTGAAGTCAAGTTCGCAGATGTCAAAATATTTAAGATTGGAGGTAATCGGAGAGACTATGATTTAGAGTGATTATCACAATGTCTAAAGCACCGTGCTCCAGTGTGTGCCTTTGTAATGCAATGTTTTATATGTATATGATATTTATTACTTGCCTGTGAAGAGATCACCCGTTTTATAAACATACAGCTGTATTACACATTGTGTAATACCAAAACGCGTGCTTATGAACTCTCGGAACAAATATTGAAAGCTCTCAACATCCCTTGGCTTATTCAATGACATTGCGTGTGGAGATGATAGATCACTGAGAGGAACTTGTGCACACTCGATGACCCCAGCAACCCTCATACTGTAGCACGACAGTTGTTGGTCTAAGTTAAAGTATGTGAGTTGCGATAACCTTAACTCTACTATAATTTTGTCGAACGGACGCCTGAATTCTAAAGGTGGGCCGTAGTATGGTATTAAATTCATATGTTTCAACTTTTGACGTGTTTGAAGTATTATTGTGTTAAACTCAATTGGATTATGCCGTGGATCGTGTAGGTGTCAGCCTATTCACACTCAACAGTATAATTCTAAAAACGTAATAAATGGCAAGTAATAAATAAAATACTAAACTCGCTCCCATGTAAAACCAATTTAATGAAACTCGTGAATAGTTGTGGTATCTGACGAGCGAAAGCTTTAGCTCGTCAGATACCACAACTATTCACGAGTTTCATAAAATTGGTATTACACAGGAGCTCGTTTAGTATTCTATATTTATATGAGGCAAACTATGAATGATGTTGGTACGCCCTCGACAGTTTGCACGTACTGAGTTTAAACATGATAAAGGTTTCCATGCTTACAGTAGGGCTGGGATGGTACACCAACTGTGTGATCCGATACGTAGCATGATACCTTACTCACGATCTGATATGTATCATGATACATGCATGTGCTCTTATCTGTGATGCGTAAGCCATCTTTTTTATAGACAGGATGGCTAATATCTGGCACACTGATGATTTACAGTTGGCAGTGTGAAAATCATCGGTGTACCGACCCACCATTAGCTTACAGACTGCATGTGAACTAAATACACAACCAGGCAGCACATTACTGTAGCAGGGATAACTCTAGGGGATGGTGGGAGGGGTCCTTCAGCTTTTAGCCCGTAAATTTGAAAAAAGGCCCACATTTTCAAATACAGTGGGACATTGTGCTGTATGGGTGAACTTCTGGGATGTTTGAAATTTTTACATACAGGACTCACGTCAGAAAAGTCCTTGAGTCATCCCTGCATTAGGCATCAGTCATGGCATGACAGATTGGCTGTAGTAATAGGAAAGAATGTGTGTGTTTATGAGCCATCAATAAAAAATATTAAAAAAATGATCATGCAAAGGAGAGCATATTTTCAGTAAACTTCAGTTATAACAAACTCAAAGGGTCCAACAATTTTATTTTGTTATACTTGGTGTTTGTTATCAGCATATGTACAGCATATATAACACAAATGGTCAGGACCAAACAATACGTTTGTTATACCCGTCAGTTCCTTATAAGTGTGTTCGTTATTAACATAGTTTACTGTACATAGTTTTTCATTTTTTGTGGGTGGGTCTTTTTGCTTCGTATGGCACCATAATTACATTTGCCAGAAACTGACGACAACAAGACTTCTGCTGGTTTTTGCTTGTTTATGTAACCATTGGTAACAAGGACAATTAAGAGGTTCTTTGCTATTCAAAATGTTTATGTATTTCATTTGGCTTTTTATAAGAAGCCACAATGATATTGTGTTCCGTAATTTGATCTCTGTGATTCTCAGACTTTCCTGGATTATGACCCTACGTTAAGTGAACATATTTTTCATGGATAACTTTATTATTCTGTAACAGCAACGTTTCCCTTGACAACGGTATGAGGATCTATACCTGAACGTCGCTATAACAGTATTATGAAGACGTTGTTATCGATAAATTATTTGTCCACTTTGTCATTCGTCAACTTCTAAGAAATGCCTCTCAAACGACCCTTGGTTTGTCAGCACCTTATGACCATACACGTCAGTTTCCTCAAAGTGGTAAACAAGTCAATTTGCTTTAACATAACTGAAATACTGTTCAAAGCAATGTTCAACCCTACTGATTCTAAGCATGCTACATACACAAGGTTTAATCGCTTGAAAAGTCCCTTGAATATTATGGTCTCTAAAAAGCCTTTATTTTTAGTGTCAACCATGAAAGGCTTGAAAATCACCAAACTAGCTTGAAAAGCCTTGAAAATCACCAAAATGGCTTGAAAAGCCTTGAAAATCACCAACATAGCTTAAAAAAGCCTTGAATTTGTACAATACATCCATGCCTGTTAATATAAATACATGTATAGAAATTCTTGACTGACTTAATGTCTTTTATTGATGGTTGTGAAAATACATCTTGTTGGAAAATTCATACTGCTTTTCAGATATTGTTGATTAATACATGGTATAATTGATTTAAAAAAAAGATGTGGCAGACTTAGGCTAATAACAAAACTAATCAGCACTGAAAATAACAGTGCAAAACCTTGAAAACGCCTTGAATTTTAGTGTTTCGTATCTGTATGAACCTTTATACATGTTATAGGCATGTACTGTTGATGATGTCACTGGAGTAATGTTGTGTGTGTTGCCAGCCCCGCCCCTGCCCGAGTCGTGCCTGCCCCTGGGGATGAAGGCCCAGGACAACAAGACCAAGCTGGTACCCCTACTGCCTAGTAAGTACACCTGTACACACAAACAAGGGATGAGTTGTGCATCAGTATTTCGGGGCACACATCGAGGAGCCATTTTATTTGAAGCAAAGAATTCAGCATACTGTAGCAAGTGTCCCGAATTGGTATACAGTAAACTAGGCTTATAACGAACTCAAATGGAGCACTAATTCCAGTTTGTTATAACTGTAGTTCTTTATAACCATGTATACAGCATTTATCATGTTTATACAGCAAATTTGGGCGATCGGGTAGCCTAGTGGTTAAAGCGTTCGCTCGTCACGCCGAAGACCCGGGTTCGATTCCCGACATGGGTACAATGTGTGAAGCCCATTTCTGATGTCCCCCCGCCATGATATTGCTGGAATATTGCTAAAAGCGGCGTAAAACCATACTCACTGACTATACAGCAAATTGCAGCGACCAAGAATAACAGTTCATTATATCCGCCATTTCGTTATAAGCGTGTTCGTTACAAGCATAGTTTACTGTATATTCCTTATTGCATCAGATTTCATCAAACAATTACACATTAAGTGACCTTTAAGCTTTGTAAGGGGCAGTGGGGTGGCGTAGTGGTTTAAGCGTTTGATTCCACATATGGGTACAATGTGTGAAGCCCATTTCTGGTGTCCTCCGCCGTGATATTGCTGAAATATTGCTAAAAGCGGCGTCAAACCATACTCACTCATTCACTTAAGCTTTGTAAAGTTTGACTTGCTTGGAAGTTTGTGAAGCAGTACACTTGTCCCCAGTTGGTGCTTACTATTGACATATCACTGATATCATGAAGGAAGTCTATTTAGAGAATAACCAACGAGAGGAATGATGGATTATCTGTGCCTTCTGAATGAATGATGAAACTCCCGAGGCTTTGGCGAGGGGCTGATAGTTCATTATTTCAAGTTTTGAGTAGGTTATTCTATATATTACTCGCAGACATTTTAAGAGAGAAAATGAAGAAAAACTTATGAAATGTCAACCCACTAGATAAACTTCACTAAAGGCAAACTATTGTTCAGTCGTGAAATCGAGCTGTGATGTCAGGAACAATGTATGAAGTCATGTTGTATTTTAACAGTGAAGCACTGTGACATGGGGCTTCAACTGACCAATCAGCTTGGAGAATCACTAAAATGCAAATATTGAAAAGTTATTACACTCAATGTTTCTACTCGTATGGGTGATATTGACATGTAAATACTCGATGACCTGATGGAGGTGATTTTGATGAACAATAAGAATTTGAAGTTTCCATATGTGATTCACCTGTTCACCTGTGTCTCTATCCATCTGTCTCTCCTCTCCTGTGTCTCTGTTCACCTGCCTCTGTTCACCTGTTTCTGTTTACCTGTCTCTGTTCACCTGTCCCTGTTCACCTGTCTCTGTCCACCTGTCTCTGTTCACCTGTCTCTGTTCACCTGCTTCTGTTTACCTGTCTCTGTTCACCTGTCTCTGTTCACCTGTCTCTGTCCACCTGTCTCTATTCACCTGTGTTTCTGTCCACCTGTCTCTATTCACCTGTCTCTGTTCACCTGTCTCTGTGTACCTTTCTCTGTGTACCTGTGTCTCTGTTCACCTGTCTCTATTTACCTGTCTCTGTTTACCTGTCTCTGTTCACCTGTCTCTGTTCACCTGTCTCTGTCCACCTGTCTCTCTGTTTACCTGTCTCTGTTCACCTGTCTCTGTTTACCTGTGTTGAATGTTCCAGGTAACAACATCCTGCACCATGTCCTGAGCATCAACTCCTCCACCACCATCGAACAGACAATGATTGAGTCGAACACGCTGGGATTTATTGTTGTGTGAGTACACAGGGTGGCAGAATGACTGACTCCCGGCAGTCTTGGCATAGATTAATGAAAAAGCATGACAAAGTCATCAAAAGTCTGAGATTTTATGCATCAGTCATGACTATGTTTCAACCTTGATAAATTTATGGGACCAGGGTACAACAAGGTTTTCATGTCAACATGCAGGGGTTTACCCGTTTCGACCCGTGAAGATCCAGGGTAGAATCGGTCTTCAGCAACCCATGCTTGTCGTGAAAGGCGACTGTGCTTGTTGTAAGAGACGACTAATTGGATTAGGTGGTCAGGCTTGCTGACTGGGTTGAATCATGTCATTGATCCCAATTGCATGGACCGATGCTCATGATGTCAATCACTGGGTTGTCTGGTCCAGACTCTGTTAAGAGGCCACCATCATATAAATGGAATATTGCTGAGTGCGGCGTTAAGCAACACACAAACAAACTTGAAGGGAACATGGAGAAAATGACGTTCAATGTGCTGATGCTCTGACGAACTTAGTGTTGCTCTGACCAACTGGGTGTTTGTATTGCAGGACGTCGATGAACATGGAGAAAATGACGTTCAATGTGCTGATGCTCTGACTAACTGATTGTTGCTCTGACTAAGTGAGTGTTTGTATTGCAGGACGTCGATGAGCATGGAGAAAATGACGTTCAATGTGCTGATGCTCTGACTAACTGAATGTTTGTATTGCAGGACTTCGGTGAACATGGAGAAAATGACGTTCAGTATGCTAATGCTCTGACTAACTGAATGTTTGTATTGCAGGACTTCGGTGAACATGGAGAAAATGACGTTCAATGTGCTGATGCTCTGACTAACTGAATGTTTGTATTGCAGGACTTCGGTGAACATGGAGAAAATGACGTTCAATGTGCTGATGCTCTGACTAACTGGGTGCTTGTATTGCAGGACGTCGGTGAACATGGAGAAAATGACATTCAATGTGCTGATGCTCTGACTAAGTGAGTGTTTGTATTGCAGGACGTCGGTGAACATGGAGAAAATGACGTTCAATGTGCTGATGCTCTGACTAACTGAGTGTTTGTATTGCAGGACGTCGGTGAACATGGAGAAAATGACGTTCAATGTGCTGATGCTCTAACTAAGTGAGTGTTTGTATTGCAGGACCTCGGTGAACATGGAGAAAATGACGTTCAATGTGCTGATGCTCTGACTAACTGAGTGTTTGTATTGCAGGACCTCGGTGAACATGGAGAAAATGACATTCAATGTGCTGATGCTCTGACTAAGTGAGTGTTTGTATTGCAGGACGTCGGTGAACATGGAGAAAATGACGTTCAATGTGCTGATGCTCTGACTAACTGAGTGTTTGTATTGCAGGACGTCGGTGAACATGGAGAAAATGACGTTCAATGTGCTGATGCTCTGACTAACTGAGTGTTTGTATTGCAGGACGTCGGTGAACATGGAGAAAATGACGTTCAATGTGCTGATGCTCTGACTAAGTGAGTGTTTGTATTGCAGGACGTCGGTGAACATGGAGAAAATGACGTTCAATGTGCTGATGCTCTGACTAACTGAGTGTTTGTATTGCAGGACCTCGGTGAACATGGAGAAAATGACGTTCAATGTGCTGATGCTCTAACTAAGTGAGTGTTTGTATTGCAGGACCTCGGTGAACATGGAGAAAATGACGTTCAATGTGCTGATGCTCTGACTAACTGAGTGTTTGTATTGCAGGACCTCGGTGAACATGGAGAAAATGACGTTCAATGTGCTGATGCTCTGACTAAGTGAGTGTTTGTATTGCAGGACGTCGGTGAACATGGAGAAAATGACGTTCAATGTGCTGATGCTCTGACTAACTGAGTGTTTGTATTGCAGGACGTCGGTGAACATGGAGAAAATGACGTTCAATGTGCTGATGCTCTGACTAACTGAGTGTTTGTATTGCAGGACGTCGGTGAACATGGAGAAAATGACGTTCAATGTGCTGATGCTCTAACTAAGTGAGTGTTTGTATTGCAGGACGTCGGTGAACATGGAGAAAATGACGTTCAATGTGCTCATGCTCTGACTAACTGATTGTTGCTCTGACTAAGTGAGTGTTTGTATTGCAGGACGTCGGTGAGCATGGAGAAAATGACGTTAAATGTGCTGATGCTCTGACTAACTGAGTGTTGCTCTGACTAACTGAGTGTTTGTATTGCAGGACGTCGGTGAACATGGAGAAAATGACGTTCAATGTGCTGATGCTCTAACTAAGTGAGTGTTTGTATTGCAGGACCTCGGTGAACATGGAGAAAATGACGTTCAATGTACTGATGCTCTGACTAACTGAGTGTTTGTATTGCAGGACGTCGGTGAACATGGAGAAAATGACATTCAATGTGCTGATGCTCTGACTAACTGATTGTTGCTCTGACTAACTGGGTGCTTGTATTGCAGGACGTCGGTGAACATGGAGAAAATGACGTTCAATGTGCTGATGCTCTGACTAACTGATTGTTTCTCTGACTAACTGGGTGCTTGTATTGCAGGACGTCGGTGAACATGGAGAAAATGACGTTCAATGTGCTGATGCTCTGACTAACTGATTGTTGCTCTGACTAACTGGGTGCTTGTATTGCAGGACGTCGGTGAACATGGAGAAAATGACGTTCAATGTGCTGTCCCCAGGTGCTCCACCACTGCCCAACACCAACCTGTTTGTCATGGACATTCAGTTCATGGACATCAAGTGAAGTGCAGGCATCGTCACAACATGGACACTGAACTGTCCAGCAGTCTCAAACAGAGAAAACATAGCTACTCTGACAAGGAATAAGTCGCACCTGTCCAGTGAGAGTGTCTGCACTGACTACTGGGATCATACAAAATCAGACACAATGGTCAGAACAATAGTGCTCGCATTCTGATAATGACCCATTATACAATATGCAACACACAGACTTGTAGTCAGGACTCCAGCATAATGAGCAGACAATCCTAGCCCTACCGATGGTTGCCTATCTTTCAAGGATAGACACAGACACTTGGCCTTTAGTCCGAGTCAAATGCAAATCAAGAGGGATTTGTTTTCAATCAAAATCTAACTATTTTACATAAATGTTTAGTCCAAAATGTCCTGCAGAATAGTTGGATTGACCAACAGTGTCAACCCCTGTTTTGTATATCATCAACTGTTTTACAAGTCCTTCATCCTGCCTATCTTTCAAGGATAGACACAGACACTTGGCCTTTAGTCAGAGTCAAATGCAAATCAAGAGGGATTTGTTTTCAATCAAAATCTAACTATTTTACATAAATGTTTAGTCCAAAATGTCCTGCAGAATAGTTGGATTGACCAACAGTGTCAACCCCTGTTTTGTATATCATCAACTGTTTTACAAGTCCTTCATCCAACCCCTGGGCAACAATATATCATCACCACCATCATCACCATCACCACCACTATTGCTTTGTGCTGTGCTTTTAAATTCTCTCAAAATGTATTTTTACCTCCGTAAACTTTTCTTCCTCTGAAATTGCCAGACTGAAGGAGATGGCATACATGTTCCTCCCTATGTTGCCATCATATTTTGTATATTTCTTTTTAGAATTTAGTGCAAGCCTTTCGTATTTATGAAGAAAATATTTGAGTGTCAATGCTGACAGCAACCAGCTGTCTTTGTTGTTTTTACTACATTTGCAGGTGAGCTACAGTGCCACAACTTTTTTTAACGACCCTCTCCCAAATTGTGTCTTGCTTGTACAACCCTGCTCCAAACCCAGTCATACTCTACAGCTGCCTTCCATGGTAGTACATGTTAAATACCTCACTGGGTGGCTCAGTCGTCCAAGGCGGTACAATTCTGGCTACATTGTTGCTTGAGTTATGATGGACTCCAACCGTGAAAACCTTCATTCTACAATGATTTGAAGAACAACGACCCTTGGAAGTCTTCCAACAAATGGAGTTACATAGCTGTGTAGCTGAAAGCTTAAATGGCGTGAAACAATGTAAGGTCATGTCTTAAAAGACTGTCATCTATTAGTTGCTGAGATTGCTTGTGGAATGAGGACCATTATTCCGATGAACTCGTTAACTTGAGTCTTCAAACAAATCTGTGTGCAACTGGATACCTTTACTCATGGGGTTCATCTGCCAATGTTACCTAGATCAGCACCAGAGACAAGGTCTGAGCTGAGGCAGACTAACCTGCAGTTGATAGTTCACTTGTCCACATGTTGTAGTGATTGAGCGAGCGAGTGAGTGAGTGAGTGAGTGTGGTTAAATGCCTCTTTTAGCAATATTCCAGCAATATCACAGTGGGGGACACCAGAAATGGGCTTCCCACATTGTACCCATGTCGGGAATCGAACCCGGGTTTTTCAGCCTGACGGGCGAATAGTTTAACCACTAGGCTACCCGACCGCCCCCCACATGTTGTAGAAGATGTAAATATTTTGTACATAACACAATGTACATATTTCATAAGGAACATTCATTATCTTAGAAGAAATATCATTTTGTGCTGATGCTACATGAAAGAGATCACTTTCTTAAGTTGTCTGTAAGGCTTAAAAAATAAAAGAATTGGTTCTCAGGCAATGAAAAGATCGTGCAGGTGGACAGGCGGGTTTTTTGTGTTTCGTTTTGTTTTTTGATTGATCAAACTAGTAAGGGCCTCCCTACATCAGTAAGCATACAAACTGCTATTACCACCATGACCATAACAGGAGATGCGCAGTAAATCATTGCGCATGTAAAGGGCAGTAACTGTGTGCTATATTGGATCGCATTGTTTTTAAGAATTAGGATTTTTTTATTATTTTGATAATGGAAATAAAAACGAAACGTGCGACAGACTTGATGATGATGTGGGCAGTGCCTGACAACCAAGACTCTTATTGTTTTAGCCTTAGGAAAACCATGGAATGGTTGTGCAGAGTTGTGTCCCTTTGTCATGGGTTTAATTCAGTGATGGTGTTCCTGGGTGTCTCACAGACCGGCAACAGTTGTGCTCAGTTGTGCTCATTAAGCTGTAACATCCAGAAACAATTGAAATACTTTGTGAAACCCACATCAATCACTCACTCAAGGAGCAGGTTTGTTGCATCATACTGATTAAATGATTAAGATCCTACACACCATCAACTTGCGTATATCAATACTGTTCGATATATTCAATTTCATATTCATTGTGATCCTTCAGTCCAAAATAGTGTTTGTCAGTCACCATCCTCATCGGTATAAACCTCAATAAGCTGACATCATATAATAGCTGCAGCAGCTCAACCTTAGAAAGACGACTCCCCACACCAGTTTCTGCAAAATCATTGTCGAAGAAGTGCTTATGTATTTCAGACTTACATTTAATCCGTGATTGTGTAAATTTTAGAAACTTTGAATATTATATTTTTTAAGGATGAATAGCTAAATCTGTTCGATGTCATCTATTTTACATGTTTTATATATTGTCCCGAGTTAAATCAAGGCTGTTTGTTCATTACGATTTGTTATTGTATTCCTTCCATTTCAAATGGATGGAGTTTCTCTTGAAATAAAGCATTTAATCATGAAAGTGAGTTTGTCCTGTTAAAGTTGCATATCTGCCATGGCAATGTTGGAATCATATTTTTCTTTCTGTATACATGATGACCCACGTGATGTACCTGGGATGGAACAGGTCCCCTGCAGTCTACATGTACATTGTATGCTTCTCCTACAGACGAGTAGACGGAACAGGTGGTCAGGCTTAGTGACTAGGGTTGGGAAGAGTCCAAATTTACTACCCGGGTACACACCCCGTATTGGGGGCACGGGTGGCCCAGTCGTCTAAGGCGCCGCGATTCGCTGTGCAGTGTTGCGTCCCTTGGGCACGCCAGAAACCTATGATTGTGGGTTCGAATCCCGGTTCACCCCGATTATGTTTCTAGGTTTGTCAGCACCATACCCGTGCTCGTGGGTTTCACCGAACTGGTAAACGTCTGAGACCTGCATCACTTCGGGCTCTCCTCCCACATTAAGCTGACACGCCGCGATTTAACTGGAATAATGTTAAAAGCGGCGTTAAACCCAACTCACTCACTCACTTTCTGTATCGTTGCAGCCCTAACAGGTTCCCTGCAATCTACATGTACACAGTATGCTTCTCATACGAGCGACTAGACGGAACAGGTGGTCAGGCTTAGTGATTAGAGCTGGGACGAGTCCAAATTTACTACCCGGGTACCCACCCCTTATTACCCGACCCTACCCGAGTACCCGCTGTAAGTCCCGAGAGGTACAAAATGTCCGATTGGGAATAGTTGGACCGTAGCCCTGGAAAAATGTAGAGATACATGTTTGAGATGATCTGGTCATGCATACACTGAAGTTGATTGACGTTTTATCTTTGCTTTAACATAAATGCGAACATTAGTGACTTGTGTAACCATATATGTCCAGATTTTTGTCATTTAACAATATATCACATGACTAACCATGGGTCCAGGTCGTCCTGTGGGTGTCCGGCTCCGTCTCCGTACAGCATCCGCAGCATACGCCGTTACATCCGTGTCAACCATATGGTCACGAGGACAAATTACACATTCTAAGAATGCACAGTAAAAAATGATCACAACATCTGTCTTTACAGTGAAATAATGTCATACCTTCAAGTTTACACTGTTTCTTTCATGCTGGTTGGCTGAATGGGTAGTCACGTGATCTGATATTTGGAGTTCACACACCTGTGAACGGACAGAAAAAGTTCACATCGACTTTGAAATTGGTCTAGTGAACTTCTGCCGGAACTACTTTCCGGGGTTTCCCCGAATTCACGATCGGTGTTTACAATCAACTCGTTTTTCGTTTTTCTGTTTAATCCCTGAATTTATCAGCACTATAATTAATTTAGTATTTTTGCCTGCTCTTATATTATTTCATCTGACTAAAAAAATAAATAAATGGTTGATTCTGGTGTTTAATGTAGTCTAGCTGCTAGATGAAACAAAATGGACTGTCCTTACGGTGATTTGGATATGGAATGGCTATCTATCTTCTAATAACGCAAGAGATGAAAAATAATTCTGTGAAATTACTGAGGTGAACGAAATTTATTTAGTGAGCGATATTGACTTTGATGCCTTGCTTCCGTAATGACAGGAATCCAGCACCCAGACAATATGCGAATGAAAACAATGCTGTACCTTGTCAGATGTGGCCGCCAACACAACCCGGTTCGCTATTGTATCGGAAAAGAAATCCAAGATTTTGAAAAAACAGAAGTTAAGTAAAGAAACTTAAATTAAAAAACAAACAAAACCTTGCCTACCTGTTTTACCGACGAGAAAATATATGTAGAATTACGATTCCGGTTTCTGAGTTGGCCGACCCTCTCCGTGCATTCTAGGCCGAGAAGCGGCGGCAGATGAGGAATGACGGGGCACAGAAATGAAGCTGGCATCAGGTCGTACAGTAGGTCCATCTCGGGTGACAAGAAACACAAGCCAAGTTAAGTATTACAGCACACGCAACAAAACACTCCGTTCAATCCCAACCAGTCCATTCAACATCATTATTTGAAAATGTTGATTGAAGAAACTGCCACAAAAAAAGGTTACAAGGTAGAATGTTCAAAGTAATTGAACAGATGTATGAAAATCGCTTTCGCTCGGTCAGATACCATAGAAGGTCTACTCGTTTCGTAAAAATGGTATCTAACGAGAATGAGTGTAGTATTCTCTATAAACGGTGCAGTCTGATCTGGTGTCTTGCTTGCTTGCTCCTGTGGACTGGGTGAGTTAAGATTAGCCATCCTGACCCAAACCTGTTCCTAACAGTTTCAGCAATATCCTGAATCGTAACAAGTCGGACAGTCATTACCATGCGATGGACATCCCCTGCTTGAGTTTCAGACGTGGTATCTTTAGAAAGATCTTCTGTGATTCTGCCTCGCTTAAATTCAAGACCCGTGAAGATCCGGGGTAGAATAGGTCTTCAGCATCCCATGCTTGTAAAAGGCGACTATGCTTGTTGTAAGAGACGACTAACGGGATCGGGTGGTCAGGTTTGCTGATTTGGTTGATGCATGTCATCGTATCCCAAATGCTTGAATAGACGCTCATGATATCAATCACTGGATTGTTTTGGTCCAGACTCGATTATTTACAGACTGTCGTCATATAGCTTGAATATTGTTGAGTGTGGCGTTAAACAACAAGCAACCAAATCACCTTATGCTAATGGAAAGGGTTTTGTTGCTTTGTTTATACGCTGCCTCATGCCCAGCCTGTTTACACATGTACATGTGCTGTCCCAGCAGCGAGGAAACAGCTGACACCGCAGTCAGTTTTATTTGTCATGATAAATTGTTGTTTTTTATTTGTTTTACGTCATATATTACAGATGTGTATGAGTTACCAAAGCAATTGACAGTTTAGAATAACTTCAGCACAAGTTAACATATTGTTGTAACAAACGGCTGTTTCGAAGAATACTGCCAGCCCACTCCCCAGTAGTCACGTATTTCCACGTGTGTGGCACTGCATGTCTGTGTGGTCGAGCGACAGCACTAACATCCTGTAGTCGGGTAAGTCCAAGATGTCAGTGTGGCTGTAACGTCCAACATTGCTCATGCTGGGAAATGGCGAGAATTTCATTCAGTGCCCCTTCCCCCCTTGAAGATCCGGGGTAGAATCGGCCTTCAGGAACCCATGCTTGTCGTAAAAGGCGACTAACGGGATCGGGTGGTCTGGCTCGCTGACTTCGTTGATACATGTCATCGTATCCCAGTTGCGTGAATCGATGCTCATGGTGTCAATTACTGGATTGTCTGGTCCAGAGTCGATTATGTTCAGACCTTTTACGGTAAGCATGGGTTGATCTTCACGGATCTTACGCAGTATGAGAACTTAGGCTAATAATGACAATTTTCTGCCTCAGAAAGAAAATGCGTTCAAGTTGTTTAGGGATGAAGATGTTTCAAGTGACTAACTACTAGTTATTTACTGATTTTCTGAATTGAAACCGCCTCCGTGGTCTAGTTGTAGAGCGTCCGCCCGGAGAGCGAAAGGTACGGGGTTCGATCCCCGGTCGCGTCATACCAAAAGACGTTAAAAGATGGTACTTGTTGTTACCCTGTCTGGCGCTCGGCATTAAGGGGCTAAAACAAAGACCTGTCGGCTCGGAGTCAGTATACTGTGTCTGAGTGGGGTATCCATGTTAAACTGCGGCATGGTATCTCAGTGAGCTAGCACTATAAATCGGCATCAGTCCGGACGAGTACAAGCAGCCACACAAACACACACACGTTCATGCACGTCGCTATATAAGTGCAATAATCTTGGACTCGACGTTAAACCCCATTTCACCTCACCTCTGAATTGGAACAACTTAGGATATTTGTATCCCTGTCCCTATATGTAAACCAAATTATAACGTAACTGTACTATAAATATTCTTTGTGATTCGAGGAAGACTGTGTTGGTAGTCGTTTATGAAAGCAAGACTATCACTGGAATGCATTGACTTTCTGTCTTAATGATAATAACAAATTGCTTGGCAGCTATTGTATAATTCGTTAGACTGCTGTCTGCCCTGTGGCAGACTGATGTTTCTTTTGTTAATCAATCAGATATGTGTAATTGTTCTTGCAAGTGGGATCACCCCACTAAAGTACATTGTGCAAAATCTACATAATTGACATTGGAATATAGAGCTGTGATAATAATATCTCCACATTAATGCTATCCCAAGTGGGACTGTTGTCATGTGACAGTATTTGCCTACTTTAAAAACATTGTATATTATACTTACATTCCATTAATGGGTTGTTTCAGATTGACGTATTTATGTTGCAAGTATATCCAGTCATGATAGTTCATTATCGTCAAGAAATGTCTTATTTGAATAGGGGCGGTCGGGTAGCCTAGTGGTTAAAGCGTTCGCTCGTCACGCCGAAGACCCGGGTTCGATTCCCGACATGGGCACAATGTGTGAAGCCCATTTCTGGTGTCCCCCGCCGTGATATTGCTGGAATATTGCTAAAACGGCGTAAAACCATACTCACTCGCTCGCCCTTACTTGAATAACTATCAAACACTGACATGCATGTAAATCTCAGTATTTATTAACAGCAAAGCCTACAGATCATTGGGCTGTTACAGGTAATAATCCTTACATGATTCACTCATAATACCTGTACATTAAACTACGTTTCTATAGAGATTACATCTCCTTCCCCACCCCACCCCACCCCACCCCATCCCCTCCGAGAAACATGATATTTCACTCGACAGATAAATTATCCTTTATAAACTGTTTATATTACCAATGTAATTAAAAGCACAGCAGACAGGTTTGTTCCTAATAAGGAGGTTACTATAAGACCCAAGGATCAACCATGGATGGATTGTCAAATACGTTCCTTTATGCGAAAGAGAAACCGACAGCAACGATAGCTAAATGTCTCAACATACCAAGTCATTGGCGCAAGTTTAGATAGTTAGAAATCAGGTTATATCGATGCTAAGGAAAGCAGACGTGATCATTCAAGTCAAGTAGACAACAGATTAAATGTTTACGGGAATGTAAAACGTGGTGGCATCTGGTTACGAATTACCTTAGATCTAAGACGATGGCTTCTTCTCTTCCGACAATAACTTGCAATGATGGTGTAAATAATACAAAAGTAGCCAATATATTGAATGGGTATTTTTGTGAACAGGCACAGATCGACAAACCAGATAGTCCCTCTGTTTTAACAGAATGTAATCTACAATATACTCTAGGTGATATAGTTTTCTCCCAGGTGTGTGATGTCTTGTCTGTTGATGTTACTAAAGCAGCTGGACGTGATGGTTTTGGAAAATGATCAATCAAAATGATATATATATATATATTGCCTAATACTGTCTTATACATATTTCCAGTACATATTTCCACAAACAGGACCGTTTGGCCTCTTTAACGAATACAGAAATCAGTGGATCTTCCAGTCAACTGATATAATAATATACGATAAACATCAGTCTGTAAACGAATTTTTCACAACTGTCAAAAAATCATTCGGCACTGACACCCCATCAAACCCCGCGGTAGACCGGAAACAGTTATATGCGCACAGATTAGATATTGACAGGGTGGGTGTTGGTTCAAAGCGAAACGGACGACACTGGCTTTTGTCTAATAAATTACACTTACTGTACTAGAAATAGTGAGTGAGTATAGATTTACACCACATTTAGCAATATTCCGGCAATATCACGGCGGGGGACACCAGAAATGGGCTTCACACATTGTGCCCATGTCGGGAATCGAACCCGGGTCTTCGGCGTGACGAGCGAACGCTTTAACCACTAGGCTACCCGACCGCCCTGTACGAGAAGTAAACGATGAACAATATGACGTGGAAATAAACAAGATTCTTTCTCGTGGCATCCAGACATCATTTCATCGGACAAGATTTTGTTTATGTATTTGTGACAGTGGCATATGAAGATTATACATATATATTTAAGTTACATGACAGCAAGGTAAATAATGTACAATTTACAATTTGCATATATTAGTTACCCAGAGAACATATATGTTTTCATCTAATTTTGTTCAATAAAACAAAAATGTATACAGCTTTTATCACATTTAGTTTTGTATTATTAAAAAAACTGGGGAATTTTAAGTCATTTCGCTTATTGTTATAACTACAAGGTAACAAGTCATATCTATCGCTGAATTCCTGAGAGTGTAATATTTAGATGAGGAAACGTCTATGTGTATTCAATGGTAAGATTCTCTCGGACCGATAACGAACACACACACACACACACACACACACACACACACGTGCATGCGCGTTGCTGTATAGGTGCAATAATCTTGGACGCGACGTTAAACCCAATTTCACCTCACCTCACCTCACCTCAAACATATTTTTTTAACACTAGCGTCACGTCACGTCTACACGTGTGACTTCATTTGCTGTGTTCCATCCTTTTAACAAACGAAATTATGCATTCCACTCATACGCCATTTACGTGCACACATGAGCCTCGTGACAATAACACTACTACGCGAAATGCATGTAAAATTAACAGTTGCAATATATCCACTTTCACGCATAAGTCAGTAAAGTACAACAGTGGTTGAATAATGTCATCATTTATCATATCCCTTGATTAAGTATAACTTGACTTCACTTTCTTGAGTGAGTGAGTATGGTTCTAGCAATATCACGGCGGGGTACACCAGAAATGGGCTTCACACATTGTACCCATGTTGGGAATCGAACCCGGGTCTTCGGTGTAACGAGCGAACGCTTTAACCACTAGGCTACCCGACCGCCCCTTCACTTTCTTGAGATAGAAATGACACATGGCCTTAAATGATGTACCCCGATACGCACTTTTGAAGCTTCATGTATGAATATGAAGCAGATGAGTCAGTTTCACTTGTCTCCTTATTTTTTTTTTGTTCAGGTGGGTAAATCAGTGGAAGGGAATTGACTAACGGACCATTATTGAACGATATCAGATCATCGATGTACCTGAAGCTTGCGATGTACATTGTGACCAAATTCTAGTGTTTTGATTTTGCCATTCCGAATACAAATTCGTATCCTTAAAGAAACAGATCAGAAGAAGGGGGGCACAATGGTTGCCATGGGGATGTCTACATGTACCTCTTGGCTATCCCTAAATTCCACACAGACAGTATCTCAGTAAGCGTAGGATGATATTTGCTTTCATATTGGACAAATTCTCCTGAACTTTTAAAGAGAGGGCTATAAGCATAGCTATGATCACCACGTTTTGTGACAAAATGATCAAGGAATGACGTCTTTCCTTACGTTTGTCGAGTGGTACTGGTGTATAGCGGAAAAATCAACGTCTTGGCATAATTGTGCTTGGTTCTATTCTGAAACTGCACAAATTCATGATACCCCAGCAGGATTTACGTCATCACTTTAGCTACTGGCGGTTGTGCACAATACTAGTCAATATTGAATTGGCTTAAAATTACGTGTCACACAGGTGGACAATAACTTTACGATACTTTAACCGCTTTGCTGAGAAAAGCATCACACCAAATTTATAAAGAAGCAATTACTTATTCATATACATATTTAAAATATATCATACAGACCGATTTCTTTCAAGTAATTTAAGATGAGATGCCCGATTACACGAGAAAAGAGATCTTTCAGATGTACAGTTTCGATAATGTGAATCCCTTGCAATATATGCTTAACGGTGAACCTTTCATCACAAGGGAACACAATAATCTTTCAAGCCTTGCCGCTTTTTGTTGAGTTGTTCACATTTTCGGGACTAAACTAAGCAATACCCGATAGTCTCTCCAGAACAGAGCGGTGATATCGCCTGTGGTTTAAGCGTTTGCTTGTCATCGAAGCCTTGGTTCGATTCTCTACATGTGTACAATGTGTGAAGCCCATATCTGGCATCACCCAACTTGATATTCTGGAATATTTCTAAAAGTGGCGTAAAATTATACCCACTCACTCACTCTCCACATACAAGTTGTATATCTGACATCAGGACTTTATGTTCATGCATAGCATATCCTGAGATTGGCGACAGCAGATGTGGAGGTTATTATTAATATACATGTATATTCATCAATCATTATTCTATTTTTATTTTTTTCATTGAGTGGTTTTAGAAAAGAGAAAGGACCTACTGATGATATTGTATATCCTCAGGGGCTTGCATTGTGACAACGCCATGTGTGGGATCTGGGCCGTGTTCGGTAGTGATGTACATGTCTCCGTGCAGTGTAAAGCTGCCCATAAGGTCGCACATCGTGGACCAGACGCCTTCAGGATAGAAAACATCAACCATCTCCAGAACTGTTGTCTTGGCTTCCACCGATTGGCTATCGTTGATGACGTCAGAGGGATGCAGCCAATGAGACTGTACACCCATCCTCACATATGGCTGATATACAACGGGGAGATCTACAACTATAAATCAGTAGGTCATCCTGTCACTCATTCTGTAGGCCAATTCTTCAAACACGAATACTGCCCTGTGTTACGTAACACTGTATATATTTACACACATGTAAACTGATACCCTATCGAAAGAATCCTTGTTTTGTGCATTCCTCCATATAACCAGAGACCATATAATAGATATATTATATGGTCTCTGATATAACCATCCTTCCTGAATGCCGCAAAACTCTCTCACCATACTGTGACGCTTCGTCACTGGACACGATGACTATTCCATAGTCATTTTACCATATTGTAAGAACGACATGAGGCAGGTTGTTGTAAAGCACGTGTGCGTTTAATTCCGGTCGCTTACAGCAATGGGTAACAGTGCCGCCCACAACATGCAAAATACATTACAAACATGACAAGGGGTCACAGCCATTTTATCAAATGACTAAACATTTCACAGATCGAACGTTACATCATTTCAATGCCAGAAGCTACCATTATTAACATTTCACGTCTTATGGTATTACTTTGGCTTTGTGGAATTATATGTCCTATGCCTCTAGTTTCACTAAGGGAGAGGAACATGGTTAGCACTTCCGGTTCAATGATCTTGACCTTCAGTCTCAACTAGACAATTTCACATTGAAAGCATGAGTTTTTGCAAATATAAATAATAAAGTAATAATAAGCTTACTGTTAATACAGTCCGAAATATACTATTATGTTTGAATGACCTTCACATTGGACATGACAGTGTCATATGTCCACCCTATACCTAGTGAGTTTGACCGTCTTGCCATCTAATTTACATCGAAAAAAAACCATCACTTTTTGCACACTCCGGCGGTGTTAAACATATGTCGTCTCTACACTACACTGACAATAATTTCTGAATGAAACTATTACAAGTCATGTCCTGAGTGAATAACTTGACACAGCCAGGACCTTGATACATGACAGGTTTTGAGTAAGTCATCAAAACTGATTGCAAAGTGCTTTGACTTTTCAAGCATTATTCCGAAGTTACCTGAACTTTGAGCTAAGTTTCATAATGTTACCGCAAGTGGCCTTATACGGAAGTCACCCCTAAATGTTGATGTGATGGAGACCCGCCTTAGAGATCACGTATGCTATATGTCATCAAATTCCAATCATACATATTCATGTTATCTTTTACAGTAGGTTTTGGACGCCAAGTTCATACTGGGTAAGTTAGACCTGCAGTGTTATTCCATATTAAGTCATGGGTATATGGGAGTTATACCATATGTAAAGCCTCTAACATCTGTCACAAGAACGCTCACGTTTGATCAAACACACTGAGTAGCCTTCTACTCCTACATAATTGAATTGTGATATCTAATCCTAGGTAGCAAAAGAGCATGAATTTCATCTGAGCACCAACTGTGACACAGAACCAATCATACATCTTTATGCCAAATATGGTATTGATTTCCCCTCCCACCTGGATGGTGTGTTTGCCTTCTGTCTCCTCGACACGGCTAACAGGAAGGTCTTCATTGGTCGGGACACGTTTGGAGTCCGCCCCTGCTTCAAGCTTGTGACAGACAATGGCTTCCTAGCTGTGTGCTCGGAGGCGAAAGGTCCGTGATTTTTAACAGCAATATCTGTGTGTGTGTGTGTGTGTGTGTGTGTGTGTGTGTGTGTGTGTGTGTGTGTGTGTGTGTGTGTGTGTGTGTGTGTGTGTGTGTGTGTGTGTGTGTGTGTGTTAAAGGTAATTTGATTATTTGTTTAATAGTGAAAATGGTAATTCATATTTTAAAAACTGTCTATAAAATTCAGTTTATCATATGAATAAGAAGCTTCGAGAAAATAGCTATACACAATACTAGATTCTTTCATAACATATATACTACCCAACTTCAGATTGGGATATAACTATAATTCAGTGGCACTCCAAACATAAAAGCTGATAATATATACACGTATTTGAAAACAGCATTAAATATACCAGTGGCTAAAATGTGAGTAGAATGTGCACATGCTTCATAGTAATGATGCATAACATAAATAATCATAATAGGGAGTTTGAAGAAGTTAGGAATATAGGAATATAGGAATATTTCTTGAAGTGTCCGTCTCCAATCAAACCATAATATTGACAACAATAAATTCTTTACCCCGCACAGGTTTATTTGGTCTAACGCATAACCTCACTGATGAGGATGCTAACATCGTCTCCGTCGCCCCCGGTACAGTGGAACAGTACGACCTCGACAACAACGGACGAGCCACCTTCCGGGAGATGAAACAGTTTCATTCTATTGGCGACATACCCCTGTACAAAACACCTGTAGACTCCGAATCACTTGGCAGGGTTTTTGTTTTATTTGTATAAAATAGATTGTTTGTTTAACGCCGCACTCAGCAATATTCTAGCTATATGACGGCGGTCGATCTACGCAATTGGGATACGATGGCATGCATCAACCAAGTCATCGAGCCTGACCACACGATCCCGTTAGTCGCCTCTTACGACAAGCATAGTCGCCTTTTGTCGGGTACACTAGGTAGGGGATTACTTCAGATGTTAGTGTCTTTGTCAGCATAGTGTAGAGTATCATTTGATATTGCATACCGGTTTGGTTTATGAAAAACGAGCATTCAAATATATATTTTCTTTCATGTTGATGAGGTCCTCAGCGAGATCAGGGCATTGTTAATGTGATGCTGTTAACCAATGTAGAACTTTACAAAGTCAAAACCGAACTTTATCGCAGAAACATTATCATTCTGGTTTAGTAGTTCACCAACACACTGGTATCGCATACGATGGAACAATTATTGTGTCGTTTTCTACAGGAAGTGACGTGTCAGAGAACATCCGGTTGCTGTTAGAAACGGCTGTCCAGAAGCGTTTAATGGCCGAGAGAAGGG
Source organism: Haliotis cracherodii (assembly GCF_022045235.1). Classification (NCBI taxonomy): domain Eukaryota; kingdom Metazoa; phylum Mollusca; class Gastropoda; order Lepetellida; family Haliotidae; genus Haliotis; species Haliotis cracherodii. The sequence goes on along the minus strand of NW_027266272.1, from coordinate 2,852,827 downwards.
TTGGTTGTTTGTTGTCAGGTAAATTGTGTTTGGGATAAGTTTGTCCTTGTCTGTTTTACTGCGCACTGAGATATGTCTTAAGAGGTCAACAAAATACAACATATGCGTTTTAGAATCTATCCATAGCCGTGACTGCTTCCATCCATGCAGTACTCACTGATTCCACCCATAATTTCCAGTACTAAATGCTTCAACCAACTACTTGCAGTTTTCCTTGATTCAACCCATGATTTCCAGTACTAAATGCTTGATAGTTTTTGTCAGCGTAGATGGAATCATATACAGACTACCGTGACATGTCTGGAACACATTGTACCGCGTAAAACAAGATGTGCTCTCATGAAACGTTGTCCTTCACTTTCCAGGGGGCCTCGACTCGAGTCTGGTGGCCGCGTTGTTAGTGAAAAATGCCAAGGAACTGAAGCTACCCTACCGCATACAAACTTTCACTATTGGCATGGAGGGGAGTACAGATATCATGGCAGCCAGGAAGGTGAGTCTTGAACCATTACATTACCCCATACAGACCTTCTCTATTGGCATGGAGGGGAGTACAGATATCATGGCAGCCAGGAAGGTGAGTCTTGAACCATTACATTACCCCATACAGACCTTCTCTATTGGCATGGAGGGGAGTACATATATCATGGCAGCCAGGAAGGTGAGTCTTTGAGCATTACATTACCCCATACAGACCTTCTCTATTGGCATGGAGGGTAGTACAGATATCATGGCAGCCAGGAAGGTGAGTCTTGAAGCATTACATTACCCCATACAGACCTTCTCTATTGGCATGGAGGGGAGTACAGATATCATGGCAGCCAGGAAGGTGAGTCTTGGAGCATTACATTACCCCATACAGACCTTCTCTATTGGCATGGGGGGTAGTACAGATATCATGGCAGCCAGGAAGGTGAGTCTTGAAGCATTTCATTATCCCATACAGACCTTCTCTATTGGCATGGAGGGGAGTACAGATATCATGGCAGCCCGGAAGGTGAGTCTTGGAGCATTACATTACCCCATACAGACCTTCTCTATTGGCATGGAGGGGAGTACAGATATCATGGCAGCCCGGAAGGTGAGTCTTGGAGCATTACATTACCCCATACAGACCTTCTCTATTGGCATGGCGGGGAGAACCGATATCATGGCAGCCCGGAAGGTGAGTCTTTGAGCATTACATTACCCCATACAGACCTTCTCTATTGGCATGGCGGGGAGAACCGATATCATGGCAGCCCGGAAGGTGAGTCTTGAACCATTACATTACCCCATACAGACCTCCTCCATGGATGTGAATTACAGATACAGTAAAGAACGTTTATAACGAACACGCTTATAACGAACTGATTTTTGTCCCGACTATTTGCTATTGTTATACTGTATATAAGCTTATAACGAACTACGGTTATAACGAACTAAAGTTAGTGGTCCCTTTGAGTTCGTTATAACCGTAGTTTACTGTATATCATACAAACTGGAAGCCGTATAACTTCAATAAATGAACAAATAACATACTGTATGAATAATGGTTGTATTTCGTCATCATAATATGTTACCTAAAAATCAATTTCATGTTCCAATTTTCACAGGTATTGTCTGGCCTCTGTTACACTTCAGTGCTTGTCGTAAGAGGTGACTAACGGGATCGGGTGGTCAGGCTCGCTGACTTGATTGATGCATGTCGTCGTATTCCATCAGCGAAATCGATGCTCATGATGTCAGTCACTGGATTGTCTGGTCCAGACTCGATTATTTACAGACCGCCGTCATATAGTTGGAACATTCCTGAGCGCGGCGTTAAACAACGAACAAACAATGCAGGTAAAAGGTTAATATTGAATGTTACTTTTGGTTGGCAGGTAGCGCAGTTCCTAGGTACCGAACATCATGAGATTATCTTCACAGCAGAGGACGTCCTTGACGTCTTGGGGGACATAATCTGGCATCTTGAGACCTATGATATCATAACCATCCGGGGCGCAGTTGGTAATGACAACATTATCATATTACAATACACTTACGCCTTATTAATTGGTCTGGAACAGATCACCTGACAGTATGTAAACATCCATATTGACCCCTGACCAAAAACGCTAAATGTTTTTATATCCATTCAAATTACTTGTAACATAATTATTGAAAAGACATGGATCAAACTTCAAACACAGGATCCAGAATTGGAAATGTTTCGCTCTTGCCAAAAAATATCATTGTCACGCTGGTACTATTAAAATGAAGAAACAGTTAGTCATGCTCTAATTCACAGAGCAGTTAATTACATCACATGGTGTCAACTGTGTTTCTGCTCGTCTGTTTCTTAACTTTTCACGTTGCTAACATCTCCGGGACATCTGGGCCTTGAATGTGAAACATTATAAGAAAATGTCCAAATGGTGGTGTCACTGCAAATGTCTTGACATGCATATTGAAAACCCCTTTCCATGACATTCTTAGCAATTTTATAAGTATCCATGTAGTATGTAATGATAGTGTTTATGGACAAGATTGAACTCGATTCTGTTTTGTACTTGTTTTACCTTGCTTTTACCATTAATCTTTGACAGAATTTAAATTTGACTGTGAGTCTTTTGTTAATATGATGTGTTCTCGAAAAATACTGGAAAACCGTTTTGCTTCGTTTTACCATCAGAAGTGTTGTTCTCTAAACCAGGGAAATTTCAGCATTGGCCAGACCAATGGTGTCCTGCTCGTTTCCGATCATTTCCGAACGTCTATATTTACTTGACAACTAACAAGTCTAAAGCAGCAAGTGATTTAACAATTGTTTCAAAAACATTTGTTCACTGTTCTGGACATGTGCGACAAACGTAAGGAACACCCTCATTCCTTGATCCATGAAGCCACGTACAGCTGCTGATCTTGCTTAAGGCAATATTTACAAACTCACTCATCACCTCGTCCTTCGGGACCGCCTCCGTGGTCTAGTGGTAGAGCATCCGCCCGGAGAGCGGAAGGTCTGGGGTTCGATCCCCGGTCGCGTCATACCAAGAGACGTTGAAAGATGGTACTTGTTGTTACCCTGTCTGGCGCTCGGCATTAAGGTGCTAAAACAAGGACTGGTCGGCTCGGAGTGAGGTATTCATGTTAAACTGCGGCATGGTATCTCAGTGTGCTAGCAGTATAAATCGGCATCACTCCGGACTAGTACAAGCGGCCACACACACACACACATGCATGCACGTCGCTATATAAGTGCAATAATCTTGGACGCGACGTTAAACCCCATTTCACCTCACCTCACCTCACCTTGTCCTTCAGGGCATTTGTCATAATTTGTTTGTTTGTTGTTTAACGCTGCACTCAGGAATATTCCAGCTATATGACGGCGTTCAGTAAAAAATCCATTAATATTGAAAGAGAAGATGTGTCGACATTGCTTATGGTATTATGATAATATTACGATAACAATATGTATGCATTTCCAGGTATGTTCCAAGTCAACAAGTACATCAAAGAGAAGACGGACACCGTGGTCATCCTGTCTGGTGAGGGGTCTGACGAGCTGGCCCAGGGATACATCTACTTCCACAAAGCTCCATCAGCTGAGGCCGCGGACCAGGAGAGTCGGAGACTGCTTGACGAACTGTTTCTATATGATGTGTTGAGAGCAGACAGGGCAACATCGGCCTGGGGGTGAGTTGATGAGGTTTGTTTGTTTGTTTGTTGTTTAACGCCGCACTCAGCAATATTCCAGCTGTATGACGGCGGTCTGTTAATAATCGAGCCTGGACCAGATAATCCAGTGATTGACATCATGAGCATCGATCCTTGCTATTGGGATACGGTGATTTGCATCTACCAAGTCAGCGAGCCTGACCACCTGATCCCATTAGTCGCCTTTTACGACAAGCAGAGTCGCTTTTACGGCAAGCATGGGTTGCTGAAGACATTTTCTACCACGGGTCTGTAAGAACAATAGACGGCCATGCAGTGGAGACAAGTTCTATTCACTGACGAGTCTCGTTTTCACCTCAGCCACCGCGATGGACGGATTCGAGTATACCGATGTCGAGGTGAACGTTACGTCAATCATTGTGTAATGGAAGAAGATCGGTTCGGGGTCGGCAGCGTTATGGTATGGAGTGGGATTACTGCAAGACAGAGGACCCGTTTGATAGCGGTAGAGGACTTTATGAAATCGCGCATTTTCTGAAGTCAGTATGGGAAATTCAACAATTTCAGGAGTCTTTTATGTGATTCAGATTTGGTAAAAAACATAACTTTACATTAAATCTTATTCAATGTCACAGGAACTTTTGTTGTTCAGTGTATGTTCCCGTGCTTTTCTTTTCAGGTGAACACTTGACTTGCTTTTGCATGTGTTTGTGACGCGCGCCACCAGTGGAACAGGATATTCTGAACTTTTCGCGAACACCTGTTATCACAATTTGAAAGTCATTCATAAACACGTGCTCATGATATAGTTGGTATCGAACAATCGACAATTGTCAATGTTTTCTTTTGGATATACGGGCGGTCGGCTAGCCTAGTGGTTAAAGCGTTCGCTCGCCACGCCGAAGACCCAGGTTCGATTCCAGACATGGGTACAATGTGTGAAGTCCATGTCCCCCGCTGTGATATTGCTGGGATATTGCTAAAAGCGGCGTAAAACCATACTCACTCACTTTGGATATGGGTATGGTTTGGGTTTTATTCACTTGGCAGCTTAGTAGCATTACATGATGGTGTTCCTGGAAGGTTTTATATTAAACGTGCTCATGCAACCATTAAGTATGCTGCAATAAATGTATAAGAAAAAGGGTGACATACGTTTTGTCCTCTAGACTGGAGATCCGGGTCCCCTTCCTTGACCATCAGTTCAGCAGCTACTACTTGTCCCTCCCCAACGAGGACCGCGTCCCTCAGAAGGGGGTGGAGAAGTACCTCCTCCGGTCAGCCTTCGGTGAGATGAACCTCCTGCCCAAGGACATCTTGTGGAGGCCCAAGGAAGGATTTAGCGATGGAGTTTCATCAGTCGAAAGGCCCCTGTTTGAAATTATTCAAGAGTTCTGCGAAAAACAGGTGAGATGTGACGTCATAAGGTACATTTTACCTGATGAATATAAACTTCACTTGACAAACAAACCAAAGATATAGATGGAAGTACTTGGCATCACTGTATTTAAAAATAACCGCCATTTGGTTGCGGGTTCAACCACTAGCACAGTGGAGTAATAGTTCCAATGTTTGGCTGCAATAGTACAGAAAGCAGTGAGAGCATGTAAATTTACCATCAGACCCGTGAAGATCCGGGGTAGAATAGGTCTTCAGCAACCCATGCTTGCCGTAAAAGGCGACTATGTTTGTCGTAAGGTGGTCAGGCTCGCTGACTTGGTTGATGCATGTCATCGACCCCAATTGTGTTGATCGATGCTCATGATATTAATCACTGGATTGTCTGGTCAAGACTCGATTATTTCCAGACCGCCGTCATATAGCTGGAATATTGCTGAGTGTGGCGTAAAACAACAAAGCAACCAACGAACCATTACCATCAGGTACTCACACTGTCGACTCATGTGACTGTTCCGGGGATGTGTCCAGGCTGGATGCTGTCATGCCACAACCCTGGTCATGTTGACAATCCATTCACTGACATAACCACTGCTTCAGGTCAGTGATGAAGCGATGGAACAGGCAGCGTCTCTGTACCCCTTCAACACCCCCGAGACGAAGGAAGCCATGTATTACAGGCAAGTGTTCGAGAAGTACTACCCCTCCAAGTCAGCCTGGATTCCCTGTATGTGGATGCCGCTCTGGGTGGACGCCACGGACCCCTCCGCCAGAACACTAAGTCACTATAAGCAAACCTGCCTGGCATCGCCAGACGTGCCGACCATATGATATTCTGTGTAAATACCAGAAACAAATATTTGTGACTCGGGTTTTACAAAAATAAATAAATATTGCAGGCCATGCTGAATGTCGTGGAAAATAAATGTTATGAATTATTATTTTCAAGATTTTGGCGTTCAATGAAAATTGTTTGTCTTGAAGCAGTGACTGGAAAGATTGTTCCATCTCCAGCATAATTGGTAAATTAGTGTATAAGTCAATGTAGAGGTCATGATATAAAATGTCTTACGATTTCATTTGTTATCATGCTTCTGTGATATAGCTGGGAATAAATAACATAACTTGGCTCCACGACCCGTGAAGATCTGGGATAGAATAGGTCTTCTATGGTGGCCGAGAGGGGACATCGCTTTCTCGCTCTATCGCTTTCTCGCTTTCTCGCTCTATCGCTTTATCGCTTTATCGCTTTCTCGCGGTTAAGCAGTATCCCCTCTTGACCACTACAGGGGCCGCATGTGATATCTGCTGCAATTGGGAGGTAATGTTGAACTTTTCTCACTATTTACTTAAAACATAATTTAACTGTACAGACGTACGTGATTTTAAAACAATCCACCGATTTTTGCGTAAAATGTAATTGATTTATTTATGACCCTATTCAGTTGTATGTGACCATCACGCCGAAAGCGCGTGACAGATCATGGCAATACGCTTTAAATAAATCAGGTTAAAATCTAAATATATACTTTTCAAGAAGAAGTTAAGAAGACTATGGTTAATTAGTCATGGCTGATTGTTTTGCAAAAATACAATCTTATAATTGTGGGTGTTCTATAACTTGTTTTCGGTAGTATATGATTTACAGTGTGTCATAATGTTGTCCGTAAATGTTCTTTTTGACATTTGATGTATGTTTAACTTGAATTGTGTTTCTTGTCTTGTGCAAATCTACAAATATATGTACTTACATATAGTAATTTGATAAACACCGCTGTGAGTGAGTGAGTGAGTGAGTGAGAATGGTTTCACGTCGCTTTTAACAATAATCCAGTTATATCACGGGTAACACCAGAAATGGGCTTCACACATTGTACCCATGTGGGGAATCGAACTGGGTCTTCGGCTTGACGATCGAACACTGTAACCGCTAGGCTATCCCACTGCCCCCATCGCTGTGGCGTTACCACAGTTGATATGTGTACTTGTGTAAACTACACATATGGAGAGACATAATTAGTGTGGCCACATAGTTAAGGTTGATAACAATATGAAATGCATTACTATGATTATCTATAACATATATTAAATCAGCTATCATTGTGATATGTTATGTATATCTTAAGTATAGTTTTGTCAAAATTATGTATGTGTGTGTGTGTGTGTGTGTGTGTGTGTGTGTGTGTGTGTGTGTGTGTGTGTGTGTGTGTGTGTGTGTGTGTGTGTGTTTTCCGACTCATTGTCTGTGTAAAAAGGTAGTAGATAACAACATAACTCATATCAGAACGCACAATTGTTAACCATACAGTTTAAATGGATAGAGAATTGCTACATGAATATGTATATTCCTGCCTGAGCCTATACTATAATTGGATATCTAGTCTCTCCTTGCGGGAAAGTTAAACTTTATTTTACAAGCACTTTAGCATTAAATTTAATTCCCGAAGACAGTTTGATCGAAAGTCATTATAAGAAACGAGTTGTTTAAAAAAAATATTTACAACGCATTTCATTTCTATTGTCCAAGGAATGGGGTTACGGGTTAATGACGCTCTCGAAAGTCGTATATGTGACTTAAGGTAGAGACATATATCTAATTCATCTGTATTGTGTAAGGGAAACATAACTGTGTACATGTATGCATAATGTACATGCAACTTAATGAACATAATTGTGATCCCGAAATCGGACGAGCACATATTCGGCTTCAATTCCAAATCTAGTTACCGAACAAAATAATTCTTTGGACGCAACAATACAAACTGGCTAATAAAACTGACATATATGATCTCCTTTTTATCAGTTTTAAGTTTGATGGAGGAATGGGGGGGGGGGGGGGGGGGGGGGGATACTATGAACAAAATGAACATATGAACAGTGACTATCTGTATTCTTTGAATCTTGCTTATTTATTACACTACAAGAAAATATGCAAGCTAAACGAGAAAAAATTACGTGTGTATTTTGTAACATATTTATCTACTGCAAGATGTTTAAAAAATATAATCATAAGAGGCAAAATAGCGGTGAGAATTACAGGATCACTCAATATCAGCAAAAACCATTTTAATGTACGGCATTATGGGAAATATCGCTTTCTCGCTCTATCGCTTTCTCGCTCTATCGCTTTCTCGCTTTATCGCTTTCTCGCTCTATCGCGTTATCGCGGTATAGCAATATTCCCTCTTGTGGGTTTTAATCATAAAAGAGAGCTGAGATTTTTCCAGTCGCATTTCAAATTATACATATGGACGGAATGTTGAAATTTTCTCACTATCTACTGAAATATAATTTAACAGTACAGACATATTTGCTTTTATAACAATCTGCGTAAAAAGAATTTGATTGATTTATGACCCTATTTAGTTATTGGATCCCCCGCCCCCAGGCCAAGTTATCACAACAAATAGCAAATAACACCGCTCAATAGCGCTGAGTAGTACGTACTTCCTAAAAAGCAATAGTGTTTTCCTAAAAACAACGCTTATATCAACGTTTAATCTGTTTGCGGAGTAGATGTCATCAAAGTGGAAGTCCTCACCCAAGCAATGGTTAATACTACCGGATGTCCTTTATGTAATTTCTAGTTTTTGGATGACATATTGTTCTCAGTAACCGTAATGTGGAAATAGTTGATTGGTTTTATATTCAAGTTGGTATTTCCGCTATTCAAAGTGTTCAGTGAGGCCGTCTTATCAACAGTAATTTCTGAGACATAAATGCAAAGTATAATTACCTTATTCGAAAGTAATAAGCGCCCCGCTCTAATCAACGCCCACGTCGATATTTGCTAAAATACTGGCTAGTGAACAATCCCAATTAGCACCCCTTGCGATTGATTAATCTACACCAGACTTATTTATTCGCGTATAATACGCACTCGTGCGTTATATGCACACTTAATTATGGGCAATTAAATTCGGGAAAAATATATCTGTCGTACATAAACATTTCAGGCTGTCAGCATAAACCACGAAATTTATCTTTCAACCCAACTTTTTTTTTTCGCCAAAATATTATTCTTTAGAGCGCCCTGGGCGCTTATTACGTCGAATACGGTAATTATGTCTACGCTAATTTTTTTGCATTTATAATTAACGTTAATTTCAAGATTTACAGCATATACTATTCAAAAGTAGTTAAAGAACACCCGATTCCTTCATATGACTATGGTTAGTCATTAGAAGAAGCGATAGGGCGAGAAAGCGATAGAGTGATAAAGCGAGAAAGCGATAGAGCGAGAAAGCGATAGAGCGAGAAAGCGAGAAAGCGATAGAGCGAGAAAGCGATAGAGCGAGAAAGTGATAAAGCGATAGAGCGAGAAAGCGAGAAAGCGATAAAGCGAGAAAGCGATGTCCCCTCTCGGCCACCATAGTCTTCAGCAACCCACGCTTGCCGTTAGGAATTTTTGCATGATGACAGAACATTTGCACGCATGCAGACAGAACATGCATGCAGACATATGCACATTATAATCAAAGTTACGCCCCCCTGAGGCAACTTATTAACAATTGTTATATTTTAGATACATTTCTTCACACTCCATTCTGGGTAAACCTCGTTCCCGAGGGGCCGTAGCATCCTCCCAGCGCGGCATCCACATATACGGAGAATCTAGGCTGACTTAGTAGGGTAGTAGTTATCGAACACCTACCTGCTGTAGAACGCTTCCTTCGTCCTGGGTGTGTTGAAGGGGAAGAGGGACGATGCCTGTTCCATCTGCTCATCATTATTGATCTGAAACAGTGGGTCGAGATTTTACTTTTATTGAACACCACCGTCACCTTTCATTAGACCTCAATACATACACGTACAGTGGGTGGCCATAGTATCACGTACAAACATGGCCGCCGACGTGATCGGCGTGTAGACAGGTGCGAAATTTATAATGGGATTGAATGATATAAATAATGTTTCGTGCTTTTAAAAAAATGTCCATTTGTTACTTTCAATATATGCTTTGAAATCCCTGATGTATTTCAAATGGATATTTTCCCAGATGTCCCGAATCTTCCAATTGCTAAAAGCGGCGTAAAACCATACTCACTCACTCACTCCAGTTCAGCTGCATTTCTTATGCCTCTGAAGCTTGTTTTCAATGGGAACCAAAACTTCTCTATAGTATTGGCATCAGATTGTCAACGGCACATCTTCGCCTAATAGTTCTCAAATAACAGGCAGGTTTCTATTTTCATTGAACCTTTCAGTAATATTTTCCATGTAAACTGTGCTTCTGTGTATTCCAAATGTTTCTCAGGGATTTTAAAGCACTTTTGACCTCCTGATTACTTTTCTAAAATTATGTTTTTGACGGCTGTCGGCCAAACGTTCGACTTTCCCATTCGTCCGAAAATGGTCTCAATAAGGAAGTAGGTGACAAATGTAGTCACTTGACCATCAAGTGACAGTGACGAGATAGCTAACCTGCCACATAACTAGATTTGATGGCAATATACGACCTAGTTATTGAATCTTTATATGTTAAGAAGCTTGTGTTTTCCACCAATGTACGTAATAACATGGCCAACCGCTGTATATGCTTCACAGTGGGGAATCGGTAAACACCAACCCGAACTGGGACAGAGACTATTTGGGTAGTGGCATGAGAACCATGCATGTTTGTCACCGTGTATCGTTTGTCAATTTGGGCTCAATAGTGAAGGACCTCTGGCTATTTCTCTGGCCCTCTTCAATCATTCACCCACAGGTTATTGAGCATTGAGAAAGAACTCTGGCTTTATGGACTTTTTTCAGTTCTTCCCATAATCTCAAATTGCTGTTTATTCCGATGGTGAACTTCCATCCAATTTGCTTGGATGATGCCATGAAAAGCTAAGCAGTACAGCTTGCACGAAGAAGCAGTTGGCAGTTAGATGGAAAGATAAGGAGAAGCCTCAATCCAATGGTTCGGCTTTTATCCAGGAGTTACGCTCTGTCAAGCAAGTCGAGACAGTATTCATCTTTAGTGCTGTCCCAAAGTGGACCTTGTTTTAAAGTTGCAACCACCCTCAACCTCGGCCTTCTCTGATGCTGAACACGTGTGTACCTTGAGGTACATACGATACCTTACTCTACACCTGATACTCCAGTGCCAAGCTATTCCAGTCTAAGAACAAACCTATCACAAGTTTGCAGATGCCTTTTGCCCACTTCAGTTTTGAGTAAACTAGTATCAGTCAACCACAAGGGGATCAAATGTGACGCCAGCCTCCCTTAGAAGACACAAACATTACAGGGGGTTGGGCGGGCTTCATTCTTGGTAGAATTTGTCACATTTGCTATGTTCGTCCAGCCAGTACAAGTCTTGTGAATATACTCGCAAACACTGACAAATCGAATCTCGAATAATGATCATCTGATTCTGGCAAGATTAAGGAATTCAACAGCAAATTAGGACAAGATTGAAAAACAAGTATTTTGTAAACAGATTCTGACCAAACATTTTATTGACACCTCTTAAAGCTTCATGGCATTGATAGGTCTCGTGGTTGGATGTCAGTAATAGGCCTGCCAAACCTCAACAGATAATACAGGTAGAAATGTTTCAAGTTACATTCAGTTGACTCCATCCATTAGAACCTTGCTGCATTTAATGAATATGAATAATAAAAGTGACAACCGGCAGTGATGTTGAACCAGCTGGTATGACTATCATTGACAGCGCTATGTATGGTACACTGTTAACCGACGCTTCTAAACTAAACAAAAGGAATCCAACAATCAACATCAGAACCAGACTTTTAATAACTGGGGCATTAGATACGCCAACGTTCTGTAACATTCATGAAGGAACGTTGATCTGTTGAGACTCAATGTATGTATGTACGTATGTACATATTCAACATACTTTGATACTGCATAATAATGCATGCTACTCAAGAGATGTTTGTTTTGGTTTGGTTTGTTGTTTTACGCCGCACTCAGCAATATTCCAGCTATATGACGGCGGTCTGTAAATAAACGAGTCTGGACCAGACAATCCAGTGATTTACATCATGAGCAACGATCCACGCAATTGGGATCAGTGACATGCATCAACCAAGTCAGCGAGCCTGACCAACCCGATCCCGTTAGTCGCCTTTTACGACAAGCATAGTCACCTTTTACGGCAAGCATGGGTTGCTGAAGACCTATTCTACCCCGGATCTTCACGGCAAGCATGGGTTGCTGAAGAACTATTCAACCCCGGATCTTCACGGGTTCTACTTAAGAGAAGTTCAAGAACACGTCACAATGAACACCATGACTATAGTTAATCTGTCATGTCATGGGGATGGGGGCATATGAGTGTGTCAGTTTCGTTCAATCCCATTGAACATTCAAACAGTAATATATGTTTAAACTAAACTTAAACAGCTTGTCCAACAAATATTTGTTTATTTTGTTTGTTTTACATTTCAGCTACATGGAAGCGGTCTGTAAATAATGGAGTCTGGACCAGACAAGCAAGTCATTGACATCTATCTTCGCGAATTGGGACACACTGACAAGTCAAATATTTGTTTATTTTGTTTGTTTTACATTTCAGCTACATGGAAGAGCCTGACCACCCGAGCCTCACCACCCAAGCCTCACCACCCGATGACAAGCATGGGTTGCTGAGGACCTACCATCGTACCTGAGTCTCCACGGGTTTAAAGTAAATCTGACCAATCAAATATCGTGTTCATGTTGATCTTCCAATGAAAACAGTTTCTATTATTGTCTTGAATGTATTAACTATAACAATATCAGACTACACCTTTCTTTGCAGCTCAATTTGCACGAAGGACTACAACCAGTCTTACACACATTTCTTTGGGGTGACGATTAACTCGGTTATGAAGAAAACACATTTTCCACGCAGAACATCATTTTATGACCCTCCGCGGGCCATTCTATTTATTCACTTTTAGCGTTGAATATATTTGCACGACAAGTAATTGTATGATGATTGTATGTAAATATAAAACATCAACGTCAGGGAATATATCGATTATCTGCCAAAACGGATTTAATTGGTCGTAAAAGGCAAACTAGTGTAGTTACATGTATGCATTTATGCATTTAACTCTTGTACATATTAAACTTAATTATGGTGTAAAACTGTTTATGTGTGGAGAAGGCAACATGTGCGTGTCACTTTTTCAAACCCATTGTATATCAGACAATCACAATTTTTTAAACTAATATTAAACACCTTTTCTAACAAGTAGTCCTTTTATTTGTTAGTTGCTGTACTCGGCAATATTAAACCTATATGACGGCGGTCTGTAAATAATTAAGTCTGATTCAGTGATCGAAATCATGAGCATCCGTCAACGCAAATTGGTGTATGATGACTTATACAATAAACCAAGACACCCACCCTGACCATTTATTTGCCTCTTACGATAAGCATAATTTGTCGAGGGCTGATATACTTACTTGTATACCCATACAGGACTGTTCTTCAATGCTGTGTCAGCTATCTACTGATGGACATTATTTTGATATGCTATTTTCCAAAAAGGGTCTGAAGAAGTAAAACTGAAGTATTTTGTTGCGGACACATTCATCTTTATTGACCTGCAAAAACAAGCATTTAACGTAATGGGGCACACGCATCTTAAATCGCTCAAGTACAATGACACGTCACATTAACAGTTTGTATGACCACCCCTACCTACAAGACTTACAAAAACTCTCCGGGGCACAGAAAATGTCAGCCATCTGAAGACGTTACGTGGGATACGTCGCCGGTCTTCTTGGAGGGCCAACATCAGTTCTTGTCAGTTGCTGGAGGATATGGTCGCCATCGAACACGACCATCCATGAATTGTCTGGGGTGCGTGCAGGCCACGGCAGCACGTTGACGTTGTTGGCTGCAAGAAAGTTATGTACGCTTTGGGCTGTATAGGGTCTGGCGTTGTCATGCTGATAAAGGGTACCACTTGGCAGCTGTTATTGAAATGGTAGAACAATCGGACGAAGAATGTCATCCATCTACCGTTGAGCTGTCAAATTTCCGGTAACAATGCCCAGTGGTATCAAATCCGCTCTTCTCCTCTCGGGGGCACGGGTGGTTTAGTCGTCTAAGGCGCCGCCATTCGCTGTGCAGAGTTGCGTCCCTTGGCTACGCCAGAAACTTATGATTGTTGGTTCGAATCCCGGTTCGCCCCGATTATGTCTCTAGGTTTGTCAGCACTATACCCGTGCTCGTGGGTTTCACCGAAGTGGTACATGTAAACGTCTGAGACCTGCATCACTTCGGTCTTTCCTCCCACATTAAGCTGACACGCCGTGATATAACTGGAATACTGTTAAAATCGGCGTTAAACCCAACTCACTCACTCACTCTTCTCCTCTCCTTCGCTTACATTCCTCCCCACACCATAATACCTCTTCCACCATGCGGCACGAGCTCCTTGAACGCCCTTGGGCGGTAAACACGCTGCCTTCAATCAGCTTTAAACAGACAGAACCGGCTTTCATCAGTGAAGACTACCCTCTGCAAGTCACGTCCCGGCCAACAGTTCGGGCCCATCTCAATCTCTGCGCTGTCAATAACTGTCCTCTGTGAGGCCTATAAGCTCAAATACCTTGACCCATAAGTCCCCCGCTTCTTTTATCCGAAAATCCAGTTTCCGGATCCTGACAGCGAATTACAATTCCCACGTGATCACTGTGTTAATTAGTTATTTGAAGAATAATAGCAACATTTTATTAAAGTGTCACGTGTGGTTCACGTGATATATCTGATTGTAGGCATGTGGTGTTGTCATGGTGCTCAACCGACGATAACGCTGCCTACGCTAGAGGAACGCTTCACACACAAAACCGATTCGTAAATGTCAAAAGATGTTTGATAGCGTACGTACTCGTTTTATTTTACCTTTTATTTTATTTGCTGCATTTTCATTTAACAGTTGCGCATATTACACATATAGTTATTGTACTTTAAGAGAAGAGTAAATGACACACAAACACACACACGTACATGCACGTCGCTATATAAGTGCAATAATCTTGGACGCGACGTTAAACCCAATTTCACCTCACCTCACTTTAAGAGAAGAGTAAATGACAGCTTGACCAGTACCTGTTGAAGTATCCTATGTCATAATTTACATTTGCAAAATATTTTGTTAATGAGTAGTAAGTTGGCATTTTGAGTTCAATTGTTTTGTCGAAAATGAGTTTTTAGGGTGTTTACAGGATTATTGTTTGAAAAGTATACCCGAGTAAAACGTTTTCTTTAGAAATATGAATATATGTTTCCCCTTTATTGAGAAGCCAGTTTTCCATATTGGACCAGATGGGGCGTACCTTTTGATATTTCCCCCAAAAAATCTAAAATCGTTTCTTTATCATTTGAGCAATAACTACACAAGTCACTGTCAACGTATCCCATTTTATAAAGTAGCGGGTTTGGAGGTAGAATATGATGTAATATGTGGTATTGAAACCGATGAAATGTGCATGACTGTGTTGACCTAAACGGCATAAGATTATTATGTTGACGATCAACTTTGCAGATTTCACTTCAAAGCAGGATATCCCATTTGTGAAAGTGTTGCTTCTTGGTAATAAGTTTTGGTTTGGTTTGTTTGTTGTTTAACACCACACTCAGCAATATTCTAAATGACGGCGGTCTGTAAATAATCGAGCCTGGACCAGACAACCCAGTGATTGACATCATGAGCATCAATCCACGCAACTGGGATCGATGACATGTATCAAACCAAGTCTGCAAGCCTGACCACCCGATCCCGTTAGTCGCCTCCTACGACAAGCCTAGTCGCCTGTTAGGCCAGCATGGGTTGCTGAAGACCTATTCTACCCCGGGCCTTCACGGGTCTTATAAATATAATACATAGTGCTGCACAGACCTACACGACATGCTGTGAAAACACTTTATTATTGATAAAGGAATTAATACATGATCAGTAAATGAACCCTCTTGCTGAGAGCAGAATATGATTAACTACATGGTTGTATGAACAAAATCCAAAAGTTCAATAGTTAGATACTGTTGATAAATATTTCATTTACTTCACGTGTCTATATTCATGATAAATATGTGATAAATATTCTCCACATCATTTTTAGAATGTACAAATATCAGCATCAACTTAGTTCATTTCACTTTAAAATGTTGTTTGAAGGTGGACATTTAAAGAGAATTTATATGGGATTCAATGTCAATCATTCTAAGACCACCATCACTGTATGCTAGAATTATAGTTCTTTTTTAATCTTATCTCTTTGTCATTGCAGATAAAAGTATAAAAATTGTGTTGATTTCATGTATAAATGTGTTTGACCGGTTAGGAAGTGCAGAGAAATATGCACTAGTGTGGAGACAGCCAAACTGTCACTGTGATTTTCCCTATGAGCGTTAAATGTCTTCTACTCCAAATGGCAAATATTCTGTTTGTTATGTCTAATCGTTTACTTGTATTGATCAGCCATTTTAAAGAAGGATTTAGTGTCATGCAGAAGGTTACAAAACCTCCTTTGTTCCTGTCCAACTTTAAATCATTGTCTAAAGTTATAGTACTTCTACCTTTCCAGATTGTTTTAGTCTGATCCACATGTATTTGAAGGCAAGACAATTTGTAGAAATAATTTAGTGTTTCCATGGCTGCATTTAGGCTATTTTCAGATACTAATAAAAAGAGCCGGGTATCGCCAAAATATTGTTCTAAATTTTGTTCCAGGTTATTTAGTGTAATGCCCTTAATGTTAAAATTATCCCTCATACCTAATATTCGACTACAAATCCAAATCTATAGGGAGAGACCGGGTCTCCCTGTCTGCATCCCCTCTTTAACTTACAAAAATGAAAGATGCCTATTTTGTACACAGATGCAGATGCATTATGAATTAAAATCTTTATCCATTTAATGATATTTGATCCAAATCCAAATGTTCTATTACTTGTTCAATGTATTGTTCACAGATGGTGTCAAAAACCTTTTTAAAATTAATTTATAAAAGCATGTCTGGTTTGTTTAATCTTCTAGTTTAAAAAAAATATCATAGAATATTATCATATTTTCAGTTATGCATATTCCAGGAATAAAGCCAGTTTATTTTCATTTATCATTGTATCCAATGTTGCTTTTAATCTATTTTCAATACACGTACTTGTTACTTGATAAAGGGAATTTTAACAATGTAAGAGGACTCCAATTGTTAATTAATCTCCTGTCTTAATATGGTTCTGGGAAGACAAGTAATAATTCCTATATACATTGTTATAGATAATACATTATCTATTAAAGGTTTCCGTTTTAAATCTATGAATCCATGGAACAAACACTCTCCCAGAAAACCTGAAAAATTCAAACGTTTATCCATCAATACCTAGGCTCTTATTATGCTTCATGGATAGAACTGCCTTTTTAATTTCCTCAATGCTAAGTTTCTTTCCAAGATTTTCTACGTCGTCTTCACTTAGTTTTGGTTAATTGATATTGTTCATATCAATAGCATTGGCTCTCTCAGCTGTGTTTGGGTTTTTTTGTACAGATTATTGTAGAAATATTTTAACTCTTCTACGATAGTTTTGCCATCTATTACCGTGTCTCAATTATCATTATAGGCTACTATTTAAAAGCTTGCTTGTGTAATTTCGGTTTCTAAAAAGAGCTAGTTGGTTTTTCTCCTTCCTCATACAATCGTATATTATTTTATAATTTGAATTTATATTTAATAGTCATCAAATAGCCAATTCCTTTCCACTAATTAACTCACACGAACTAGATGTTTATTTGTTTGTTTTTCAGCAATATTCCAGCTATATGACGGCGGTCTGTAAATAATCGAGTCTGGACCACACAATCCAGTGATTGATATAATGAGCATCGATCTACGAATTTGGGATACGATGACATTCATCAGCCAAGTCAGCGAGTCTGACCACCCGATCCCGTTAGTCGCCTTTTAGGACAAGCATAGTTGTCTCTTGCGGCATTCATGGGTTGCTGAAGACCTGTTCTTATCTGAATTAGAGATAAAGGAGAACAGTGCGGCCACTTCATCTGTTTCATATTTTGATCCATGCATGAAGATTCAGAGTGACAAAACACTCTCCACAAGACTGTATGACAAGTGAGATGACTTCAATATAGTCAACTTTCCCTTTATGTCGAACAATAATCCGGGAGCTCCAGTCCTTGGTGTCTACATTTTCAAAGAGCGTTACACAACTCTTACTCAGTTGTTTGAAAAGTGTTAAAACATTCAAGGACTTAGTTAGGTTTTCAGAAAGTTTTATGGTAGACGTGTGGAGCACATTTCCAAATTTGAGGCACCAGTGGCAAAGTTGGCAATTCCCTTTTTCTGACTTGTGCCATATGTTGTTGTTTTTTCAGGTGAACAATTGACTTGCCTTTGCATGTGTTTGTGACGGGTGCCACCAGTGGGCCAGGAAGCGCTCACCTTTTCGTGAACACCTGGTCTTATCACTATTTGATAGTGCAATTAATGCAATTAGTCATAATATGGTCGACATAGTCGATATGGAAATGGTTTTGTTGCCTTTATTTTATAAGTTGTTCTAATGCTCTTTATTAATTGATAAATCAGTTAATATTGATTCGTTTATGTTTTGAAAGTCATTTCTGATAGTTTCCTCCAGAACTGATATTTTTTGTCAGTTCTTAACTCTTCTTATCCTCATCTTTTTTCAAAAATGATGAAAAAGAAATGGTTTTACCCCTTAAAATTCATTTAAAATGTTACCGAGGCCTTGAATGTTGTAAACGTGTACACATAATAATCACATTTGCTCATAGAGATTGACTGTTCTGGCTGAAGGGTCCGTAGCATCCACCCAGCGCGGCATCCACATATAGGGCACCCAGCCTGACTTAGTAGGGTAGTAGTTCTCGAACACCTGCCTGTAGTAAAACGCTTCCTTCGTCCTGGGTGTGTTGAATGGGAAAAGGGATGCTGCCTGTTCCATCTGCTCATCATTGATCTGAAACAGTGAGTTCGCTATCAAAGCTGTGTGTATATAATAGCCTTTTATTTTCATCAGCACTGTCACCTTGAATTTAGTGAACCTAAACCCTTACCCCGGACAGTGTCATGCAACCTATGTATGCGTATCAACAGGTATCGTTCCTCTTAACAATTTGTGCTTAATAGCCAAGGAGCTCTGTCGTTTTGTCCGTCTCTCTTCAGTTATTCAACTCCAGTTTAGTTTGAGCAAGACATCTGGTTGCATGTTCTTCTTTCAGTGCTTCTCAGAATCTCAAATTTCGTCCAATCTGCCTGGATGTTTATATGCATGCCTTAACGACTTAGAAGAAGAACTAACTGGCAGTTGGATGGAAAGATAAGGGAGAAGCCTTAATCCACTCGATCGGCTTTATCCATGAACTACACTATGTCAAGCAAGTCTCACAAGCATTTATCTTTAGCATTTTCCCAAAGAAGACCATGGTTAACAGTTGCAGCCACCCTCTGCCTTGGTCCTTTCTGATTCTGGACACATGGTCAATGGACTTTGGAGATGTTAGCTTACTCGATCCACACCTGATGAAGACCAACACCTATGCCAGTGCTACTCTTTTCAGTGAGATGGAACATCCATGATCCAGACGAAGGTCAAACCTATAACAAGTAAAGCTTGCTGGGGCCTTTACCCTTCATCGGTATTGAGAGAAAAAGGCCTCCAAACCGGCACTCCCCTATCGTAAAGATAAGTCAGTTGTACACCCGAAATAACATGGGAACGAGTCAAAACAGGGAGTCGCATCAGACATCATTTTGGTCATTAATGCGTCAAATTTGGAAATGTCCTGCACGTGTCGACCATTCATATTTTCAAAGTTTGACCAAGGCCTTGAATGTTGTAAGCCTGAGGACAGTTTTGAGTAAGAGTCACATGATGCTCTCAAATAGATCATACCCGATTGTACCTCAAACGTATAGAAATATAGACACCATTGGTTGGATTTGCTAGAATATTTCTCAACATAAAGGGAAAATTCACAATTCAGTCTTGTGGACAGCATTTTTTGCATAGATCTAAATATTAAACAGACTCGTATGGATCAGTAAACAGAATAGTAAGGAGAGAACAAATTCGTTCCCACACATGCCTATTTCTTGCCTCAATATCAATTCCCCAAATTACACATACCAATGAGGAAATGCAACATTCCATATATTGCTTTCTTTAAGTTTGCCGTGTGTGGAAATGGAGTACAAAGTAGAAAAATCCAATGTCTTCATTGAATTGAGATTGCAAATATTCAATCAATCCCTTTGAGTTTGTATGGATGTCCATGGTATCAATTCCACTTTCCTCAAATATGTTCTGAGAATATAAAGAATGTTGTTCCATGGTTGTATTAAAAATTATGGTTTATCTTTGGGACTTGGTTATAAATGTACTGGACCTTGGTCCAAAAACTGACTAATCAAGAATCATTGTCACGTCGATCCATTCTCCTTTTTGCACTCATTCATATAGGATAGTAGAGACGACCTCTGAATTTACATTGCCTGGATGGTTAGGTGGAACTGAGCTGGTGCAAAATATTTTGTACTGAACCAAAATGATTTGGGGTCAAGATGGCGTCTCCTTGGTGACTCAGAGCTCCTGTGTTTACCATTTTCGTTCTCGAGAAATTGATTCAAACAGGTTCCTATTTTTCCCACAGATTCTGAGGCCAATGTTTATGAAACTTCGAACTGATAGTAGTTTCAGTAGAGCAAGTATTGAAGGAAATTATGACTTCCAAATCAAAGGCCTAGGACGGTGAGGATATTCCAGGTACATCACAACGGTTTAGAAAAACTAACGTCGCTCAATTCAAACGTTTATAAGCTTAAGCACATAAAGTGCACACCTGGCAAGAATTGATTACTCTGGAAGCAATATAATCACTTGAAGATAAGAGTTAAGAGTTATCTAATATCTTATTTTAACTTAAGTACACCAAGTGCCTTATCATGCACAGGTTGTTTGAATGCCCTTCAAAACACTGTGCATACAACAGGAATAAAGTCCAAAACTCAGAGTGCACACCTGGCAAGAACAGATAACTCTGGAATAATAGAATTACTTCAAGATAAGGAGGTTAGAGTTATCTCCTTTTGTTGGAATCATGACTAGAGTCATGACCAGGTAATCATGTGAGCAAAAACCATATACATTCTGTTTGTGTAACATGTTCGATTGAAAACATACGGGAACATTCGGTCCAAATAAGGAATTGCATCAGACATCCTTTTGTCACTGATGCGTGAAATTCCACTCAGTGTCTCCTTTCAAACTGTTTGAAAGCTTCACTAAGGCCTTGAATGTTATTACCCTAATCAACAAAGAGGATTCATGTGGTGGTCTTTGAAATCTTGGTCGAAAAATCATTCTGGATTGTTCCTCAAAATTTGTTTGTAGAAACCATAGGTTGGAGCTGCAGGAATATTGCTCGACATAGAGGGAAAGTTGTTGACAGTGTAAAGCTGAAGTCCATTTCAATTTGGGAGAAGAACGCCCCAATGGTCTTGTGCTAGAGCGTCCGGGGTTCGATCCCCGACCGCGTCATACCAAAAGACGTTAAAAGATGGTACTTGTTGTTACACTGTCTGGCGCTCGGCATTAAGGGGCTAAAACAAGGACTGGTCGGCTCGGAGTCAGTATACTGTGTCTGAGTGGGGTATTCATGTTAAACTGCGGCATGGTATCTCATAGAGCTAGCCTTATAAATCGGCATCACTCCGGACTAGTACAAGCAGCCACACAAACACACACACGTACATGCACGTCGCTATGTAAGTGCAATAATCTTGGACGTGACGTTAAACCCCAATTCACTTCACCTCACCTCATTTGGGGGTGCCAAACTGTGCCAACAGTGCCAAACAAAGAACCACGATATTACCTATATATATATTTGGGGTGAAAATAGCCATAATAAGATATTGTTTCAATATTTGATTCAAACCTCTTCATGACATTCAGATGTCATCATTAGTGGGCTCAAGCAAGTTTCAGCTTCAATGGTTCGGATGGGCGCCGGACAACCAGGTCATGACATACGCTCACCTTACTGGTGAGTTAAAAATTTGATTGAGACCCGTGAAGATCCGGGGTAGAATAGACGTAAAAGTCGACTAAGCTTGTCGTACGAAGCGACTAACGGGATCCGGTGGTCAGGTTCGCTGACTTGGTTGGTGCATGTCATCGATCCCAATTGCGTGGATCGATGCTCATGATATTAATCACTGTATTATCTGGTCCAGACTCGATTATTTACAGACGGCCGTCATATAGCTGGAATATTGCTGATTGTGGCGTTAATGAATCATGTTATAAGTCCTTGCTCACCTGCTTATCACAGAAGTTTTGAATGATCTCAAACAAAGGATCTTTGACAGCTGTCACTCCATCACTGAAGGCTTCCTTGGGCCTCCACAAGATGTCCTTGGGAAGGAGGTTCATCTCATCAAAAGCTGACCGGAGGAGGTACTTCTCCACCCCTTTCTGAGGGATGCGGTCCTCGTTTGGGAGGGACAAGTAGTAGCTGGTGAACTGATGGTCAAGGAAGGGGACCCGGATCTCCAGTCTACAGGAAAGGTATTAATCTTGGAGCTTTCAGAGATAGCAGTAGGTACGAAAGCCTATTACGAAAATACATTCGTTATTGCGAAAAAAAGATTCATTATTACAAAAATAAATTTGTTATAACGGGGCAAAATATTCGTTATTTAGGGAATAATTTCGTTATAACGGAAAAAAAGATTCGTTATAACGAACTTATATCCATAATAACGAATCTTTTTTCCATTATAATGAAATTATTTCCGTAATAACGAATCTTTTTTTCTGTTATAACGAATTTCTTTTCGTGTCCTTTCCATATTTCAATTTTGACTCTTGGTAAGGAAAGTCTCATTAAATATTTTAAAAGTATTTACTTTCTCAAATGACTTAACACCCTAACCCTCACACCCTATACTGGATTATCCAATAGTAACATTTACTGATTGTCAATTTATGTATATGATTTACTAAATTCAATGAAGTTATTGGAGATGTCAAATGATGAAAATTTTCTCTGAGCATGCTTCACGCTGAATTTGATTTGTGCTTTTAATTTCAGAGTAATCTCACGTCACGGTCAGACTTGTGGGGCTCGTTTCTCGCCGATGGTTTATCGGAAATGTCCAACTACTGGTGACAACGTTCAGCAATTCCCCTGACACTGAGCTCCCTGGACGCACCCCGAAGATGATGAAGTCTCCCGTACAACCAATTCCTGTGGATATTATCTACAAATGGCTGGTGACCGCCCCAGATGATGAGTTGACTTACCCCCAAGCTGCCGTGGCCCTGTCCCCTCTCAGCACGTCGTACATGTGGATGTCCTTCAGCAGTCTCCGACTCTCCTGGTCCGCGGCCTCAGCTGATGGAGCTTTATTGAAGTAGATATACCCCTGGGTTAGCTCGTCAGACCCCTCCCCGGACAGGATGACCACGGTGTCTGTCTTCTGTTTGATGTACTTGCTGACAAGGTATAAACCTGGAAAATAAGACCTGACACATGACATCGTTCATACAATCTAGTACATTTCTGGTTCTATTGTGAATTTCTTATCGCACTCAGCAATATTCCAGCTATATGACGCCGATCTGTAAATAAACGAGTCTGGACCAGACAATCCATTGATTAACATCATGAGCATCGATCCACAAAATTGGGATACAATAACATGCATCAACCAAGTCAGCGAGACTGACCACCCGATCCCGTTAGTCGCCTTTTACGACAAGCATAGTCGCCTTTTACGGCAAGCATGGGTTGCTGAAGACATATTTGAACCCGGATTTCAAAGGTGAATTTCTTATTGAAGAGTCTTTATATGTTAATGTAGGTTGAAATAAGCCAGTCTTTATGTCATCATTTCTACTTTTGTTATGTAATGTTCCATGTAAGTAAATGTTCCAGAATTACATTCATATGCTATACGTTCAGCCAGTTAAGTATTTGCCAGTAGCCATACATACATATTGAAGATCTGATGGTTGTAATATCAAATGTCTCGATGTGACGAATTACTTCATCTAGAACTCTGCAGGCTTCTTGGGGTGTGAAGATAATTTCATGATGTTCAGTGTCCAAATGTTTCGCAACCTGCAGCAAAACAAATAGCGACAAAGTGAAATTTTAAACATCAATAGTATCAACGCTGGAAACAATAAATGTTTAACGTTAGTCGAGTTCATTTACGATTATTTTCCTTGTGGGGTATTCACACGGCACAGCTAATTGGTACAACCTGATGTATGCAATTTACTGTATGAACTGTGTTTAGTTTTCTTGAAGCTGCCTCTGCATTTAATTTTTTCACCCCAGTCTTTAATATTGTGATGGCATGTAAAGTTAATTTACGCTGGTGATGGAAAGAGGAAGTAGTTGACAGCTCAACATCATTTGTATTTATCTGTAATATATCTGTATAGAGTATTGCAATTCTGCTAGAGCCACCTTCCTCGATGTCATTATACTTCCCTCCATGTCAATAGAGGAGTTCTGTATCGCATAATGTGATGCCGCAAGACTAACCTTCCTGGCTGCCATGATATCGGTGCTCCCCTCCATGCCAAAAGAGAAGGTCTGTATGGGGTAATGTAATGCTTCAAGACTCACCTTCCTGACCGCCATGATATCTGTACTCCCCTCCATGCCAATAGAGAAGGTCTGTATGGGGTAATGTAATGCTTCAAGACTCACCTTCCTGGCTGCCATGATATCTGTACTCCCCTCCATGCCAATAGAGAAGGTCTGTATGGGGTAATGTAATGCTCCAAGACTCACCTTCCTGGCTGCCATGATATCTGTACTCCCCTCCATGCCAATAGAGAAGGTCTGTATGGGGTAATGTAATGCTTCAAGACTCACCTTCCTGGCTGCCATGATATCTGTACTCCCCTCCATGCCAATAGAGAAGGTCTGTATGGGGTAGGACAGTTTCTGTTCTTTGGCATTCTTAACCATCAACGCTGTTACCAGACTCGAGTCTAGACCACCTGGAGAATGGTACAATTAGATAGCTTATTGTGTATAGCACTATCCAGCAAATGCCAACCTTACTGTAGTTTAAAAGATTACATGGTAGTGGTTGGATAATCCCCTTTCACTGTAAGTTATTAATCGTGTCCCTGATAGTTCAATGACCTGCCTCACAGTGTAGCAGAACCACTTAATGTGTTCTTAGGGAGAACACTGCCTGGAAAACAATGACAGCCTTTATAACCAGGTAATAATACTCTTGCACTCACATGTTGCAATCATAGACAAACTCACCTGACAAAAGACAACCGATCCTTCTGTCGGCCATTAGTCGTTTCTTGACAGCCGTCTCTAACAGTACCCGGATGTTCTCTGCTACATCACTTCCTGTAGAAAAATAGATCGCATTTGCAATATAGGACAATATGTAAAATGTCTTGTTATATCAGCATTCTCTTCAACTGTTTGAAGCTTTTACCAGTTCCTATGCCATTGGATTCCTGGCAAGCATATCCGTTCCCAGCAACCTATGTTTTACGTACGTGGCGGATAAATGAATCAGGTGGTGAGGCTCGATGACTTGGTTAATTTTATGTCATAGTATCCCAATTGCATTGGTCTGTCCTTGTGATGGCAATGACCAGCTTATTTACAGACCGCTGTTGTATCGCAAATCGGACTAACAGATTTCTATATTGGTCATCCAAAATACTCGTTCACAGCACCTTCATAAGAACTTGAGAAAAGCTCCTTTCAGTTCCACAATAAAAGTATTCCCTCGAATATGTTTTTCTTGTTCTTTTTTTCATCAAATCAATCCGCCGCCCGAGTTGGCCACGCCCTCAACAAACAAGTTAGATAACTCTTTCAATATTGTCTGAATCGTGAGACGGCACTGAGCAATATTGGTGACTCTGTTTGTTGACATCATCAGGCAGCTGCAGCTCATCTCGAAAATGCAGGGTAGTTAATGTCACCCATGTGTGTGTGTGTGTGTGTGTGTGTGTGTGGTGCTGGGGGTGGTGGTGGGGGGGGGGGGGGGGGGGGGGGTGTTTAATATACCTTGATACCGTACCATTTGTTGGAATAAAAACTTTACGGTAAAATTCTGTGTTAAAACAATAATTGCTTCACTATGCTTAATGATTAATCAACTATCACTAAACTCATATTCAAAAGAGTTATGTCATAATATCTGTCAATTTGATAAAGGCCCGGTAGGTTTGCAATTATCGGTTACCGAGCAGATATCACCGCAGATTCTCGGATTGTTCAATCATTTTGTTTGATGCCAACTTGAGCAAGATAACTTCATACGTCTAAAAAAAATACCGCAAATTGTGGTACAAGAAAACATGCATCTTCATGAATTTTTAAATTTTTAAATATTTTCTTTCATGACCCATGACATAATCGATGACATGTCCTTCATTATTCTTTCATATCTTAATATATATTTTCAGAAGTGTTCACTCAGATTCTGTAACTACTGTAGTAGAAAGGGAGTTAATGTCATTGAGGATGAATTCCATGTACTCTTTAATAGTAATTTATATTCTGCCCTAAGACAAAAATACCTTGTTAATCTTCCTATGCCTACTCATTACAGTAATTCTCATGTAATAAATATTCTTAGTAATCATAATGAGCAAAAATTGTTTCTAGTTTGTAAATTCTTATATTATGCTCACAAAATAATTAATGATAAATTCTGTGCCCTGTAAATGTCATGCTCACATGTCTGTATTTTGGGCCATTGACCTTTTACTGAATAAACATGTCTGTCTGTCTGTCTGTCTGTCTGTCTATATATTTTCAGAAGTCAATAAGAATGGTATTCGTTTCTGTAGTGTAAATGGAAGAAGACCATTTCAAAACAGTGCATAGAATCGTTTTGTGGACTAAACAGTGTATACACTTACATGACTTTGTTTCAATAAATGCACACAACTGAAACACAAAGTACCCCTTACCTAATGAGTCGGAGTCTACAGGTGTTTTGTACAGGGGTATGTCGCCAATAGAATGAAACTGTTTCATCTGCCGGAACGTGGCTCGTCCGTTGTTGTCGAGGTCGTACTGTTCCACTGTACCGGGGGCGACGGGCACGATGTCAGCAGCCTCGTCAGTTAGGCTGTGACTCAAACCAATCAAACCTGTATGCGGAGTGAGTGAGTGAGTTTGGTTTTATTTTACATTACTTCAGTTATCATTTATTATGATGTGTCAGACCGTGGAAGGCAATCCCAATTCACATTAGAAATTTGGTGCTGACAGACAAGAATCATAATCGAATTGAATATAGAAGTTAAACCCACCAACACTGGATCTTTGAAACTCTTAGGAGTGTCTTCGTCCAACTTCAAGCCTATTTATAATCAGCATGTGTTTGTAATATAATTGGTGGTGAACCAATCATTGTCAACTTGCTTTACACAGAAATTAAAGATATGATCATTCTGAAAATGTACATCATCCTTATTTAATATGTTCCATTTTATTTCACAGTATCTGAAATTTTGTTTCTAACAACTAATAGTATCTCCGTTTAACACTATGTAATATGACAACTGATGAGTCTTTTTATTTGTATTATCTTTACTTTACTTTTTAGTGTTACTTAAATAACCTTAAGCATATGTAAGATAGTTTAACATCTGACCTTTTGCCTCTGAGCACACAGCTAGGAAGCCATTGTCTGTCACAAGCTTGAAGCACGGGCGAACTCCAAACGTGTCCCGACCAATGAAGACCTTCCTGTTAGCCGTGTCGAGGAGACAGAAGGCGAACACGCCATCCAAGTGGGAGGGGAAATCAATACCATATTTGGCATACAGATGAATGATTGGTTCTCCATCGCAGTCTGTGTTCAGATGGAATCCATGTTCTTTTGCAACCTATAGGAATATACATGCATTTTCACCCCAAACTGACTTCAACTGAGAGATATCGCTTCTGTGAATTTTTGCACACAATTCACAATTCTTTGCAGGCCAATGTAACGTCACAATTTATCTTACCGCCACAAATGACATCACTAATCCATCTGCCACTGAAGAAGTTTAGTTGTACTTTATAATAAAAAAATACTCTGTGTTAAATATCATGTATCGTTGACTAGAATAACATATTTGCCATGACCAGATCATGGCGTGCTGCATGTATAACCAGGACCTACTAGGACATAACGGGGGTAGCCTAGTGGTTAAATCATTCGATCTTCACGCCAATGATCCGGGTTCGATTCTTCACTAGGGATATTGATGAAAGCGGACATAACAGTGTTTTAATTGTTTTGTAGTAATAGCTTTGATTGTTAATGGCAGCTCACTGATTGAAGCGGTCGTACAATATTGAAGAATGGCAGTGACCTGAACTTTGCGGAGTCCAAACTCCATCCCAGCGCTTGCAACCAATGTAACCCTCCCGGTACAGAGGACTACGTTGTGAGGAGCTTGCTTACAGGCTTGTAACAGTTCTCAACTTCCGGAACTGACTATATGTGCTTTTGGGTAGCAGTTTCCAGAATGCTGACTACCTTTGTAAAATCGAGACGAGGTCTATTCGAGGCCTCCTTTTTACGACCTGATTTGCGTCTTGTCTACATACCCAGTGTCGACTGTGTTCGTGTCGGAAAACACGACATTCTGTGACAATACTGGACAAACGTGAGTGCACTGATGTGTGTAATAGGGCCTATTATTTATTGCTGCTGCCGGGGGCACGGGTGGCCCAGTCGTCTAAGGCGCCGCCATTCGCTGTGCAGAGTTGCGTCCCTTGGGCACGCCAGAAACCTATGATTGTGGGTTCGAATCCCGGTTCGCCCCAATTATGTTTCTAGGTTTGTCAGCTACATACCCGTGCTCGTGGGTTTCACCGAAGTGGTAACTGTCTGAGACCTGCATCACTTCGGGCTTTCCTCCCACATTAAGCTGACACGCCGTAATATAAATGAAATACTGTTAAAAGCGGCGTTACACCAAACTTACTCACTCACTATTGCTGCTGCCATATATTTGACCCATTGCATTGGCATTTACGGTTGAAAGCCAAATTCGCCGTGTGTCAATATAATTTGTTAATTGTTCATTGATCTTTGGAGATTATTCAATCATTTCGCAATTTAGTTATATGGTACCAATTTCTCAACCAGTGTTTATATATTTCTTCGCGTTTCAATTTGGAAACTAACATGTAACAGATAATTATTGATATACCGACGTACTGATTTATAGTTGTAGATCTCCCCGTTGTATATCAGCCATATGTGAGGATGGGTGTACAGTCTCATTGGCTGCATCCCTCTGACGTCATCAACGATAGCCAATCGGTGGAAGCCGAGACAACAGTTCTGGAGATGGTTGATGTTTTCTATCCTGAAGGCGTCTGGTCCACGATGTGCGACCTTATGGGCAGCTTTACACTGCACGGAGACATTTACATCACTACCGAACACGGCCCAGATCCCACACATGGTGATACAGTCACACGCCCTAAGGAGATAGCAATTGCCCTGTTATAAAAAACACACAAACAAAAACAATTGATAGTGAGTCAGTAAACACTGCTAAAAGCCACAGCGGCTAACAAACAGTGTCTATTTGGACGCCCTGAAACTATCGTACATTCATCGTCAGTATGCAACAGTTCAGATTGCTGTCACTGACAAAATATTCTGATGTCGTGTTCCTATTGAAATACGACCGCCTCCGTGGTCTAGTGGTAGAGCGTCTGCCCGGAGAGCGGAAGGTCCGGGGTTCGATCCCCGACCGCGTCATACCAAAAGACGTTAAAAGATGGTACTTGTTGTTACCCTGTCTGGCGCTCGGCATTGAGGGGCTAAAAACAAGGACTGGTCGGCTCGGAGTCAGTATACTGTGTCTGAGTGGGGTATTCATGTTAAACTGCGGCATGGTATCTCAATGAGCTAGCACTATAAATCGGCATCAGTCCGGACTAGTACAAGCAGCCACAAAAACACACACACGTACATGCACGTCGCTATATAAGTGCAATAATCTTGGACGCGACGTTAAACCCCATTTCACCTCAACTCCTATTGAAATAATTTTGTCACGATTTCGTGTTATAGATATGATAATATATTAACATTTCATCTTGGTTTCATGCCTGTAGTAGATTCATTTGCATCTATTTTAGAATTCGCCGTGAGAGTATTTCGTATTTCAACCTTTGCCCTGTGATGATATATTCACATTTTCAAATTCAATGTCAAAATGGATAGAGCTATCGTACGAAAAATTCACTCATCAGTCTTATGTGTCGTTATTATTCACATCGTGGGTTGACATGACACTGGATTACAAATATATCAGAATATGAACATGTTTACACGCATTGCAGTAATAGCGCGTTGCGAATCTAACATAAACTTGATTCGCATGAGTTCAGTCACGAGTACGATCAAAACATTGAAGCCTTGTACATCAAGACTGGGGGGTATATAAAAGATATATACATTCAAAAATTGTATTCGACCCAAAATACAAACGTTATCGAAAGTTACTAGGCTGAAAACAGTCGCCAAACACTGCATAATTATGGTCCCGTTGTGACCATTTGCACAATTACACATGCAGGAATGGTATACAGAGCAATATATCACAGGTAATGAAATAATCACAAAAGCTATGCCACGTTTAACTGCATAACACAGCGAGTGGCGGCGGTGTGGATGAAACCAATAGGAGCCAGCCAAACCCAGATTGCGAAAAACTTCAACTGTACACCTGCAGCCTTCGTCAGACTGTTTGAACGTGACAGACTGGCAGTGCACAGGACAGGGCCAGATCAGGCAGACCAGGCCTGACGATGCCACGCGATGATCGGTACATGTTCGTCACAGCGACGGAAATAGTCGCCGTTCTTCCATGACCAGCTCGCTCATCAGACTTAAACCCCATTCAGAATTTGTGGGATCGTCAGATCAGGGCCCACTGGCACAGAACTATCTTTGTTACAATCTATCTTAGGCGGCTGCAATAAAACTTTACAATCACCGTACAATTGTCCTATTCCACTTGATGATCTTAGCGCGATTGTAAGACGGCTTTGATTTAAGATCGCGATCGTAGCTTAGATTGAAATCTTCGACGGTGGGGGTACGAATATCTTAAACTCGACTCATGTCTACAGTCGTCTGTAAACGCGCAAAGCTTGCTGCGCATACAATAGGTGAAACCGGTAAAGACACACAAAACGTACCCCCATCCATCGCACCTTGCACAGTTTTAAGAAAGGTCCCAAATATTTGAAGGAAACGATTACTAGAATGATAGCATATATTTTTGTCGGCATTGGTACTGTCGTGGTTGGGGAATTGTTTGATATTGCAACAAGAGAAACATCTAATCATGTTTGATTTAGATATTAAAATACGAATAAATATATTGATATATTTGGACATAATTATTATGAAAATTAAAATATAAACACGTTAATGTGTGATCGTCATCTATTTGGGGGAGTTTTCATAAATTCCTAAATATATCCTTCATGTTTTCGTTTTGCCCCTATAACAAAGGATGTTATGAATACCTTTTCAAAATAAAAAGACGGAGGATTTCAAAAATGCATGGATGGCAAATGAGTATGATAAACAATCTTTTGAGAAAGGAGCTGTTGACTATGTATTCACTGGGTATTAATTATCTTTATAATTATTTTTAAAAATGTGAATTTTACTGTTGCTATTTATGGGATATTTCACACAATTTCTAATGTCACATCATGCTTATTTGCTTGTTTGACGAATACTTGTAATTTGTTCATTTAAATTCATATATTAAAACCTCTGGTCTCCGCCCACTCGATTTTAGACTTAAACATGTATGATTTTGCGCTTCAACTTGTATTCATTTATAGATTAATGATAAACTAAAGACAAAATAACTGAAACGAATGTGACCCCCAAAAAATACAGAGGGAGCTCAGCGATTCTCCTACATTAATACACTGGGCAAGGTAGATTCTACTCCACGGGCTTATAATAAATTGAACCATGCAATATTCTATTTTATCAGGCTAAAATATTTTAAAATGTTGTTTAATATTGGACAGCTTTCTCACTGTAAAACATTCCATTCCATTACTCAACTATAGGCACAATATTTTCTTGGAATATCAAGTCTTCAAACAGATATGAAAAACACATGTCAACATACCAAAATAAAAACAAGTGCGTCTCATTCACTCGTCGGTCTCTGTGGAAATCTTCCCAAACATGATTTACTAGATCTTTCTAGTTCAGTCATAGATAATATTATTATTTGGAAACTGAAAACACGTGTATCCATTAGATAACCACAACAATAGATCAGGTGTTTGACATGACGTTATTTACGTCACAACAAGCAAGGTCAAATTTCGCGCACCTGTCCAGACGACAAATTCACAGCAGCGGGAAATCACCGACCGCCTACACAAATAAAATTGCAGATTGTTACGTCATTGAACGAAAAAATATAAAGCGTTTACTCATTGCTAACATTTCAGAAAGCATACCAAATAAGAGTTGAAGACTCGCAATAGATTATCATACGTTAATCGAGAGTACAGTCTATATCAATAATTTGTAAATCTAATATTAATTACATCTAATATCAATGGCAGAATGCTGGAAATACGAACTGTCGTGTTATGATAATATATTCAATTTTCTGATATTTGTAATGTGTATTTGATGATATATATACATACACAATTGGTTATCAAATATCTTGTACAATCACAGCATGTACCATGTACATTAGACTCACGGAAAGTACTAGTTTCGGCAAAACATCATGGCGCTATTATCACAGTTTCAATGAAAGGAAAGACAAGTCGAAGTCTAACATTACAGCACATCGTATTCAGAAGCGTTTAACCCAAATACAAACAGGTATTGCTGTCATCATTTTAGAAGTTGTGTTGATGTTTTCAATTGTTGTATTATGTTATCGACAGAAACGGGGACAGAGCTACCACATGTCAAACCGCCCTTGACACAATTTATTTACAATATGGCGTCGACTCACGTTAGATGTCGTGGACACACTTTTGAAAATTCCCTTTGCGACAAAATGTCAAACGGTAAGGGCAATTCATTCACAGGGTCAGGTAGATTGAGCAATCACACATGACTCTTAGTCAATTCATATGAAAAAAGTAGCAGTTATTTGTAGAAACGGGCCAGCATTAAAGACAACTGGTAGACAAGAAATCGCGGCACAGCTATGATGCAAACGTGCCCTGTCGATCACTTCGGCCTGGGTCATTCAATGTTTACGTTTTGATCATGAACTTCCTGCCCATAAATATATACTATGCCACCTTTATATAAACGATCATATCTATATTTCCATATCTTATATTTCAATATTTTCTGTTAATCAGCATCATAAACAGAAAGACAAACTGCGCTGCCGTTTCGCCTCTCACGCCGTGCTAAGTCGCCACGACACACGGTCAATAAAAATATGCAATACTTGAACAAAACACTTCCGTTGCGGACTTAACGTTAGAAGTCTTACGCCAATAACTGTGCAGTGGAGAAAAGTAAATATTTCTGACCCGTCTGATCAAGTTCCTGTTCAAACTGACTCTCTGATATTATAATAGTTACGTGCATGTGACATGGGAGCATAATAAAAAAAAACGCCGTCATTCAACATGGTCGAAAAAGGTCGAGAAGAGCAATAACAACTTTACTAATCTCACTATATTTCGCATTCTGTAGCACTGTTTAAAATATGAGTTACACGATGTTAAAGCTGAGACGATTAGGGTGATGATGTTTATAATTTTGACAACACAATTCATAGTTGAAGAGGAACACATATACAAATATGGTCCCGTGGCAGTAAGTGGGTGTGAAAAGCGAGGGACAATATATCGTCCCGTGGCACCAAGAAGATTAACCACGAGGCTACCCCGCCGCCCCCATGTTCCTTGAGACGTCATGCGGACGTCACCTATAGTGACATACGCATTGATGAGGATGCCAACCCAATCCTCCACTGAATCCCAATTACCAACTATTATTTTACTCTAATCCTCATTGCTCACCCCTGAATCTCGAATCCTACTTTACACAAATGGATGTAATTTCGTATACCCGCATCAAATACATCACCATCGAATAGCATTCCTTCTTTGTTTCGTTTTTAGCCACCATCAAACATGAGTGTGTACTTTAGCTCGCCAGTTCATATATTTCAAACATACTTCCATGAAATCTCTCCCTTGAAGCAGGTCCCATATAAACATTCATGAATTCATAAACGATTTTTTTAAGAATTCAATTTTAATGAAATGTATTATATATCCATTCCTGTCATCAAAAATGAGCTCCCGTTTATTATATTCATATATGCAATCAAAATATATTGTATCATATCAAATAAATCCTCTGAATGTCGACAATAACATTTTGGAGAACTTGATTGGAGAGCTTATTTGTAAACAAAATGTGTCTGTGAATAACTATGAATAAATACTAGTATATATTCTCCATCCATTAAAGAAAGTTCCAATGATTAAGGAGGTATGAAAACCGAAATAGTGTACATCTTCACCGAAACGAAATGAAGCTACCTACCTTGACAGTAGAAGACTGGAACGCCGTGACACACAGAAAACACCACAACGACTGCAGCCTGTCACGTTGCGCATTCGTTTGACCAATACATGAATATATATTGGGTTTCTTTACAAAATACGATAGAGCTGTGGGTGTATGTTAACTAACTCAAGTTGAATGATAACAAAATCGAGTTCCCCACAATAGGATCAAGACAACTACCCCTGAAGATTCTATCTGGCTGTTCTATCAAATTTGTAAATGGTGATGTCAAAGTCTCTGCTGCAGCGTGAAACGTTTCTTTCTTTCCAAATTGTCACTAGGAATATGTCAACTATCTCTGCAAATCAGGAGCACGGGTTGCCCCGTCGTCTAAGGCGTCGCGATTTGCTTTCCAGAGTTGCGTCCCTTGGGCGCACCAGAAACCTATGATTGTGGGTTCGAATCCCGGTTCGCCCCGATTATGTTTCTAGGTTTGTCAGCACAAAACCTGTGCTCGTGGGTTTCACCGAAGTGGTAAACGTCTGAGACCTGCATCACTTCGGGCTTTCCTCCCACATTAAGCTGACACGCCGCGATATAACTGGAATACTGTTAAAAGCGGCGTTAAACCCAACTCACTCACTCACTCTGCAAATCATGTTTCTTTCCACCAAGATTTCAAAGTGATTTCAAAGAACGCCGTACGACTCTTGCTCAAAAGTTGCTTGATCAAACTTACATCAGTCATCAGTAAAGCTTTCACAACCGTTTTACGTTAAAAATGCGGAGGACATTGTGTTGCATCAAAGACAATAATCATGTCAGATCAGTTCCCTTTTTTAACTTGTTGCAAATGTTCCGAGTTTTTTCAGGTGAACAATTGACTCGACATTCTATTCTTTCCAAACATTTGATTTTTCAACTTTGTACACCACTATCCCACGTGACACACTTTATTCCTTGATCCAATGGTCTTTTGCTACAGATACGGTTACATACCCATATTCAGAGGTTCGGGACAATTTTTCAAAATTGATAGCAAATGCTATCTGAAGATTACAGAGGAAACAATATGTGAAATGCTGGACTTGATAACATCAATGCAAAATTTGGGGATAAGGTATTTTGGCAAGGAGGAGGAATCCCCATGGGCACCAACTGTGTTCACATTCTTGTGGATCTGTTTTTGTATGCATATGAATCGGAATGTCTACACGGATTGGCAAAGTCAAAACACGTTAATTTGGCCAAGAAGTTTAACTTCAGCTTCAGATGTATCGATGATCTGATATCGTTCAATAACCATCAAATAGCCAATTCCCTTCCACAGATTTACCCACCTGAACTAGAAATATAGGAGACCAGTGTGTCCGCCTCATTTGTCCTACAATCGTCAGAAATTTCCATTGAATATGGAATGGGTTTGTCAGTTTTATTTATTGATTGTGCATGGGTTTGTGACTTATGCCACAGGTGAGGCAGGATATGCTCACCTTATCGCGAACATCTGGCATGATGATTAGTCGGAATCATACAATCGCTTTTGGCCAAGATTTCTTATAAATATGGTATTGCTTATATTTTCTTCACATTTACACCAGCAGCAAAATCCTGGGCAATCAGACAGCCCGGTTTCTCATACAAACACTCGTATGTCAAAATTACTACAATTCATATTTTTTAAAATCTCTGAATTACTACAGTGCAAAAACTCAGTAACTCAAACAGGTGATCATCAGCTCAGGGCCCTTGCCCACTTTACACGCAGCCAAGAAAGCAAATGGGACTTCTCCTAGGAATATTGTGGGGCATACTATGTCGCTAAAGATAATGTGTTTGTGCCAAAGCTGGACATGTGCTGACACGGTGTTAGACAGTTTCAAATCCATTGCATAATCTCCATTTCATATTTACATTTGGATGCAAAATCACACATTGACGGTTTCGAGTGGGAAGCGACTGGTCCTGAGCAGCAAAGAGAAAGTGTTCTGCTTCACTTCAACCAAGCGAACAACTATCCAGGGTTGCTAATCTTCTCAACACACCTCACATAAACTGATGTCGTGATCCTTCAGAGAGTCTTTCCTTGAAAACTCGAGGCTGTGCCGATTTGATATTGACACTCATTTCTGCATCGTCCAGCAGTACAGAACACTCAACAAATTATTATTTTTATCATTAATCTGATTATTATTGTAAACATTTGGATGTGCATTAATTAGTTTCTAACTGCTCCAGGGAATTAATGCATGTTAAACAATAAATGTTGAGTAGAGCGTGATATTCACTGGGGCGGCGCTATCGTGTTATTGGGTAAACAAAACCATTGTATGTTTATGTATTAGTCAAACGAACGTGTGCGACACGACAGGCTGGGGTCACTGTGGACCCTCAAGGTGTGTCTCGGTGTTCCACTCTTCCTGGCTGATTTCTTAGGTATTTGTATTACACAGTGACTGGTTCTTGATGTGTGAACGATTATCAACATTGTAACAAAATACGCTTTTTGAGATGGAAATAAAATCAACAAAACTATTGCATTCCCCGGCTGTCCACGAGAGATTATCCTCTCCTATCCTGAGGTCCGCGCGTAGTATATATATGCTTCAGTCAGGATCTTGAGTCTCTACCCCAAGGCTTTGTTAAATCGCTTACGATGGTCTGGCTACTGGGGTTTCGTTAGTAAGTGGTTACGGGACATTGTTCAAGTCACTGTCTTGGTTCTGATTTAGTCTGGATGTACTGAACTAAACTTAGTAGCTAGGGTTTGTAATACTCAGTTTTTCTAATAATCCGCAGATAACCAACTTTTCCGTGATTGCCTAGCTACTTAGTAACTAGTGTTTCCAATACTCCATTTTTCTAGTAATCTGTTGATAACCAATCATCCGGTGATAGTCTAGCTGTTTGTATTATTTTGAATTTTAGTATTTCCTTGTTCAGTCAAAGTGGCTGAATCGTTATTTGAACTAGTTTGATATAGAGACCGACTTGTCCATTTTATTGGCAAAGTAGTTTAGTTTAGGGATAATTTAGACACACAAAAAACTCCACAGCTGCTGTAGCCTTTTACGTCACACGTTCGTTTGACAAATGCATGAATATATAATTGTTTTGTTTACCGACTGATCAGATAGGGATGCACTGGTAAATTCAATCAGCAACTACTCTCTGGAACAGCAGGAAACACGTACATTCGAGAAAATGTGAGTCATGCAGAGTGCACAATTTCAACGCAGTAACTTTCCTCCTCTAAATCCTATTATCCTGATTATAATTGCAAAAGTTGTTGTTGATAACCACACTACTGTTTCCAATTTGAAATAAGCCAGACATTCGAGCATCGATACTCTGAGAAACAATAAACACGAATGGTATAATACTTGGTAGGGGACAGTGACAGCAACCGTACTTCTACTACTTTGGGCAGTATTTTGATCACTATTCTACAGGATAGCCGAACATCGTGAGTTCAGTTTTCAATCACCAAACAGTGGCCGTGTAATCGTTTTGTTGTTATTTGAGATTGATTGATTATATCGTCGCATATCATTCTTTGTATATGATTTGCAATTACGAACGGCTCTCATTCAAAATTCGCGTCCATGTCTAACATTTTTACATTATGCCGGGGTCATAACGTGAACAATATTCCTACCGATGTGAAGTGGTTATCTCTCATTAGCCACTCTGAATTTAGTAAAATTAACCAGTGAAATTAGATTGTCCTTCAATGTCATGGTAGAATTCACTTTCATCACACTGGATAGATAATAATTTGATATTGTCACTGTGGAATATTTTCTTATAAGTTCGTTTCATGTTTTGTAATTATACACATCGGGGGATTTCATAACACTGGATTACAAATAAGTAAGAAAATGCAGTGTTTATATAATGTGTACATATCGTGTCATACACGAGTACACTCCCATCATGGAATCGTTGCTCATTGTGAGTGAGTGAGTGAGTTACGTTCAAAGCCACTTTTAACAGTATTCCAGTTATAACACTGCGTGTCAGCTCTTTGTGGGAGGAAAGCCTTAGGTTATGCAGGTCTCAGATGTTTACCACTTCGGTAAAACACACGAGCACGGGTATGGTGCTGACAAACATAGAAACATAATCAGGGAGAACAGGGAATCGAACCCAAAATCATAGGTTTCTGGCGTACCTAAGGGACGCACAGCGAATCGCAGCGCCTTAGACGACTGGGCCTTCCCGTGCCCTCCTCTGAAATCAAAATCGGGGCACCATGTTACAAATCCCGAAGATGCTCAAATATCAGTTCATGGAAGATTTACATGTACTTATCAGTTCTAAGAAATATACGTCTAATTGATTTAAATTTCTCAATCAAATTTATCAGTCTGATAAATCTTTGTAAATATATGCATGCATATCCCAGCGCCTTCCTCTAATACATGAAACCAGCTCTTCCCTAAGTTTATTTCAAAAGCTTCGTATAAAGTTGTGTTATTTCAATGAGGTAACTGTACATGTATGTCTTTGACTTGCAAATACCTGACTTGCATCTGCATGTGTTTGTGGTGGATACGCTCTAATCTGATATGATTCCTAAAAACATGCCTATGATATAGTCGGATTGGAATGGAAAAGAGGTAAAATATGGAAATGATTTTGTTGATTTTATTTCCATCTCAAAAAGCGTATTTTGTTACAATGTTAATAATCATTCACGCATCAAGAACCAGTCACTGTGTAATACAAATACCTAAGAAATCAGCCAGGAAGAGTGGAACACCGAGACACACATTTAGGTCTACAGCGACCCCAGCCTGTCGTGTCGCACACGTTCGTTTGACTAATACATAAACATACAATGGTTTTGTTTACCCAAAACACGATAGCGCCGCTCCAGTCAATATCCCGCTCTACCCAACATTTAGTGTTTAACATGCAATAATTAATTCCCTGGAACAGCTAAAAACTAATTAATGCACATCCCAATGTTTTCAATAATAAAAAAAAATATTTTATTGGTTGTTCTGTACTGCTGGACGGTACAGAAATGAGTGTCAATATCAAATCGGCACAGCCCCGAGTTTTCAAGGAAAGACTCTCTGAACGAACACTACATAAGATCAGCAACCCTGGATAGTTGTTCGCTTGGTTGAAATGAAGCAGAAGCTTTCTCTTTGCTGCTCAGGACCAGTCACTTCCCACTCGAAACCGTCAATGTGTGATTTTGCATCCAAATGTAAATATGAAATGGAGATTATGCAATGGATTTGAAACTGTCTAACACCGTGTCAGCACATGTCCAGCTTTGGCACAAACACATTATCTTATGCAACATAGTATGCCCCACAATATTCCTAGGAGAAGTCCCATTTGCTGTCTTGGCTGCGTGTAGAGGGGGCAAGGGCCATGAGCTGATGATCACTTGTTTGACGAGTTTGGGAGACAATATGAGCTACTGAGTTGAATTTTTCTGCAATGTAGTAATTCAGAGATTTTTAAAAAATATGAATTGTAGTAATTTTGACATACGAGTGTTTGTATGAGAAACTTGGCTGTCTGATTGCCCAGGATTTTGCTGCTGGTGTAAATGTGGAGAAATATATAAGCAATAACATATTCATAAGAAATCTTGGCCAAAAGCGATTGTATGATTCCGACTATACCATGAGCATGTGTTCATGAATCACTTTTAAATATTCATCATGCCAGATGTTCGCGATAAGGTGAGCATATCCTGCCTCATCCCTGGCATAAGTCACAAACACATGCACAATCAATCAATAAAAATGACAAAACCCTTTCCACATTCATCATCTCTGCAGAGTGGATTGTACGATTCCGAGTATATCATGAGCGTGTGTTTATGAATCACTTTCAAATAGTGATTATACCAGGTGTCAGCTAAAAGGTGAGCATATCCTGCCCCAACGGTTCCACCCGTCACAACACATGCAAAGACAAGTCAATTGTTCACCTGAACAAAACATGAAAACACATGGTACAAGTCGAAATAGGAAATTGCATCGGACTTTTTTTGTCACTTTACGTCAAATTAGGAAATGTCCTTCACATGTCTACCATAAAACGTTTTGAAAGCTTTACCAGGGACTTGAATGTTGTAACTTTGATCAAACAAATCCTGGTCAAGAGTCACCCTTTGAAATCTTGGTAGGAAGAGCATGCCCGATTGTATCTCAAAAGTTGTAAAACGTAAACACCGAAGGCTGGGGCTGCCGGAATATTGTTCGACATGAAGGGGAAGTAGACTATTGGAAAGTTGAAGTCATCCCTCTGTCATACAGCATTCTGGTGAGTGTTTTGTCATTCTGAATCGTTATGCATAAACAGATACACATCACCGATCTTGCATCTGAAATTATGACAATATTCCAATATGGTACTTTTGGTATTGGAACATTATGATGATGAGATTGTTCTTATGGTACTGGCCACGTGGGAATTCCAGGTTAGATGCTCCCCAGCTACCTATGAAATGAAATGAATGTAATGTTGGTCTGAAGGTTCAAATTACGATGGGGGGAGTCAATGAACTATTGTCACATTGCCTGAATATGTTGAACGCATTCGCGAAGTGAGAAGGAGAAATACATCATTGACAATAACGACGGTGTGGTAGCCTAATGATCAAAGCGTTCGCTCGTCACGCCGAGGACCCAGGTTCGATTCCCCATATGGGTACAAAGTGTGAAGCCCATTTCTGATGTCCTGCACCGTGATCTTGCTGGAATATTGCTAAATTCGGCATAAAACCACACTCACTTAATCTTTAAAAAGACTCTTGATAGTTGAATAAATTTGGGGTCTTCCTGACCATTCCGGTCCACACATGGCATTGGTGAGGTAAAATGTTAACTGAACTTTCTTTGCTTGGTTGCATACTTGACAATAGCTGTAAAATAAAACGTAGCCAAATGTTGTTAATGTTCATATGTGTCAATTATTCTCGCTCTAGTGTATATTATTTCAAAACCAAATGTGCACAAATGTTGCAGTGCCAGATTGTTGTAATAATGTATAGGACCGCCTCCGTAGTCTTGTTGTAGAGCCCCCGCCGCGTCATACCAAAAGACGTTAAAAGATGGTTCTTGTTACCCTGGCTGGTGCTCGGCATTAAGGGGCTGAAACAAGGACTGGTCGGCTCGGAGTCAGTTTACTGTGAGGTATTTACGTGTGTATCTCAATAGGCTAGCACTATTAAATTGGCATTAGTCTTGACTCGTACAAACAGCCACACGCACACATGCATGAACGTCGCTACACAAGTGCAATTATCTTGAACGAGGCGGCGTTAAACCCCATTTCACCTCACCCACCTTATTATGT
Source organism: Haliotis cracherodii (assembly GCF_022045235.1). Taxonomy (NCBI): domain Eukaryota; kingdom Metazoa; phylum Mollusca; class Gastropoda; order Lepetellida; family Haliotidae; genus Haliotis; species Haliotis cracherodii. The sequence goes on along the minus strand of NW_027266272.1, from coordinate 2,810,896 downwards.
ATGTGGTATAAAATAAAATAATTACAATCCAGAGCTAAATCTATTTTAGATATGTTTGTTTGTTGTGTAATGTCGCAATATTCCAGCTATATCAGGCGGCCTTCCACAAATATTATTTCTTTAGTACTTATATCAGATCTGTTTGACCCTATCAAGTTGATTTCCTTTGCCAAAGGACAGACTTTGATCATTTTACTGAAATTAACGTCACCGCCGCTTCAGGGAATTAAGGAGTCGAATAACCACAGCAAGGTGTATATTAATTTTTGTGACACTAAATCGACAGGACTGAAGTTTAGGGAACAAATACTGAACTAATTTGTGTCAGCGTTGCAGATAATCATCTGGAGTCAAGAGCAAAACGTGCTTCCATAATGACATGTTGAACATTCCAATACAACTATATTCTGGAAGTTAATTTATGGTACCGACGTTACTACAATATCTGAAAAACTATTGGACCTACTCCAGTCAAACTTGGTGTGAGATTATTAAACAGTCATACATAACTGGATATTACATGTAAAGACAATCGGCGCATGAATAAAAAGTCTGTCTATATAGCTATCACTTTATTTCATTAACAACCAGACTTGTTCGTCACGGGTGGAACGAGCATTCATTGTAACACTATCTGAATAATGCTACCCCTGCGTCACAGGGCCATATGACACAGTTGAACCAAGCAACTCAACTCGAAAGGTTGCACGGAAATCACGCACGCACGAATACGGTGTTAGCTTTAGATTTCATGATGTCTCAGCGCAAGCATCTTTCCGCTGATGCGAAAGGTTTCGTTGTTAAAATATTTGAATACTTTAAGGCTGAAAGTGAAAGACGTTCGCCCTTCTTTGACTTTTCAAAGTACATGAAAAGAACAATTCATGCGTTACAGCTTCCCAAACAAACCGTAGTTAAGATTTTGAACTCTCATAAAACACATGCTCCCCTGCACATCCCTTAGGGGGCATCTCAAAACAGGATAGGAAATTAAATTTAGATTCCTTCGATAAGAAAGTTGCTAGGGACGTGATTCGGCGGTTAACACGAGAAAATGAATTTATTTCAACACGAAAACTAAAACAAATTCTCCTTAGATATACCTTAGATATTTCCAAATGTACCATTTGTAAACTCCTTTCCAAATTTGGATATCAGTACAAAAAGACGAAAGGGTCGAAACTAGCAATGTGTGAACGACCAGACATCATTCGTTTGCGTATCCATTATTTTCGCACTATTAAAAAGAAACGAGAAGAAGGCTATGAGCCTGTCTATTTGGACGAAACCTGGGTTAACGCCTGCCACACAGCGGCTTACCAATGGTCTCACCCAGATACCGGAGAGCCACAGCGCAAGATCCCTCCCTGGTAAAGGGGGTCGCCTGATTGTCCTCCATGCAGGCTCCCACAGAGGTTTCCTCCCTGGGTGTGATCTAGTGTTCAGATCCAGATCTACAGATGGCAGAGACTGCCATACCGAGATGAATAGTCAGGTTTTGACTGCGTATGTTGAGGAGCAGCTCCTCTTAGCACTGCCTGATAAATCCTTGGTAGTTATGAACAATGCTCCATATCACAGTTGTCGAGATCCTATTAACCATTGTCCAACCTCAAATTCCACCAAAGGTGAGATATGTCAGTGGTTGGACAACAACCGCATTGCTCGGCCCACGAAAGCCAAAAAAAACTGACTACTACCAAATGGTTCTTCAGAACAAACACCCGCCCTTTTTATTTGATTGACAACATGTTGAGAGAAGTGCTTAGACTTCCTGCTAACCATTGTGACTTGAATCCCATCGAACTAATCTGGAGTGATGTGAAAAATATGGTCGCACGGCAAAATAAGACCTTCAAGCTTGCCAACGTCAAGCTGATTGTCTTGAAAGGGATGGGAGAAATTACAGATGTACGTTGGGCAAACTGTGTCCAACATGTTATCAAAGTTGAGGAAGAGTATTGGAAACAAGACTGTATCCGACCAGATACTGTCCAGCCTGTTGTTGTTCATTTAGGTGACAGCACAGACTCCGAATCCGACGAGGGCATTTCGTGGGACCAAGAATAGGGCAATACATATACCCCTGTTTCACTACGACATGTAATAGCCCGAATTACCACGGATATGAATTCTTACATATTCGTACATATTCTTTATCATTTCTTAAGAATCTGAAATATATCTTATTTGATCCTATCCAGGACCAACACGTTCTGTTGACGAGCATCAAAGTAATCCTCGTCCAAGATATCGTAGGGAATTCCTTTTACAAAGGTCAGCTGAGGCAGCTGCTCACCGAGGTCCTGATATAATGGCTGCCATTGAGTATAACACCAAACGATGCGGGTAGGTTGGGGTTGGATCAGGCCATGCCGGAGTACATGAGAGGTAAACACAGACTTTCCACAACCACTGGGTCCCACAACGAGGGCATTTGAGGGAATCAGGAACTTGAATTGTTCTCGAAGATCAGATATACATGGTAAATGAGGCAGCCACGAGTGGACTTGCGATGGCGGCGGCGGCGGATGTGCTTGTAACGGCGGGTTGGCTTGACGCAGCGGCGGCGGTGGGTGGACTTGCGGCGGCGGCGGCGTTAGCGGGTGGGCTTGTAATGGCGAGTGGACTTGCGGCGGCGGGTGGGCTTGTAACGGCGGCGGCGGTATGCTATGTTTATTTCTCCTGTGTCGTAACATGACATCTATCCTTGAAAACATTTTTTCACAGTCCGGACAGGTGGCAACCCCCATGGTGATCCAATACGGTGTGCGATTAGAGGGTATGAAGCTTTCTTTTATACCCTTGACTCTGTTGACGCTTCAAGGCAGCAAGTGCCCGTTCCACCACAGCCTTCACCTCCGACACATGCTGTATTTTCACGGGTTGGGGTGTTGTCTTCGATCCCTGTTTGGTTGTCATCGTTTTCATTTTAGGTGTTACCTGTCTCTTCTTTGTCTTCAGCGTCGACTTCTTGGCTGCTTGTGGTTTCTTTCTCTGTTGTGATTTTCTCAACGTAGTCTTCCTAAATATATCTCTAGGGTCAAGTCTAATCTCTGATGCTTTCTTCATGTTGTTCACGTCCAATCCGTTTACTGGCGAGAGTAAAACTGTTTGTCGGGCTACACTACTGTAGAGTTCATACTGTCTTACACGTGCAGGGAATATTGGAAGACACTCTTTTCTTCACAGCACACTTGTGAGTATGTTAAAAAAGCAATCATATTAGTATATAGTCTTCGTCATACTACACCCGTGAAGGTCCGGGTTATAGAATCGACCTTCAGTAACCCATGCTTATCGGCGACTGACGGGGATCGGTTGGTCAGTCTCGTCGACTCGGATGACACGTGCCATTGGTTCCTAGTTGCACAGATCGCTGCTCATGCTGTTGATCACTGGATTGTCTGGTCCAAGCTCGTTTATTGACAGACCACCACCCTAGAGCTGGAATAATGCCGAGTGTGGCGTAAAACTAAATTCACTCACTCACTGATACCAATACATCTAAAAAGTAATGTCATCATTTAAATGGTGAGTTTAAACGCGTATTTTACCCTTACAAGGACGAGTGCATTCCACAAACCCTTCCTGTTATCAATGTGTCACTGTTTACAGTTCGGGCGAACATAACCCTATAGACATGTGTGCGTGCGAGTTCATTCATCAGAAATCTGTCATTTACGATGTGTTTTATGAATATGAACGGCTAACCACGTTCATAGTCATGTTGCGTGTCGTGGTTAGAACCGTAATTGATCTACTGAAAGGTGTCATACATTCGTGTTCGGATATATAGGTACAACATCTACACGCACATACTTTCCTACATCATTCAAATGTATTTAATACCGGATACGTTTAATAGCATGCCCCAGCCCCAACCTCACCCCCAGCCTCAGCCCAAGCCACAGCCCCAGCCCCAGCCCCATCCACAACAAAGCAGCCCAAATGATCCTGAAATGGTATGAAAATACCAGCTGAGCTGCATTAGGCTGAGTGCCCACTCCTCGTATAAAGTGCGTATTGTAATAAAAGTTTTTAACCAACGCTAAATCTTCTGCAATTTTTTTATTATACTCAGATACGTATGATCGATAAAGGGATACTGTTCCCTTCAACCCAATCGCCGCAGTTTGGCAGTGTTTTACAAAACCGTACGTTTACTGACACTTCTACCATAGTAGAAAGGAGCATGTGTCTTGAAATTGATGCTGTACATATAATTACTCCGTTTACACAAACAACATTGATACCGGTTATATGTATCTACTAAACACATTGCCTTTTAAATGGCCTTTCAATACACCGGGGCACTAGAGCACGCGAGCCAGACACGCACCGCGCACACATTTATACACTGCTAACCGCCTTACTGCCGACAGAGACCATATAATAGATATAATTATATGGTCTCTGCTGCCGAGAACTCGCGACAGGTACCCGTGTTTCACAAAGAATAAAAACGCATAACAGACAAATCAACATTTGTATTCACCATCAAACTATGCTTGAAATGATGAGATGCGGTATGCGGTTCATCCCCATCGTCTAACTTCTTCAATTTCAGGAAGACACTTACAACAACCATCCTTAGTCTCAAAAACCAGCAGACGACTGTCCAAAAGCAGACGAACTTTTTTCTTATTCGCATATAACCCGTTGAAGACGCGGTAGCAGACGATGAACGGGAAACCGCTAGCAGACGACGAGCACCTGTGTCATCACCTTCACTCCACTTGTATAAATACCATCCTTTGTCCCCATTGTTACCACATCTTTAGGGAGGATTCAACGGTCTAACGCACATTCAAGTACCCCCCTCCATTGTCCACTCGCTCGCGCTTCATCGCTTTCCTTTGAAATTGGGAGGCAAATGCTATTGTTGTCATGAACTACTAAGTTTTCCTCTACTTGGTCCAATAGTTTTTCAGATATTGTAGTAATCGTCGGTACCTTAAATTAACTAAACAGACTATACCTAACCTATATAAATTATTAAACTTTAACTTTAAATGTTAAGTATCAGGCTCGCTGACTTGGTCGATGCATGTCATCGATCCCAATTGCGTGGATAGATGTTCATGATATAAATGACTGGATTTTCTGGTCCAGACTCGATTATTTACAGACCGCCGTGATACAGCTGGACTATTGCTGGGTGCGGCGTTACACTCCAAACCAACCAACATGATACGCGATGCTATCACTTTTCGATCTTTACATGGAGATCAGGGACCATGGTTTATAGCCTGGATCGCTTATGTCAAGCAATAGTTCAACACCTCCAGCCTTTAGGTTCTACATGTCACAACTTTTTGGGTACAATCAAGCATGCTCGTTCTACTACAATTTCAAAGAGCGTCATATGAAGAAATATTAATATATATTCATATCAATGGCATGAAATCGTGACAAACATATGTCAAAGGACATGACAACGTCCGTATATTTTGTCAAGCATTGTGGTAAGTGAAGTGTTGTATACTTACGATGAATCTTGCCACGGGAGTGTCCGGACCTTGCCATGGGACACATGTAGTACTGTGATTGCCTTCAGAACGTAAACATTGTCGTTGTATACGCGTACGTCATGGTTTATTGACGTTGCTACCCGTGAAGATCCGGGTAAGAATAAATATTCAGCAATCCTTATTGATAATATACAACGGTAAAACCTATAACTATGAATCAATAATTTGGTATATTTATTCTGTTACTTCTGTTGAGAAATCGGTACGTACAGAACTGAATTGTGAAATCAGCTAAGAACCATGCAAGATCAATGAACAAGTAACAAAAATATTGACGTACACAAGATTTTATTTACATCCATAAAAGGCAATGCAAATGTGTGTCAGCAGCAATAAATAATAGGCCCTATGACACAATTCAGTGCACACACGAACGTCCAGTATTGTAACAGTTCAATGTCTTGAATCTGTGACATGACGCAAATCAGGTCGTAACAAGAAGACCTCGTCTCGCTCTAATATATCGGTACAGTCAGCCTTCTGGAAGCTGCTACCCACAATCACATGCAGTCGGCCCTGGAAGTTGAGAACTGTAACAAGTCTGTAAGCAAGCTCCTCACAACGGTACAAATGTGTCAGCGCTCGGGCGGAGTTTGGAGTATTTATAGCGGCATGGTCCATGTCACTGCCACTGTTCAACATTGTACGAGCGCTTCAATTGATGATGCTGCCATTTACAATCAATAATACTGCTATATAACAATTCAAACATCGTTCTGTTCAATTTATATGGGGAGATCACGCATCCAAACATTTACCAAGTCCGTCTATGGTGGTTCACTATTTTATGTTATCTCATGATACTTAACATTTTTTTAGTTTAAAAGTCCAGTTAAAGTTTAATAATTTATATAGTTTAATTAGTTGTTCTTGGCATGTTAAACATGTCATTATGGAGATACGTTTTGCTCTTGACTCCAGATGATTATCTGCAACGCTGACACAAATTAGTTCAGTATTTGTTCCCTAAACTTCAGTCCTGTCGATTTAGTGTCACTTGCAAATTAATATACACCTTGTTGTGGTTATTCGACTCGTTCATTCCCTGAAGCGTTGGTGACGTTAATTTCAGTAAAATGATCAAAGTCTGTCTATTGGCAAAGGAAATCAACTTAATAGGGTCAAACAGATCTGAGATAAGTACTAAAGAAATAATATTTGTGGAAGGCCGCCTGTTACAGCTGGATTATTGCGACATTACACAACAAACAAACATATCTAAAATAGATTTAGCTCTGGATTGTAATTATTCTATTTTATACCATTTACATAATTAGGTGGGTGAGGTGAAATGGGGTTTAACGCCGCCTCGTTCAAGATAATTGCACTTGTGTAGCGACGTTCATGCATGTGTGCGTGTGGCTGTTTGTACGAGTCAAGACTAATGCCAATTTAATAGTGCTAGCCTACTGAGATACACACATATATACCTCACAGTAAACTGACTCCGAGCCAACCAGTCCTTGTTTCAGCCCCTTAATGCCGAGCACCAGCCAGGGTAACAAGAACCATCTTTTAACGTCTTTTGGTATGACGCGGCGGGGGCTCTACAACAAGACTACGGAGGCGGTCCTATACATAATTACAACAATCTGGCACTGCAACACTTGTGTCCATTTGGTTTTGAAATAATATACACTAGAGAATATACTGGAGAATAACTGGCACATATGAACATTAACAACATTTGGCTACGTTTTATAATACAATTATTGTCAAGTATGCAACCAAGCTAAGAAAGCACAGTTAACATTTTACCTCGCCAATGCCTGGTGTGGACCGGAATGGTCAGGAAGACCCCAACTTTATTCAACTATAAAGAGTTGGTTGATGGAGCCACCAATATTAACAGACATAATATTGTTAAAGAGTAAGTGAGTGTGGTTTTACGCCGAATTTAGCAATATTCCAGCAAGATCACGGTCCAGGACATCAGAAATTAGCTTCACACATTGTACCCATATGAGGAATCGAACCCGGGTCCTCGGCGTGACGAGCGAACGCTTTGATCATTAGGCTACCACACCGTCGTTATTGTCAATGATATATTTCTCCCTTCTCACTTCGCGAATCCGTTCAACATATTCAGGCAATGTGGCAATTCGTCATTGTCTTCATCGTCATTTGTACTTTCAGACCAACATTACTTTACTTTCATTTCATAGGAAGCTGGGGAGCATCTAACATGGAATTCCCACGTGGCCAGTACCATAATAACAATCTCATCATCATAATGTTCCACTACCGAAAGTACCACCTTGGAATATTGTCATAATTGTTGACACAAGATCGGTGATCATGCTATCAACCACTGAATCGTGTGCCCAAAGTCGATTATATTCATACCGCCGTGATATAGCTATGAGACTGCTTACGGCGGCATTAACAACACCCTTACGAGCGAGTGAATGACTATGGTGTTACGCCGCTTTCAGTAGTATCACGGCGGGGGACACCAGAAATGAGCTTCACACATTGTACCCATGAGGTACCCTGAGGAGCGAACGCTTCAACCACTAGGCTACCACACAACCCAGGTTATTAGTTTCATAATGTAAAATGTTCAGGAACACTATATATATATTTTTTTAACATGACTGTGTGTAACCACTGACATCAAATTCATCAACTTTATATTTCAGAATTCCGAATTCTGAATTCCATTCAAAAGTACCAAAGGCTTCTTCCATATGCAACAATTCAGCTCCATCCTTGCTAAGCGCATTGACACAAGTTTGTGAACTCTTGCAAAAAGAAATTCAAATATCTAAAAACGTTCTACAAATTGGAAAACATGTTTTGCAATGAAAACCCATAATACAATAATAAGAGCTGTTTGTGTCGAAGATATTAATGCTTGTATGTTGTTAATTTCGAATGAAAACATGAAAAAAACAGCCAAATATAGAATCCAGCCGATCCTTGTTTAAATACCAACAAAAATTTGTTTTAAAAAATACAACAAATCGTATTTGTGGTTTCGTCATTTTATGGAAAATGAAACATCGAAATCGAGACATTAACTTATTAACAGGGAGGTGTTTTTGCACAAAGTTGGGTTTTTTGCATGATAACAAAACGTTTTAACCATTGCATAACACACAGACAAGCAGGCAGACATATGCACATAATATTCAAAGTCACGTCCCCTCAGACAATTTATTAACACTTTTTATATTTTAGATACAATTCTGCACACCCCATTCTGGGTAAACCTTGTTCCCGAGGGGCCCGTAGCATCCTCCCAGCGCGGCATCCACATACGGGGAATCCAGGCTGACTTTGTTGGGTAGTAGTTCTCGAACACCTGCCTGTAGTAGAACTCTTCCTTCGTCTTGGGTGTATTGAAGGGGAAGAGGGATGCTGCCTGTTCCATCTGCTCATCATTGATCTTAAACAGTGAGTCGAGATTTTACTTTTATTGAACACCACCGTCACCTTTCATTTGACCTTAATACATACACGTATAGTGAGTGGCCATAGTATGACGTACAAACATGGCCGCCGACGTGATCGGCGTGTAGACAGGTCCGAAATCTATAACGATATGGAATGATATATATAATGTTTCTTCCTTTTTTAAAAATGTTTATTTGTTGCTTATACCTAAATTGTTTCAATATATGCTTGGAAATTGTCCTGTAGAAATCTCTGATGTATTTCAAGGCTCTATTTGCCAGATTCTCGAACCTCCCGCTCCAGTTCAGCTGCATTTCTTATGCCTCTGAAGCTTGTTTTCAATGGGAACCAACAATTCTCTAAAGTAGTGGCATCTGGAGATTGTCCCGGACATATCTCCATCTAATAGTTTTTAAGGAGAGAGGCAGGTTTCTATTTTCATTGAAAATATCTGTAATATTTTCTTAATGTGGAGTTCGGTTTCACTTAACCTGCTCTGAGAGTCACGAAAGAGTCACGATCATCACACATCCAGTTCGAGGTGTATTTTCAATGCATGCTATTTGGGATAGTGTCATGTCAATTTGTCAATTTGTCAATTTTGGCTTAATAGCCAAGGACCTCTGGTTTTATCTCTTTTTATCTTCAATTATTCATTCACAACTTACTTTGTTTTGCAAAAGAACTCAGACTTTTTTCAGTTCTTCCCATAATCTCAAATTGCTGTTTATTCTGGTGGTAAACTTTCATCCAAATTGCTTTGATGATGACATGAAAAGCTAAACAGTACAGCTCGGATGAAGAAGCAGTTGGCAGTTTGAAGGAAATATAAGGAGAAACCTTGATCTAATCGTCAAGAAAGTCTAGTAAGTATTCATCTTTAGTGCTGTCCCAAAGTTGCAATCACCCTCAGCCTCGGCCTTCTCTGTTGCTGGACACGTGGTCAATGGATTTTGGAGTACTTACTCTACACCTGATACTCCAGTGCTCTGGTATTTAATGAATTGGGGCATCAATAATCCAGACGAAGAGCACACCTATCACAATTACTAGTGTGCAGGTGCTCTAGTCCCACTTCAGTATTGAGTGAGAAGGCCCCCAAACTGCCTCCCCCCTATCGCTCTTGATATGGACCTGATCTCAGCCATCAACAAGAAAACAGATGTAACGCCAGCCTCCCGTGGCAACCACAAACATTACTTTTTCATTCATTCAGATTTTGTCATATTTGCCATGTTCGTCCAAGCGGTACACATCTTGTGAATACACTCACAAACACTGGCAAATCGAATCTCGAATATTTGTCTGGCATGGGCACCTGAAAGTCAGCTTATGATTGGACAATATGGAAACGATGTCAAAATCTCTTGTAACATAAACATATGGAGGCCTATCTGTTATAATATACATGAACTGAAGATACCCTCTTATATCATCATTGAATAGAAGGCGTCTGTGGGGATCTGTGGTAATGGTTCTAAGCCTTTGATCACCGATTCTTGAATAATCTCAATCAGGGGACGTTTGGCATCTAAGCCTCCACAAGATGCCTCAGGAAGATGAGGCCAACATAATCCCATCTCACTCGATAAACTCACCTGCTCATCACAGAAATATTGGGTGACCTCATAAAGGGATCTCTTGACACCCGATACTCCGTCACTGAAGGGTTCCTTGGGCCTCCACAAGATGTCCTTGGGAAGGAGGTGCATCTCATCGAAGGCTGACCGGAGGAGGTACTTCTCCACCCCCTTCTGAGGGACGCGGTCCTCAGCGGGGAGGGACAAGTAGTAGCTGCTGAACTGATGGTCAAGGAAGGGGACCCGGATCTCCAGTCTATAGGATAGGCATTAGTCTCGGAATTTTCACAGATAATAGTATGTAAACTCTTGGTGCTGAAACACTCATTTGATATTTTAAAAGTATTTACTTTCTCAAATGACGTAACCCCCTCTACTGGATTATCCAAAACATAACATTTACTGATTATCATTTAATGTATGTGATTTACTGAAATCAGTGAAGTTATTGAAGATGTGTGATGATGTAGATTCTCCCTCAGCTTTGGCAGGGTGAATTGGATTCGTGTTTTTAAAAAAACACACGCCATATATGCTGAAGTTTCCACCCGAAACCAATCCCTATGTTCATTAACTACAAATAGCTAGTGCCTGTCCCGGATTGTATGTCAACTTACCCCCAAGCTGCCGTGGCCCTGTCCCCTCTCAGCACGTCGTACATGTGGATGTCTTTCAGGAGTCTCCGACTCTCCTGGTCCGCGGCCTCAGCTGATGGAGCTTTGTGGAAGTGGTTGTACCCCTGGGCCAGCTCGTCAGACCCCTCACCGGACAGGATGACCACGGCGTCTGTGTTCTCTTTGATGTACTTGCTGACAAGGTATAAACCTAGGAATGAGACATGACACATGACATCGTTTTAAATATTTAGTACCTTTGTGGAAGAGCATTGACTCGTGGGTAGTTAAGGTAGATATTACCAGGCTAGTACATTAAAAAGTGGATACAATGAACTCAAACTGGGCAGTAAAACTGCCTGAGATCAGACACTACACGGTAATGTAGCTATCTCGCCTTCATACCAAATAAACATATAATAATATCTGCGAAATTAAGGGGATTAAGGGTACAGATATAAAAGTATTACCACGTTAAACTGACACTTAAACATGATATTGATAATATGTCATTATTTCTCCTTTTGTCTTATCGAAAATTACATTCGAATGCTAGAAGTTTAACCAGTTCAGCATGTATCAGTAACCATACACACCTATTGAAGATCTGATGGTTGAACCGTCATATGTTTCAGTGTGGCGAATTACTTCATTTATAACTCTGCAGGCGTCTTGGGGTGTGAAGATAATTTCATGATGTTCAGTGTTCAAATGTTTCGCAACCTGCATCAAAACAAATACAAAGATAAAGTGAAAGTTTAAATAAGTTGTCAATAGCATCCACTCTTATTAAATGTTCATCGTCAGTCGACTTCATTTTTCTATCATTTGCCTTATGGGGTATTCACAAAGGCAAGTCAATTGTTCACCTGAAAAAAACACAGTAACATATGGTCAAAATTGGGATCTGTATAAGACATCATTTTTATCACTGATGCGCCAAAAGTGGACTTGAATGTTACCTTCATTAAATACCTTCCGCTCTTTGAAATTTCTTTGAATATAGGCACAAGGGCTGGAGCTGCAGGAATATTGCTCGACAAAAAGGGAAAGTAATGTAATGCTCAATGACTTACCTTCCTGGCTGCCATGATATCGGTGCTCCCCTCCATGCCAATAGAGGAGTTCTGTATGGATTATGTAATGCCTCAAGACTCGCCTTTCAGGCCGCCATGATATCTGTGCTCCCCTCCATGCCAATAGAGGAGTTCTGTATGGATTATGTAATGCTTCAAAACTCACCTTCCTGGCTGCCATGAGATCTGTACTCCCCTCCATGCCAATAGAGAAGGTCTGTATGGGGTAATGTAATGCTTCAAGACTTACCTTCCTGGTTGCTATGAGATCTGTACTCCCCTCCATGCCAATAGAGAAGGTATGTATGTATTATGTAATGCTTCAAGACTCACCTTCCTGGCTGCCATGATATCTGTACTCCCGTCCATGCCAATAGAGAAGGTCTGTATGGGGTAATGTAATGCTCCAAGACTCACCTTCCGGGCTGCCATGATATCTGTACTCCCCTCCATGCCAATAGAGAAGGTCTGGATGGGGTAGGACAGCTTCTGTTCCTTGGCATTCTTCACCATCAACGCTGTTACCAGACTCGAGTCGAGACCCCCTTTGGAATGATAAGCTTTTCGTGTATACTTTCGAAGAAATAGGAATCCACATGTACTTAGAAGGATTTAGATGGTAGTGGTTGTGATACTGTCCTTTTACTGTAAGGTCAGTTTATCCTTGGTATTCTTAGAACTTCCCAATAGGAAAGCAGTATCTTTTCAATATTTTCAATACAAACTGTACTCATGCACTCACATGTTGCAATCACAGATAAACTCACCTGACAATAGACAACCAATCCTTCTGTCGGCCATTAGTCGTTTCTTAACTGCGGTATCTAACAGTACCCGGATGTTCTCAGCCACATCATTTCCTGGAGAAATATAGCTTCCATTTACAATATAAGACATTGTGCATAGAATCGTTTTGTCGACTATACATAGCATAAACATGACTTTGATTCAATAAATGCATACAACTAAAACACAAAGTAACCCTTACCTCGTGAGTCGGTATCTGCAGGAGTTTTGTACAGGGGCATGTCGCCAATAGAATGGAACTGTTTCGTCTCCCGGAACGTGGCTCGTCCGTTGCTGTCAAGGTCGTACTGTTCCACTGTACCGGGGGCGACGGAGACGATGTCAGCAGCCTCGTCAGTTAGGCTGTGACTCAAACCAAATAAGCCTGTATGTGTAGTGTGAGTGAGATATTATTGTTTTACAGTATTTCAGTTGTAATTTATTGAAGCATGTGAGGCAGTGTGTGTGTGCGTGCGTGCGTGCGTGCTTGCGTGCGTGCGTGCGTGCGTGCGTGCATGCGTGTGTGTGTGTGCGTGTGTGTTGTTGGGGGTGGGGGGTGGGGCAATCCCAATTTACCACACATTGTTTGCCTATTCTTGTGATTCGGGGCTGACAGACTATGAATCGTAATCCACTTGGATCTAAAATGTAACCAACGGACTCCTAAGGCTGTCGTAGACCTGTACCGCCAAGAAATCACAAGGATGTGTGTGTATAAGAATTGACTGTCAACCACTCAGTGCAACTTGCTTTCCATACAACATATTTTGTGTGATACATCTGAATATGCAACTCATTACTGGTTACTAGGGAAAGCAAAGGTAAGATATGATCATTCTGAAAATGTGCTACCCCTTATTCAATATGTTCCATCTTGAATATCATAATGTCTTGCTCTAGGTTCTATAGTGTCTCCATTTACAACTGTGTAGTAGACAAATTGTTGTATTTCAATGTACAGTTTTAACATCTATATACTTTCACTTTGAATTATGTTATGGGGTACCTTGAGCATATATACCAGAATAGGATGGTTTAACATCTGACCTTTAGCCTCTGAGCACACAGCTAGGAAGCCATTGTCTGTCACAAGCTTGAAGCAGGGGCGGACTCCAAACGTGTCCCGACCAATGAAGACCTTCCTGTTAGCCGTGTCGAGGAGACAGAAGGCGAACACCCCATCCAAGTGGGAGGGGAAATCAATACCATATTTGGCATACAGATGAATCATTGGCTCTCCATCGCAGCCTGTGTTCAGATGAAATCCATATTCTTTTGCTACCTGTTGGAATATCCATCTATTCGTTAAAGTGGGTAATGGATTTGATGCAAAATTGAGTAATCTGTTAAATATTGTCTGTATGTTTGACTGGAATAACATAAATAGACCCAGGACATATCACATTATAATTATTAATATACCGACATACTGATTTATAGTTGTAGATCTCCCCGTTGTATATCAGCCATATGTGAGGATGGGTGTACAGTCTCATTGGCTGCATCCCTCTGACGTCATCAACGATAGCCAATCGGTGGAAGCCGAGACAACAGTTCTGGAGGTGGTTGATGTTTTCTATCCTGAAGGCGTCTGGTCCACGATGTGCGACCTTATGGGCAGCTTTACACTGCACGGAGACATGTACATCACTACCGAACACGGCCCAGATCCCACACATGGTGATACAGTCACACGTCCCAAGGATATTGCAATTGCCCTGTTATGAAAAAACAGATAGAGGTTTCATTTGATTCGAGTTGGTGATATGATAGAAATATGGACAAAAAGGTTGCAAACCCATGAAAAATCGTTATCTTTTAATATATTTAACATAACACCCAATATCTTTAGCAAACTTGTAGTTTGTTCCTTATCCAACAATAGCAATCTACATATACTGGTATTGTCACGAGTATTGTTCCAACACAGAAATCGGTTTGTACAGAGCTAAAATGTGATTGACAAGATTCAGGAAAAACATGGCAAATATGCGGACCTCGCTTTCGAAATGTCACGCTTGCATCCCAAGTTCCAAGTTGTCCGACTCCCCATTGTTCTCAGTGCCTTAGGTTTGGTATCTCCCAATCTGTTGACTGACATTGGGAGAGTAACCGGGTTTGCTACCAGGAATACAGCCCTTCTGACAATCTGGGTAATGTAGAAGGCTGCAGTGTTGGAGAGTTTCACATTCTCCGAAAAGTTCTGGGTGGGTTTGACAAGGCAGCGCTTCCTGGGAGAAGTCCCATTCGCTGTCTGGGCTGCGTGCAGAGGGGGGCAAGGGCCCTGAGCTGATGATGAGTCAAAGCAGCCTGACTGTGCCAGCATCACCAAAACCCTCTTTGCTGTATTTTTTATTTTAATCTGTATTCTGTAATAATAAAAATATTAAAAAACAGTGGTGTTGAACCAGCTGGTTCATTGAATGGGCGATGTAGATTACGCCTGTCCGAAAATGAGCGTCTGCGAGCCATTGGTTTGCTTGAAGCAGGATCGAGTCAACGTGATGTTGCAAGACAATGTAACGTCCACAGAAACACCATTTGGTGTTTATGACAACGTTGGCAACAGACGAATGCAATCAGAGACCATCCTCGGAGTGGCAGGCCACGCGTAACCAATAATCGACAAGACAACTGGATTCGAACAACACACCTACTCAATCGATTCCAGCCAGCAACAGTGACTGCAAGAAGCATCCCTGGTCTTCGACGAATATCTTCACAAACCGTACGTCTTCAGATGTGCAGGAATTGTCGCCAGAAGACCCGCCAGACGTCTCATTTTGACAGGAATCACCGTCAAGCACGTCTACAGAGGTGCAGACAGCGTCTATGCTGGACGGCCATGCAGTGGGGACAAGTTCTTCCGAGTATATGATATATGTACTTTTTCAGCTTGATATTTTAAACTGCGAAATGTAGGGAAAGAGTGTTTCCCAAACAATTCGAAAACGTCAAAATCAGAATATCAACCGAAACAGATTCCATAGGCAAACTAGTGATTAAATGCATATTTGAATGGATCACTGAAACACGGGAACATCATTTTGGTCAAATTTGGAAATGTCTACCATAAAGTGTTTTCAATGCTTTACTAAGCCATGAATACTATAACCCTGATGAAACACTCCATGAACACTCCAAATAAAGGTTACAATAATGGGCAAGCGTCACGCATTATATTCGTAATGTGGAACACAGTAACACAGACACACACACGTTGTAACACAGACACACGTTGTAACACAGACACACACGTTGTAGCACACACACACGTTGTAGCACACACACACGTTGTAACACAGACACACACGTTGTAACACACACACACGCGTTGTAGCACACACACACGTTGTAACACAGACACACACGTTGTAACACAGACACACATACGTTGTAGCACACACACACGTTGTAACACACACACACACGTTGTAGCACAGACATACACGTTGTAGCACAGACACACACGTTGTAGCACAGACACACACGTTGTAGCACACACACACGTTGTAGCACACACACACGTTGTAGCACACACACACGTTGTAACACACACACACACACGTTGTAACACACACACACGTTGTAGCACAGACACACACGTTGTAGCACACACACACGTTGTAGCACACACACACGTTGTAACACAGACACACGCGCTGTAACACACACACACACGTTGTAACACACACACACGTTGTAAAACACGCACACACGTTGTAACACAGACACACACACACGTTGTAGCACAGACACACACGTTGTAGCACAGACACACGCGTTGTAGCACAGACACACACGTTGTAGCACACACACACGTTGTAGCACAGACACACACGTTGTAGCACAGACACACACGTTGTAGCACAGACACACACGTTGTAGCACACACACACGTTGTAGCACACACACACGCTGTAGCACAGACACACACGTTGTAGCACAGACACACACGTTGTAGCACACACACACGTTGTAGTACACACACACGCTGTAGCACAGACACACACGTTGTAGCACACACACACACACACACACACGCTGTAACACACACACACACACACACACACACACACACGTATATCCACATCCACATTATTACAGAGAAGTAATACAGCTGCCAACCTTGACAGTAGAGGACTGGAACAATGAGACCCAGAAAACTCCACAACGACAGCAGCCTGTCACGTCGCACAAATACATGAATACACGTGTATATATTTCGTTTCTTAACCAAATAGAGCCGAACAATAGAGCTGTTATCGTGAATTTAATCTATCCCTGCAACTAGAAACCAATTAATCTATCGCTTATTACTTTCGCACACTCAATCTTAATTATTTCAGTCCTCACCCATTTTCTTTCACGTTTGCACTCTCCCAGTTTATAACATCTATATTATCCCAACCCTCAACCACTCATCCACAACCACTTTCACAATCACAAACGCTGCATACAGAGGATTTCAACCCTAAAAACTTTGTTCGTATATAATATATTTCTTGACCATATTTTTCACATATGAATGAGTTCAATTTTATTTAATTAATCATTTTTAGCTTTCATCTGGTGGAGGTTAGCATAGTTATAATTCATTTGTATGTGTTGCAGGTTGTCCTAACCTATCCGCCACAACAAAAGTATGGCCATGACATGACGCCATTTGGAAGATTAACAGTATTAAAGTGTATGATTTTACCCACGTTAAACCATCTTTTTACAACTCTTCCTGATCCTAAAACAGATAAAAGAACTAAACTTCAACGCAAGACTTTAGTGCTTCTCATTTTTTTGGAAGGGTAAACCTGACAAAATTAAAAGAAACATAATGATAAAAGAATACAACGATGGTGGGCTTAGAGTACCATTGATCTTAGAAACAATAGTAACACAAAAATATCATGGCTAAGAAGACATTACACTGAAAACACAAATCTAAAACATCTTATATCATCTATATATATATTCCTAATTACACTTTGCAGCCACAGATATGGGATCAAATTAATCGAAAAATAGCGTTTTACATACGATCAGAAATCCCTTTTGGAAAGAGGTATTTGAATCCTGGTCAAAATTACAGTCATTTAAACAAACAGAATGTGGAGATATTCGCACACAATATATATGGACAACTGATAATATCAAAATCGAAAATAAATCATTTTTTATAAAAGCACTATTTAAAAGCAAATGTGAAATTTGTCAACGATTGTCTGAAATACGATGGTACATATTTAAGTAATGATGAATTCACTGAACTGAAAAAACTGCAGGACTGGTTTGATTGCAGCCAAAAGACCAAATCGAGATCATTTGAAAAGCATGTAGAAATGTTCTTTATTCCTCAAAATGTAGAGATATTATATAAGGAATACACAGGGTGCAAGGTAGCTTTTTCAAATTTAGCAAATAATCTAAATGTATGGCAGTGAAATAAAACAGGAAAATGAAATTTATTAATAACGCATGATTTATGGAAAATACAATTAAATTGCTTTTCGGGCAAGCGATAACACCAAACTAAAATTGTTTCAATACCGAGTGGTCCATAGAATTCTCACAACTAATAATGATAAATTACCTGCTTGCCATGGGAGGCTGGCGTTACATTTTTCGTGTTGATGGCCAAATACAGGGCGATGGGGGGGGGGGGGGGGGAGCAGTTTGGGGGCCTTCTCACTAAGAAACCAAAGTGGGATTCGGGCACCTGCACACTAGTAATTGTGATAGGTGTGCTCTTCGTCTGGATTATTGATGCCCCAATGCATTGAATACCTGAGCACTGGAGTATCAGGTGTAGAATACTAAGCTAACGTATTTACTCCAAAATCCATTTAATCTATTGACCACGTGTCCTGCAACAGAGAAGGCCGATGCTGAGGGTGATTGCAACTTTAAACCAGGGTCCACTTTGGGACAGCACTAAAGATGAATACTGTCTAGACCTGCTTGACAGAGCGTAACTCCTTGATAAAAGCCGAACCATTGGATTGAGGCTTCTCCTTATCTTTCCATCTAACTGCAAACAGCTTCTTCGTGCAAGCTGTACTGCTTAGCTTTTCATGTCATCATCCAAGCAAATTGGATGGAAGTTCACCATCGGAATAAACAGCAATTTGAGATTATGGGAAGAACTGAAAAAAGTCCATAAAGCCAGAGTTATTTCTCAATGCGCAATAACCTGTGGGTGAATGATTGAAGAGGGACAGAGAAATAGCCAGAGGTCCTTCACTATTGAGCCCAAACTGACAAACGATACATGGTGACAAAATGCATTGTTCTCATGCCACCGTCCCAAATAGCTGTGCCTATATTCCCAATTTAGGTTGATTGTATTATTCCATCTCATTGTAAATTTCGCGCCTGTTTACACGCTGATCACGTCGGCGGCCATGTTTGTACGTTATAATATGGCAACCCGCTGAATGGAGTGTGAAGATATTAATCTAAAATATGACATTTGTTCATAAGCTGTATCACGGGACGTAACTTTGATTATTTGGTGCATATGTCTGCGTGCGTGTCTGTGTGTTATGCAGTGGTTAAAACCTTCTGTCATCATGCCAAAACCATTCTTACAGGCGGCATAAACCTATATTCAGAAAGACCGTTTTATTTAAGTATAACGCCCACCGGCTAATACATATTAAGTAAGGATAAGAATTTATGGATGAACAACTTCTTTATTACAATTAAGAGCGACGTTTCGGTGTAGGTTCTAACACCGTTATCAAGCAAGTGATTTACAGAGTTGTTGTTGTTGTTGCATTAGGTGTTTAAGAGGTCGCCTTCTGCCTAGGCAATTTCGGCTGACCTGTCCCTCTTTGGGACTCTTGTGTGTGAGAAGGGTTCACATATCTATTGTGATTTCGGTGTTCACATAATTTCTGTTTTTGCATTGATATGATTTCTATTTTCTTATATTGATATGATTTCATTTTTATCCTTGGCTGCTCTGTTTATATACGTTCGAGCAGCTGTCCATCTCTCAGAAATAGAGTTAGTTTGGCCTTCGCTATTGCATCTCTTGGCTTTAGGAGATCTATGACAGATAGCGGATCTAACTGCAATTCTTGTTTTAACCTAGCCCGGGCTGGGGCATGGTCTTGACATTCTAGTAACAGGTGGTCAATGGTTTCAGCCTGATTGCAAGATGAACAAACCTTGTCATAGTGCTTTTTGTGACCAAGTCTGAGGCGTGAGATAGCAGTTTCAATTTTCCTTTCATTTGAGTATGAGTTTGGCTTTTGTTGGACCTTGGGTTGAATTTTGTATAGCCATCTGCCGATCTTACTTGCGTCCCATTGGGCTTGCCATCTTTTTGCTATGGAGGCTTTGATTTTGCTTTTTATCTCTAGTTTACTAAAGGGAATGGGCTGTATATCCGCTTTGTCTAGAGCTAGCTTCGCGAGGTGAGTCTGCTTTTTCATTTCCATGAATATCTATGTGAGAGGGGATCCAACACAGCTCCACCTGTTGCCCTTGGTCCGATAGTTTTGTATATTCGTATAGAATATTGTTGACTGTGTTTGGCCTGGAGTTTGAGTTTCTCCCACTGATGGCCTGAAGTGCACTTAGCGAGTCTGATAGGACGACTGCCTTTGCTTCCGGGAGTTCCGGTATGAGTTTGAGTGCATGATGAATTGCCTCCAATTCAGCCGTGAATACTGACTGACCATCAGGCAATGTGCTTGGGGTTTGGAGCTGTGGATCCCGTAACCAGCACTGTTGTTGATAGGATTCTTGGATCCATCAGTGTATATATGGGCCCAGCTGTCCCATATTTGAATTTTAGTGATAGCTAATGATCGTAGTAGGGTTGGGTTTTCTCTTTTAGTGACTTCTGATGTTAAAGCAGTGTCAACTTTGGGAGTTTGTAAAGTCCAGGGAGGGTGTAACCCTTTGTAGGACTTTCTGGAGGCTGAATGTCATCGCAATTGTGACTTCGAATGAGTTCACGTACTAATATCCCAGATGGCTTTAGTGAGGGATTTTTTCGAGCTAGGGCTTCATCTCGAGCGTTTTTGTCTTGCAAAATCTTTTTAACCAAAGGGTTTGCTGTTTGTCCCCTGAACGATAATATTGCCTGCTCTCTTCTTAGTTTCAATGGGAGTTCTCCCGTTTCTACTTGTAGTGCTTCTAGTGAGGTGCCTGTCGCTGCGCCTGTGGCCAGCATTAGGGCTTTGTATTGTATTCTGTCTAGGCGCCTCAAGACAGTAGTTGATGATGAGTGAAAAGCCTCACAACCATAGTCAATTTTTGATCTGATAAGAGCTTTGTAGAGGTCCAGCTGAGTGTCCCTCGATGTGCCCCAAGATGTGCCTGAAATTGCCCGTAATACGTTCAGGTCTTTTTTACATCTGTTTTCCACATATTCTATATGCTTGCGTCAAGTGAGGTGTTGATCAAGGATAACTCCAAGAAATATTGCAGATTTTTCGAATTTGATAGGTTTGCCTTTTATGGAGACACGGGGTATCATAGCATCTTTCCCCCGGCGTTTGAATAGAACTCCAACCGTTTTTTCACTTGAAAGGGTGAATCCCCATTTATTGCACCATTGATCTACTCCGTCCAGGGCTGACTGGAGTTTTTTTCTGATTTGTGAGATATCCCTGTGCTTTACCCATATTGCTCCGTCATCAGCGAACTTAGAAGTTTGGGTAGGAGAGTTGACATGGTCAAAAAGATCATTGATCATGATATTAAACAGGGTTGGGCTTATGATGCTGCCTTGTGGCGTGCCATTGTCCAGTGCCATAGGATCCGATCGATTGTTCCCTATTTTAACTGATAGCGACCTGTCTTGCAGGAAGCTGTCTATGAAGTTTGCCATGTTCCCTTCAACTCCATTTTGTGATAGTTTTGAAAGGAGTCCGTCATGCCATACCATATCGAAGGCTTTGCTGAAGTCCAGAAATACTGCGGCTAGGTATTGTCTGTTTAATTGGGCTTTTTTTATTTCATTTTCCAGTCTTAGAATATGATCTAGACACGAGTGTCCCTTCCTGAAGCCACTTTGGTCAGGTTTTATGTGATTGCCAGTTTCAAGATGATGCATGAGCCTTTTTGTAACCATGGCTTCCATGGCTTTGCACATGTTTGAGGTGAGTGAGATCGGTCAATAAGAGTTTGGTAGGGCTTCTTCTTTCCCTTGCTTTAGCAGCGGGATAACCGCAGCATGTTTCCATGCTTTTGGGACTTCTCCTTTGGACCATATCGTGTTATACAACTCAGTGAGTAAGCCTTTGGTTTGATCAGGTAGGTTTTTCAATATCTCGTAGCTGGTTGTGTCAGGACCAGGTGCTGTGCCTTTTCTATGTTGTATCGCATCATCAAACTCTGTCACAGTAAATGGTATATTGTATACCAGATGCTTGCTTTGCGACCGTTTTGAGATCTTAGGCATAAGCATTTTTTCCTGTTTGAATTCTTGGCTGCAATTTGTGTTGCTGCTGACAGATGAGAAGTGCTCAGCTAGAATGTTGGCCTTTTCTTTGACTGTATGGGCGTTGGCTAACTTGGGAATTTTTGTGGGTTTCCGCTTACCCCTGATTGCGTGTATTTTGCTCCAGACTGTTTTAGCATTTGTTTTCTCATTAAGGGATTTGCAGAAGGTCTGCCATGACTCTTTTTTAGAATCGTCTATGAGTTGTCTTACTTTCGTCCAGGCTGCTCGGACTTGGGCAAAGGCTGATTTATCCCTTTTTGACCTATTTAGGGCTTTCTTTCTCACTCTCCTAGCTTTTGCTATTTCCCTGTTCCACCATGATACCGGCGTTTTGCCAGTTTTGTGGTCTTTTTTTGGAATTGATTTTTCAGCTGCGGCAATAATTGCTGAGGTGAGATTTTGGCAAAAAAGATCAGGATCATCCGAGGCAATTTCTGGGGACTTGAATGATATACATTCCTTCCTGAATTTAGGCCAGTCAGCCTTTGCATAGTCCCATGTGGGCTGAGGATTCGGCTGTTCCTCTAATTGTGGTGGGCTACCTATGTAGGTGAGTATAGGAAGGTGATCGCTTCCCCAAGTGTCGTCATGGACTTGCCATTGGCAATGTGAGGCGAGGTGTTTGGTGGCAATTGTAAGATCAATTGAACTCCACGTGTTGTGGACTTGGTCATAACGTGTGTGACTGCCGTTGTTCAGAGTTATGAGATTGTCGTCCTCAACCCATTTCTCTACCATTTTGCCGTATTTGCATGAATCATTCCTGTCTTCCCAAAGAGGGCTGTGGGCATTAAAGTCACCAAGGATTATGGCTGATTGGGGTCTTTGATGAGTTGATGGTACGCCAGGGGTATGTAATAGCCTTGGTCACGGTTGATTGAGGGCTGAAGTCTTTTGATGTTGATGGCTTCTTGTAGTTTCCTGATCTTGAAGTCTTTGAGGTTGGTGGCGAGGGTTGTGACTCTCTCCCACTGGATGTTGTGGCTTGGGTTGTCACGGATGTGGTCTGATAGAGCTGATTTAGAGTCATCTTTGGAGACTGAGCTTTGATGTTCTTTAATTGGGGTTTTGAGGGGCCTGGATGTTTCTCCTATGTAAGCTATTACATACCCCTGGCGTACCATCAACTCATCAAAGACCCCAATCAGCCATAATCCCGTTGTTTATATTACTGGCTTCATCCTTTGTATCACGGCACTGACTTCACCCATGGTCATCAACACTGCCCTTGTGTGTACACAGCAGGCTTCGCTACTCCAGTATATCTACCCTACTGTATAAACATTGCCTCCTACGTGTATATATACTTGCTTACTGCACTCTGTAAATCACTTGCTTGATAACGGTGTTAGAACCTACACCGAAACGTCGCTCTTAATTGTAATAAAGAAGTTGTTCATCCATAAATTCTTATCCTTACTTAGTACTCCAACTTCTAAATGCCTATCAAAGAAGTTAATACATATTACATTGACAGAACATATTGAAGCGCACATAAAATGTTTACAATTTATCAAATAAGTGTTTTAGAAAATAGTATAGATGTTAGAACATTTTCATTTTTGTTACTTATGAGGTGTATTACACTGTGCTTGTTTTCTAAATGAACTAACGTAAGGAGTAATAAAAGTTTTTCTCACATCATTATATATTTCTTCTTCAATACAAAATTTTCTATTTGTTTGACAATAAGTACATGCCAAAAGCTTTGCAACAAGGAATACAAATGCATCCGGATATTATACAACTTTTTTTTACTATCATATGACGTATTTACATATGACGTAATGCTTTTGGCTGATTCTGTATATGGCTTACAAAAATACATTAGCGTTTTGGAATGTTTCTGTGAAAGTCACCGGTTATCTGTGAACTTCGAAAACACTAAAACTGTTGTTTTTAAAAATGGTAGAACACTGTGCAAACATACTATACTATTTGTATGGCACTCTGCTGGAAACTGGCACTTTCTATAAATATTTTGTTGTTGTTCTCTCAAGATGTTTATCATGGCATCGTCACGCTGGTAATGCTACTGTACAAGCGAAGAAGATTCTCTGTGGTGTATTCAAAACATTCTACATGATTAAGCCGTTCCAATATGGTCTAATTTTTTTTAATTTTTGATGACAAGATTATGTCAACTATGCTTTATAGTTCAGGAATATGGGGAGTGGATGTGCACAAATAAATTGAAACAACAAATGTTTCCTTGCAAACGCTTCTTATGCGTTAAATCGTCGTCTTCAAACCGTGTATTTAGAGGTGAATGTGGCCGATATCCTTTGTATATATTCACATATGAAAGGGCTGTTAAATACTGGTGTAAAATACTGAATAGGTCTGACACCAGATGTGTGAAGAAATGTTACAATTCATTAGTTTAAGATTGTGTGAATGAAGAGACAAATTGGGCTTCAAAGACCAAAGATATTTTAAACGGGTTTGGTTTCCGATACATCTGGCAAAAAAGAATGTGCGTATAATGTATCTAGTTCTATATCATCATATTTGCAAGATTGGCATGCAGCGGCACCCTTTTCTAGTTACCTACGCCTCTTTCAAAATTTTCTTTGTCCTCGAAGTCTAAACTAAAGAAATTTCCATTTCAAAATTCCGTCCATCTTCGCGAGGCAAGAGAGTCAACTGACTGTAAAAGTCCAGTTTCCGCCCTTGCCGAACTAGGCTCGAATTCCTGGGCTCGATCGTAGCGCCACCAACGGCTATTACCAGTTATGTCCCTTCTGAGGCTCTCCTATGGACCAATCAGATTCCACCTCTCGTATCAGTTGCATTTGCTTCAAACAAAATGGCAGCTCCAAGTCAGGACTATCTGATCGATAATCACGAATCTATATTGTGATAAAACGGGTCTTACATCGCGAAATGATTCAAATCAAGTGAGCACCTTGATTAAAAACATGAAAAGATTTGGAAAATATCTGTTGGCGGTGCACATGTTTTTCAAATCCTGCAATCGGCCGAAATCTGCACGACATTTTACGAACCGGATTTCGATTTCGTTGCGCGATTTTGATTGGACTATGCATAGACTCGTTAGTTCAGCCAAAATGTAACTCCATAGTACCCGCCTAGTTCGGCAAGGTTGGAAACTGGATTTTTATAGTCAGTTAACTCCCTTGCCTCGGGAAGATGAATTCCGTGCTGCATAAGATCAACGTAGATGTTCTTCACGCCAGCATCGAAGTGGAACTGGTAGATATGTTAATGAAGTAACATCAGATAGAGTATGTCTTGTATGCAAACAAAGATACATAGAGGATGAATACCATTTGTGTGTTATGGCAATCTCAGGAGTTTATATACACGCCCAAAATACTACTTATATCCAACATTACATAAAGAACCTTTTTAATGTCTTCAAAAAAATCAAGAAACTCTAAAGAAAGCGACAAAAACGTTTCCATATCCAATAGAAATCACTGCTTAAACAGAGTCGAGTGTACGATTCCGACTATATCATGAGCATGTGTTTATGAATCACTATCAAGTAGTGATGACACCAGGTGTTCGCGAAAAGGTGAGCGTACCCTGTTCCATTATTTGAGGGACCAATATGTCCATTTATTTTATTGTGATAACGAAAAAAACACAGCTAATAATTTTGAGTAAATATAAAACTCCATCTGCTTCGAAAACAATAACTCAGCCTCAATAAAAAGTCTCGGCCACAATATGGCCATTCTCATCAATACAGAGTATTTCGTTAGCAAAGCCAAATCTTTGACAGAGAGACATGACCACGAGAGACAGTTCGCATGTAACCCTACTTTGTTAATAATCATTTAAAATCTTCCATTTCAAGAGGCCATAGCAGTTGTTGACTGTGATGGGAAATGGCAATTAAGCATCGTATACCCTTACATGGAAAAAATACAAGAGAGAGAGAGAGAGAGAGAGAGAGAGAGAGAGAGAGAGAGAGAGAGAGAGAGAGAGAGAGAGAACGTGACCGAGAGACAGAGACAGAGAGACAGATGAATTAGCAACATGATTACGAGTTACGCCAAGAGAATCAAGCTGGTATAAAATGTACCCTATTGCAGTTTGATATGCATCAGTTGTGAGGATGAAAGGTTTGCTTTGGTGGGGATATGCAAGGATGGGGGCTCTTGTAAAGGCTTGCTTTAGCTATTCGAATGCCTGTTGGCAATTGTTAGACCATTCGAAAGACGCATCTTTTTTTTCAGAAGGTTGTATAGAGGGGAGGTGATACCAAAGAGATTCGCTACTTTTTTGGTTTGGTTTGCTGTTTTACGCCGCACTCAGCAATATTCCAGCTATATGACGGCGGTCTGTAAATAATAGAGTCTGCACCAGACAATCCAGTGATTGATATCATGATCATCGATCCACGCAATTGGGATAGATGACAAGCATCAACCAAGTCAGCGAGTCTGACCACCCGATCCCGTTAGTCGCCTTTTACGACAAGCATAGTCACCTTTTACGGCAAGTATGGGTTGCTGAAGACCTATTCTACCTCGGATCTTCACGGGTTGGTTCGTTACTAATCAGTGACTATACGAGGTCAAATCTAAGAAATGACACAAGTCATGGACAGAATTTAAAGGATGGGATCTGTGTGACTGAATACATTTTTGAAGAATCGACATGGATGCCATCTTTGCTGAAGATGTGCCCTTATTAGGTGACTTGTTTTGTCGCAGATTTACAATTACCTGGTTTAAGAGTGAGTCCTGCTTCTTTGATCTTTAGGAATACTGCCTTGAGGAGATTCAAATGTTCCAAAAACGTTTTAGAAAATATTATGTCGACTACATATATAAATTAGTTTGTAACGCCAATTCCATTTTATTGTCTCTGAAACAGGTTGCAGAAATGGGGTATAGGTGTATTTTTAGGCCAAAGGGGAGGCAATTCCAAAACGGGTGTAACAAAGGCCGACTTGTGTTTTGTATCTGAATGGATTTGCCAAAAGCCACTAGCACAATCAAGCACACTAAAAATATCAGAGGAATGTCGCCTACAACATCTTCAAAACGTGGAAGAGGGGAAAATATAGGCTTGGTAACTGCCTCGAGGTGTCTTTTATCTACGGCAATGGGATAAGAACTATCACTAAAAATGAAGAACAAAAACATGACTCTACCCCAAAAACCTGGCTCCCACATACATACATACATACATACATACATACATACATACATACATACATTCATGCAAATTTGTATGCACATCAGGCATAATAATACTGAACTGGAGCCTTGTGCTATTCAGGAATTTTTTTTGCGTTTCTGAATCCATGGCAACAAGTTGGACTTCAAACGAGGGTGGGGATCCAGAGCATAAATCATAAAATGTGTAATGTCAGTCAAATCGGCCATTCTGTATTACCACAGCACTAGACGTGTGTAACGGCCCACTTTATACTTGTGCTAAAATATCTCATGACATTATTATTATTTTTCTTACATAATATATGTTAAAAAATGGCAATAAATATCATATTGGAAGCAACAAATAGCATAAGAGAAAAAGAAGAAAAGTTTGACATATCTTCATTTAATACAATATACTTTGTTTGGAAACAAATTTTATTAAAAGACACACAAACTTGACATGAATGTTCCTGGAAGAATGACCTCATATGTTTACTTTCAAACTTCGAATCTGAAAGCAAACACAGGATTTGTAACTGCCTTGCATGATTTATTCAATGTCAATTTCGTTTCCGTTTAACAATGCAACATTTTAATGTTCGGGCTACGATATCCGCCATTATGGATTGGTCACTTTGCTTTCAGCATGCTGTGGCTTGTTTAAATCAGAGACTCTCAGATAGCGTATTTAATCGCTGTTTATCATTATATATAATAAAATAATATTTATGAAAACGTTGCGAGATTTTTTAATATTGATTAGAAAAATTGGTCCGGCTAGTCAAATTGGTCCTCTACAGACGTGCACTGTGAAAGACTGGATGTATTCAGATGGCACCTCCTAAAATAATATAAATGAAAATAGGATCGGTTTATTTTAGTTACTCTATGAAACATTAGGGAATCGGGTAATTTTATTTTGTCGGATGGAAAACTTTCAGGGCCATTAACGTGGTCGAAAACGTGATTAACGGATGTGTGTTCGATATTAAATGGATTTTATTGTGTTCTTTCTGCATCACTAGAGGTTGTGGTGTGTTCAACATTGGATGGTGTAATTCTTACAGATTTTAGTCACATTGCAAAACTCAAGGCAAGTTATATCATTTTCTTCATCATTTGAACAAAGAACAAAATCATCCATCGAATCTTTACTTTAACATAAAAAAAAAGAAATGAATACACAATGCCATTTAGAAAGTGGACAAATGTAACTAATGTTATATTTGGGATAACACTTTCTTAGTAAAGTACAGATTCTAGTACTTTTTTGGGGGGGTTAGGTCCCGTCCGTCAAAACATATTGTGAAAAATAGATGCCAATTTTCATGGAATCGGGATGGACTAAAACATCATAAAACGCAACAGACGTCGAATCATTTTATCCAATCGGTCTAAAGCATTTCACCCACCCCTGGACGCTTGGAAGATGTTCATGGTGGCCATATCACGTGTAATACTATTGCGCACTATGCCTTGCGCATGTGATAAGCGAATCCAGTTGAGTCCGTATTGTTTGTAGTCATGGAAACCCGTCATACGCAATAAGTATTAGTACTTTTATAATACTATGTTCAGAAAGATAATTGTTCTTGTTGTTATTTATGATCCACAACAATGGTCTGTTTTGTCCCGCAACAACATAATGCGTAATTGTGAAAGATTCTCGCGAGAGCGAGATCATGCTTGTGTTTATAAATAGAAACAGGAGGTCAGTCCATATTGTGTCAAAAGGATCTATTATCGTTAGGTGAGTTATGGATCGCTAATCGTTTAAGGATTAACGTTGTAAGGTAATGTCTTTGTTAATCTGCTCCACCCACGCTTCACGATAATCCCATTTTGTTTAAAATGTGCCACAACGAAACGGGCCGTCTTGCAGTTTTCAGTGGTGACGACTCCACAAGGCCGTTACAGCCACTTTGTGTTGGATCTGAAATTAGGCCTAGTGCAGATCTAACTCCTTATTCCGATGTCTCGTTTCGTTTTAGTACTGCATTTATTTTAATTTAGATTACGTATTCCTACTAAAACATTACTTTTTAAAGAAATAATTCCTTTGTTGACAATGTGACCCTAGACACACTGTCTGACAGTGATATGGTCTAAAAGACAATACACACAGGTCGTCAGCTGGTCATGATGGTGATGTTTAGTACATTGCACGGACAAATGTTTTGAAAATAATGAACCTTTTGAGAAGTATTTTCTATCCAAACCCTCTACCAATAATTACCTCTGCTTACATATATAACACAAGAAAACCTGTGGCTCCCACATCTACATTTCAATGTCTTGTTCCCTCTGCCCTTGCCATTCACTAAAAGCCCACAGAGAGAATGTATAGGACTTCCATAATCAAAGCCCTGCAAAGTATAAACAGGATTGTCATGTATATGGGGTCTACCCCCTTCAAGGTATTTTCAAGGTGTATAGAGCGCCCAGAATCTACCCACTTCAAGGTATTTTCAAGGGGTATAGAGCTTCCAGAATCTACCCACTTCAAGGTATTTTCAAGGTGTATAGAGCTTCCAGAATGTACCCACTTCAAGGTTTTTTCAAGGGGTATAGAGCTTCCAGAATCTACCCACTTTAAGGTATTTTCAAGGGGTATAGAGCTCCCAGAATCCACCCATTTCAAGGTATTGTCAAGAGTATAGAGCTTCAAGAATTTACCCACTTCAGTGTATTTTCAAGGTGTATAGAGCTCCCAGAATCCACCCACTTCAAGGTATTTTCAAGAGTATAGAGCTCCCAGAATCTACCCTTTTCAAGGTATTTTCAAGGGATATAGAGCTCCCAGATTCGTCTGCTGTGCAATTGCTAATTCGAAAATCTCATCTTAAATTATCACATAATATTAGACAATTCCAGTGACAACCTATTGTCCATCTTCTGTTATGAAAACACATCCGTGGTGTGTCTGCTGGAAAAGCTACATGCAGACAACAATAATTATGACGTCACTAGTAAAGCAGACTAAGTGCAGTGTTAGGGGTTGCACGGCAGCTTCCGGTGAGTATTTGATGCACAACGTCAGTTGAATTACATTTCCGCGAATACTTTTGGCATTGCACTGTACTCTCAGTATTACCATGAATATGGAGCTGCCAGAATCTTCAGTGTATTACCAGGGATATGAACATCTTGTACCATAAATATGGAAAATAATTGATTTGTCAATTAGAGGTTTCAAATCACAATAACCTGTTCTGATTGAAACAGCGCTGTGGAAGCTAATTAATTAGCAAAGTACTTCTTTCTCAAACATAGTCAGTAGTATTTTTAAATGATGTGTACATTAACTAGTTTAAAAAAAAAAGCAGAGTTGCGGTAACTACCATTATCGTGATTATTCAAATAGTGTTCCCTTTCACCTGTAATTACCGTTTTTAACCAGTAAAATTAGGCTTGGACCTGTAATTCATGTGACTGCCAGCCCAGCTTCAGACTCTCTAGGGATGAGGTAGCTTAAAGCCCACATGGGTCATAATAGAATGGAGACATATAAAAATACCCTGGATAACTGAGGATGCTGTATCTGAAGATGGTAATGTTTCAGGTCACTCCATCATGTATCAGAGCTCCAGATAACGTTTTGAGCAATTGAGTTTTTACTCTCGGGTTTCTATTTTGATTGGGTTATTACATTTTTCATTGGGTAACCAATATTGTCTATCTCATCTATTCATCACTCTATTGGGTTCTTCTATTGAGTAAACATTTTGAGAATTAAAAAAAAATGAAATAATGTTTTAGATGTATATAACGGTTCTAAATATAGGTTTGACTCGGAAAGTAAATTAGCTTATAATTGTGTTTCGGAAATTAGCATCGTTATATGCATGCTGAAAAAGCTTCATTGGGTATTTACGTGTGATGTTTTCAAACAATTGAGTTTTCCATTCATTGCATGCGTTTCTGTACGCATGTTAATTGAAAGTAATTTGGTTTTGAATAGTTTTGGGGGGTATTTTACGCAAATACGCAGCTTATCTGTAGCGCTGATGTACATTGTGTACCTGCGGTTTCCTCTCGCTCAGCCAGCATCTCAGCATGCCTACTATCTGTGCTAAGTACTTCATGGTCTGTTGGCCCATGGCTTGTTTACACTACTTATCTACATTACTTATCTGTACTATCTTAACCATGGCTGGACTGGTCTAACTAGACATGCGTAGTGAGACTGGTTTGACCAAATTGTACCTGTACTCACCTTGCTGACTGCAGTTGTTCTCTTTGTGCCAAGTAAAATGTTTTACATTCAGTTAACATTCGTTCATATTAGGGATGCAACAAATACACTGTGAGGCAAATACGATTCATATCACGAATATAGGGTAAGGAATACGAATATCAAGTAGGCAGTTGATGTATTATTTGTTATATTCAGTGAAGCAATAGCAACATAAATTATTTGACATGATTTCTTTATTATATATATTATTCATTTATATACTGCACTTATCCAGGAACTAGTATCTGCTCAAATGCAACAATGACCGCTGACCACATTACAGTCAAATTAAAGATTATAAGAGTGTTGTCTTTAAAGAGATCTATGCATATCATATGTTTTTATGGATGTTTTTAGGTACAGAGTATGAAATGCCCCTGATTGCTTTTTCATAAAAATTCGATTCCAGTGGCCATCAATAACAAATTTAATTCATGAATGTATACGGTTTGATTCGCGGAATATGCGAGTGAATCGTAACAGCCCAAGTCCATATATTAACATGTGACCACGGTTAAAACCATTGGTGATAGCTAGCCAGTCCGCAGCTCATTTTGGGCAAGGGGTTGGTGTAAAATAACTAGATTTGGGGATAAGACAAGTTTAAACAACTGGACTCAGACTAGCAGACAAGTGGCTGTGTCTAACCCTGTACAAGTATATTGAAGATTATGTCAAAAGACAACTTTATGTTCACATGGCTAATAGATTCATTTTGGGCTATTACCTACTTACTGCGCACAGTAAACTTATTCAGGATGTCAGTCTCGTTCAAAGAGAAAAGAAAATCGTAATCACAAGAACTTATGACTGTAAAACTTAAAATTAGGTCCAAAAATAAATCCAGTGTATATGGTTTTCTGTGGATTGCGATGCTTATGTTATTGACTGACAAGCTGTTGCAAGAGATTTAATAAGCTTCCTGCACAGATGACATGTTTGATCATTATTTAGGATGATTGCATCAAGACCTGTCGGGGATATAGCACAGCAACCTTTAATGAAATGAAGTAAGCTCAGCAAAGGGAGCAAGTGTTTGTCTCGTTACTGCAGGTGTGAAATACCTGTCCAGTTTGTGAGGAGGCTGTGTATCGCACCACAGCAGTAACCATGGTAACCTTACCAGCCAGTGTCATCATAGGGATGGACTGTTTCTTCTTTCTCTCTCTCTCTCTCTCTTCCTGAAAGTTGGGACTGACAAAAATTAGGGGGGACTGGTAATGTTTAGAGTTGCCAGTGCACCAGCACTTTCCAAAACCTGCGAGAACACTGATTCAAAGTATGTGTGGCAATACACTATAGACATTGACTAGGAGAGTATATCTGAAGTTGGACAATGGAGAGTTTAAAAGTTTGGCCTTTTCTATATCCAACTGTGATGTCGTATCTTTTGTGTTTCAAATTGTGATGGGGGGCACGGGTGGCCCAATCATCTAAGGCTCCGCGATTTGCTGTGCAGAGTTGCATCCCTTGGGCACGCCAGTAACCTATGATTGTGGGTTCGAATCCCGGTCTGCCCCGTTTATGTTTCTAGGTTTGTCAGCATCATACCCATGCTCCTGGGTTTCAACAGAGTCGTAAACGTCTGAGACCTGCATCACTTCATGCTTTACTCCTTCATTAACCTGACACGCCGTTATATAACTGGAATGACTGTTAGAAGCGACGTTAAACCCAACTCACTCACTCAAATTGTGATGTGATGTGTACAACTAAACTTTGTCATGCTTGTTTATTTTTCTTTAGGGGTGCTCACTTATCTTTGCTTTCAAAGTCAGACTAATGTTAGTTGTGATCAGTGTATTTCAATTGTGTAGGTACCAGGAAGGTAACAGAGTTGTCACACGCTGGGAAGGAGCATGGGTATCAATGTATAAAGTCCATTTCTTGTGTCTCCCACTCTGATATTTTGGACCGCCTCCATGGTCTAATAGTAGCGCGTCTGCCCGGAGAGCGGAAGGTCCGGGGTTCGATCCCCAGCCGCGTCATACCAAAAGACATTAAAAGATGGTGTTTGTTGTTACCCTGTCTGGCGCTCGGCATTAAGGGGCTAAAACAAGGACTGGTCGGCTCAGAGTCAGTATACTGTGTCTGAGTGGGGTATTCATGTTAAACTACGACATGGTATCTCAGTGAGATAGCACTATAAATCGGCATCAGTCCAGACTAGTACAAGCAGCCACACACACACACATACACAATCTTGGACGCGACGTTAAACCCCATTTGGCCTCACCTCACTGTGATATTTTGAAATTTTTTTCGAAACCATACTCGCTCACCATGCTCTGACTGTTTTCATAACCCAAAACATGTTAGTGTTAACCATAGTAACAGTGGAAAAATTTGGCCTTCCTTGAGTCAAGTAGTATATCAATAAAACTCAGTGTCCCAAAGACCCCATGAGGTTTATTACCCTGCCATCTATAGGCCCGGAGGTATAATCTGGAGTTTCTGGAATCTACCTCGAGGTACATTTCTGGCAACTGTTCAGATCTAACCCAGGTTTGGAAAGGTGCCCACATTCTTTCAGGAATTGCGCGGGATGGTTAGGCTGAAGGACAGGAAGAAATTTCAAGAAGTTGTCCAGGTACAGTCAAATAAGTCTAAAAGTTTTGACAAATTTCACATAATTTTAACATACCCTAATCATACCAATGGACAAACTGATGAAATATACATCTATTAATGATATCATGGAGACACAATCACATGTCATTCAAGAAGTCATGTATGGTACAATAGGCAGGGTTCTTTTGTTAAGACCACAATAAAAAAAAGCCTTTCTTTTTCCCCAACACTGCAAAATAGTTCTTGCTAAAAAGGTTTGGGTTTTTGCCAATTATGTTTCATAAATTTCCATATGTGCCCCAAATTTATGTTTGACCATAAAAGATAGTCCCTGCTCATTTTAATTTTTGTGGTTGGAATGACAGTAACAGTCAGAACCTACCTACCGAACTTCACATTACTTGGTCGTGTTGTCTGACACATATATTCGTTATCATTGTCTTAGTTTTTTTTTTCACTGATCAGGTTGAGCATGTTTGGTGTGTGTTAGTATGTTGAACATGATTATGCATAATATTTGACACAAATGAAAGGTAATTAATAGCAATATAAAATGGAATTAAAATGCAAACATTGTCTTCTTGAGCATGTTTAAGACTGAATAATAAAACCATTAAGGTTATTACAAGCAGGATAAGAAAGTGATGTGAAAACTCAAAAAATATGTTTTAGTCATCTTACTCATAGTCCTATCAATACAATGTTGAAGATACAGGGCTAATTGCACTCAGTGTTGAGTAAATCATGAGTATAGAAAAGTGGACACAATCATCATAAGATCACAGAATTTAGTCTGGTAGGTTTAGAATCGCTCGACATGCTTTTTGAGACTGAGCTTTGCTACCCCACCCTTGAATTAGTTAATGTTGACAGTACCAGGTCACTGTGACCTGGCAGAGGAACCCACTCTAACCTTTCTCAGCAGCAGCAGTAAATACCTGTGTGTAACATATAGGTGTGAGAGCAGTAATTGCACTGTCTTTGTGCAAGGTGTACTGAGGTAAAACATCCCCACTTTCCAGAGTTTAGATTGCTGTGTGAATACCTATTGGGCCAGGTAATCCGTTGCCTGTGAAACCGTTCATCCTGGTGTCAGAAACACATGTGCAAGAGACCTGTATTAATGTGAAATTGATGGTCCTCATATGTTGCAGTCTGTCGGCCTACCCAAACAAAGTATAAGCTGCATTTGCTGTAGATATTGATGCTATTAGACTATTGCTAACTGAACATACTTGACCGAACAGAATTTTTCTTGACACTGGCTCAGGACTTGTGATTAATGTCACAGGTTGTTTTGTAATTATGGCTCTCATCGTTAGGGGGGTCACGGTGTATTGATATTTAAAAACTTATGACATGATTATTTCAATACATTTTTTATTTTTAATTGACAATAATGATTTCTCTAAAAAAGATATATTCTGTTAACATTTGTTTATATTAGGGATTAAACGAATACACTATGAGGCGAATATGATTCATAATCATGAATATAGGGTAACGAATATGGATATTAATTCACAAATCAATATCAAGTTGATGTATTATTTGTTTTATTCAGTGAAACAATAAAAACATAAATTATTTGTCACGGTTTGTTAAATATTAATATGTTATGCATAGAGAATACTACTCTCATTCTCATCAGATACCATAGATAGTTCATGAGTTTCGTAAAAATGGTATCTAACGAGAATGAGTGTAGTATTTTATTTATTACCTACGTTAAATGTATATTTAAGTGTAAATACATAGCAACTTTTGTCCGTTGACAGACCAAACTGAAACCAGTTGCAAAATCTGGGTGCACATGAATATTGATATATGCCCTAATATGGGCATTGTTGACAAAACAGCATGTTGTTAGTACAAAGGACACCTATAACACTGTATAAGAAAATTTGAAAAGTCACATTAGCGGCACGTTTTGAATATCGGACTAACAGTCGGTCACTCGCACTGCCGGTGTCCCATATATTTAATCAAAATGGATCGGTTTCCTTGATCTATCAGCTGAATTTATATCATGTTCGTACCATTTTGGAAGAGTGAAATCAGAGTGTTCGCCAAAGACATTCATGTTAACTGTACCACCCTATACTGAAGACGTGAAAATCAACAAACTCAAGTCTGCTTGCATGTCAGTGACAGCTTCTAACGATCGAAGGGCAAGGTCACCACCGGAATAAGAAAAGACGACCGTGATCTTCTCACAGCGTTTTACGCTAGACATTGGGATTGTTATTGTTCACATTTGGGATGTTTGGGGCCACAAAATCAGAAGTCAGGCACACTTCCACAGAGTTTTCACTTCACTTTTAGTGATTTGGTCGTGCAGTCGTGTACGTTCATTCATGAACAACACCGCCCGAAACAGGGCCACAAAATACGCTTTGACGGGGACATTGATGGCACGCTCATGGGGACCCTCACTCTATTGATTGGTAGTCGTACATTGTAAATGGATATAGCTCGATTATATAATGTCTGTAGAAGCTCTATGCATAAATTATATATAATGCAAACCGAATTTGATGAGTGTTATTATTTTGTTTGGTTTAATAAAGTGTTTTAAATATCTCTCATTCTCATTAATTTCTTCAGTTCTGCCTTGTTGCAAAATGAATGACGTCTCGCGATTTTTAGGAATGAAAAAAGTAGTCCCAGTGTGACAGAGGTCACGGTTATCCAATCAAAACAAATAAAACAAGGTCAACCTTGTACGACACACGTGTGACTTACGGATTTAGTATCTTACCACCTGTATCTTCACCACGTGGGTAATAAATTTATGTACTGTACTTGTCCAGGTACTAGTATCTGCTCAAATGCAACAATGACCAGTGACCACATTACTGTTAAATTAAATATTATAAGAGTGTTGTCTTTGAAGAGATCTATGCTTATCATATGTTCTAATGGATATTTTTAGATACAGGGTATGAAATTCACATGATTGCATTTTCATGAATATTCGATTCTAGTGGCCATGAATTTAATTTAATTCATGAATGGATACAGTTCGATTCACCGAAGTTGCGAGTGAATCGTAACAGCCCAAGTCCATATATTAACATGTAACCACGGTTAAAAAACCATTGGTGATATCTAGCCAGTCTGCAGCTCATTTCGGGCTAATAGATTCATTTTGGGCTATTACCTACTTACTGCTCACAGTAAACTTATTCAGGATGTCAGTCTCGTTCAAAAAGAAAAGAAAACCGTAATCACAAGAACTTATGACTGAAACTTAAAATTAGGTCCAAAAATAAATCCAGTGTATATGGTTTTCTGTGGATTGCGATGCTTATGTTATTGAGTGACAAGCTGTTGCAAGAGATTTAATAAGCTTCCTGCACAGATGACATGTTTGATCATTATTTAGGACGATTGCATCAAGACCTGTCGGGGATATAGCACAGCAACCTTTAATGAAATGAAGTAAGCTCAGCAAAGGGAGCAAGTGTTTGTCTCGTTACTGCAGGTGTGAAATACCTGTCCAGTTTGTGAGGAGGCTGTGTATTGCGCCACAGCAGTAACCTTACTGTGTTGTACTCTTGCCAGTGTTTGCCCACGAGGTATGGAAGTGTGTGCAAGGAAAAGCACACCTCACCTACCTAGGCAAGTCACTTGTGCTGTTGTGTCAGCATGAGCCATATCATGCTGGGGCTGGTTTTGGTGAGTTGGCATTTGTAGATTCTGATGGTAGGGTAGGCCTATATGTGTAACGTTTCATGTCTGCTCCAAGGTTTGGAAAAGCTTTTTGACAGTTGTCTTTAGACATGTTGCTTACAACTAGTGGATTAATCCCAAATGTGTACAGCATCACTTGACATGCTTTGCATTAAACTGTTGATGTTAGTCAGTATCTCATTGCCTGTCATTTCTTCTGTGCTGTGCTTTTTTAAATTTCAATATTAACATTTTCCACATGGGGTTGGGGTGGGGGACATGTACAGGTGTTTGTGAGGTGTTCTATGGTATTTTGATCAAGCACCTATGTTAGTCTTTAAGGTTTATCGTTAGAGTTGTGGCAAGAACCCCAGAACTTTTCATGCAGTTTCATGCCCTTTAGGAATCATTTCAGTACATACTTTGGCAGTCATTTTGTGTTTTGCACAGGACCTGAGGACATGACGGAGACCCGTGAAGATTCGGGGTAGAATAGGTGTTCAGCAACCCATCATTGCCGTATGCTTGCCGTATGCTTGTTGGAAGAGGCAACTAATGGGATCGGGTGGTCAGGCTTGCTGACTTGGTTGATGCATGTCATCGTATCCCATTTGTGTAGATTGATGCTCATGATGTCAATCACTGGATTGTCTGGTCCAGACTTGATTATTTATAGACCGCGTCATATAACTGGAATACTGCTGAGTGAGGCATAAAACATCAAACAAACAAAACAAAACAAAACATGACAGAGGTTAGTCTTGTCTTAGCGACCTCATCCTGTGGTCATTCCAGGTTATAGTCCCCAGCAACCTATGCTTGTTGTCGGAGTTGACAAATGGATTGGTGGGTCAGATACATGCAATGAATCACTGGACTGGATTTATTTACAGGCTGTCAATCGGATGGACTGTTCCTTCTCTTTCTCTCTCCCCCCACCCCCACCCCCACCCCAATTTATTGCTACATTCACTGCCGTTTTCCCACCATTATATCCCAGACCAGTTTTCAAGAGCCTGCAGCCACCATGTTATTTATATCATGTCCTCGAGATATTCATTGCTCTCCTTATCATGCCTTTGAAAGTTAAAGCATTCCCGTCCCATTTCTTAATTAAGTCAGGGAAAGATAACCATGTTTCTTTTAACCAGACAAGATGACAAACTGATTTAGCAAAACACAAACTGAAATTCCACAGCAGTTGCTTTTTCTTATACTATATGTATACATCTATCCATCCACCATGTCTAACGAGTGTATAATTGAGACTAGTTAGGCTGTATATAAGTAGGTGAGGTTGATAAGCAAGGCATTTGAGGGATGTGGTTTCTCTAGGGTGAGGGGGCAGGGGAGGCAACCCAGGGTGTTGAGAGGTGGAAGCTTGCTGGGGAGGCTGACACGCTCCTGCCCTGATAAACTGTAGAGGCCAGCAGGAATCGGAGCCACCTGCCTCAGATAACCAGCTATGGATTGGCTTCAGAAACACTGCTCTGCTGCATTTTATGGTTCAATA
This sequence comes from Haliotis cracherodii, assembly GCF_022045235.1. Classification (NCBI taxonomy): domain Eukaryota; kingdom Metazoa; phylum Mollusca; class Gastropoda; order Lepetellida; family Haliotidae; genus Haliotis; species Haliotis cracherodii. The sequence goes on along the minus strand of NW_027266272.1, from coordinate 2,771,313 downwards.
TTTAATTTTAGAGCTATAACATGAAAACAATACATGGGCATGGTTTGATGTGGCCACTACTTGGCTAGTCCCAAACAAACTTATGAACAGTTGTAAGCCCTGCTATCAATGATAGTTTTCTCAGGGTTTGACGTTCCCACTAGGCCGAGATAAGTGAAACGTTGTAAGCATTGTATCAATATTATTTTTCTCAGAGTTTGACTAGGCTGCTAGTATGGGACTACTGAAAAGTTTGTTGAAGGTGTTGTACAATATCTTGAAGTGGCATTTGTATCAGAAGAAGTATTTTCAGGGATTGAATATGTTGACTTACTAAGGCTGCTGGTCCAAGACTGGTGGAAAGTTGTGAGGGTTTATATTATATCTTGAAGTGGCATTTGTAATATTAGAAGTTTTCTCAGTGTGCGACTAAGCCTCCGAAACTGACCACCTGATCCATTTGGTCACTGCTTAGGACACAGTGTGAAAAGCACAGGTTGCTGGGGACCTATATTCTTACCCGGTATCCCCACATCTGTACAATTACCTGTTTCTTGTGAAAGAAAACTGGAAGCTGTTCACCAAAGGTTTTGGACTAGCACCAATGTATCTTCACTAACAGGACAGATAATCATGATAATCCCCAATTCATCTTCTCAAGGCAGGTGGATTGTGTGCTAATTATATATCAGGCCTTGATGCTCCTTTCCCAATCAGCAGAACTCTCAGTGTCGTGGCTAGCAATTTCTTGATTGTCTGGCCACTGGAGTGGTTCACTGGTTGAGTCTCTTGTTTGTAGTAGCACTGCGACACACAGTTATTCAGCGTATACCTGGCAGTTTGGTTTTTACGCCAAATTGATCCCCACAGTACCCATTTCCTCATTTCTTAAAACTAGCATGGGGCTGGTCATTCTTACCCTACAGACCCTAGAGCATCAAATTACACATTTACCCCCATTCCACTATCATCTCATCTCTAGCAGTAACAGCCTCTACTCTTTTCGTTCTCAGCTCTAGGAAATTTAGAGACCTCAGGGCTCCTTTGATACTTTAGTCTACCTCTATAGAATGTTATATTTTACCTTATAGATAACTATATATTAGTTCAGCGGACTAGAGGGACCTTATTCTACCCTGGTTGTTGTTGCACAAAACAACCTTAGCGCTACGACTGTCGTATGTCTATGTTAAGGTATGGGAGTTATGATCGTGTTAAAGTTAAGATCACTTTGTATATCTGCACCCAGACAAAGGCCATTGTTTTCGTCAGATTGTTTGTATATAGGACAATATATTCTGTTTCCGTACTGACAATGGGTGATTATATCATGTTTATTGTTTGCTTGGGGACAATATAAAATAGTATGCACCACCTGTGATAACGAACCTGTCCTGGGCTTCTACCATGTCTAAGATGTAGCAGACATGTTTGCCTGTATGCACAACATGTTGGTTGAAACATGGTGTTCACATCGACCACTACTGCCTTCCCGACCCGTGAAGATCCGGGTAGAATAGGTTTTCAACAACCCATGCTTGCCGTAAAATGCGACTGTGCTTGTCATAAGAGGCAACTAAAGGGATCGGGTGATCAGGCTCGCCGACCTGTTTGATGCATGTCATCGTATCGCAATTGTGTTGATCGATGCTCATGACGTCAATCATTCGATTGCCTGGTCCAGACAGCCCTCATATAACTGGAATATTGCTGAATGCAGCATTAAACAACAAACAACAAACTTAAACATGGTGTAAAGTAAATATTTGAACAAAATTAGTTCATTCGTGTTTATTGATTGTAGTGGATATATTGTTGACACAATTGATCACATGTTGAAAGGGACAAACCAGTTGTCAAAACATGTCCGCATGGTGTTTGAAGCTAGCTTTGAAGCCAGGAGTTTTCCTAGCCTTTGCTATCTCAGGGTCAGACTGACTCCCAAGAAATTAGTTTTCAACATGTTCAAGTCCAACAGAAATTATTGGAGTCACAAGTATTGCTCATACATAAATAGATATCAAGTTTACATTTCCAACAAACTTTATTTACATCAAGCGTGTCAGATATATTTCATGAAATATGGGGGTTCCCTGTGTCAGGAAAAAGTGAAACGTTCCATGTCTGCTGAAAGTGAGAGTTAAGATCTAGCAAGAAAATACATGTACACCTATGAAGTTTTTACCTCAAATTCAACTTCCAATGGGATACACTCGTGTGGGGATTCTGGCTTAGAATAAGTCCCCTGAGCAAACTATACCACATGTAATTGTAATTGACAGAGACCAGGAAGTATCTTAACCATGTCAACTGATATTAACCTAGCCGAGACTTTGTACATTCTAGGTAATATATGCTTGATACATCTGCTAGTAGTACACCTAGGTCGTTATCACATATGTAGTAAATTGTAGGTCATATGTGTAGAATGGACTCCGAAGATGTCTGGACCGCCTCCGTGGTCTAGTGGTAGAATGTCCACCCGGAGAGCGGAAGGTACAGGGTTCGATCCCTGGCCGTGTCATACCAAAAGACGTTAAAAGATGGTACTTGTGGTTACCCTGTCTGGCGCTCTGCATTAAGGGGATAAAACAAGGACTGGTCAGCTCGGAGTCAGTATACTGTGTCTGAGTGGGGTATTCATGTTAAACTGCGGCATGGTATCTCGGTGAGCTATTTTACTCCGAGGCTGTGAGACCGTCACCAACTAATGAAGCCTAATCTAGGTTTAACTGTATATAGCCATGACATCATGTACAGGGCTTGAAAAAATTAAAGAATTGATTCTCAGGCAATGGCTTTTGAAAATATAGTGCGCATGGTGAGGTTTGTTTTGGTTGTTCAAACTAACATGTGACCAAAGAAAAAGTTGTGTATAATCAACCTGGGAAGGGCATAAATGTATTCCTTGATGAGTTAAATACAGTATTTGACTAGCACTGTGTGCATAATACGCGCATGCAATGAGCTTTGATTTTATTTTACAAAGGGAAGATGTTATCGTGAGCACACAAAACTGGAAGTAACTTTTATCCAAGATTTCAAGCAATTTTATTCAGTGAAATCGTGTATGAACTGATTGGCAAATCACACCAATTCACCATGTACTGAATTTATAGTTCATTATGTCTAGTGATCTTTTATCGTAAATTTCTTGTTTTCATTGACCAAATTTGCAGACGGCAATACAAGCATACAATCCTATTGCCGCTATGACCATTACACGAGATGCACAGTAACGCAGTGCGCATGTACACCGTAACGCAGTGCGCATGTACACCGTAACGCAGTGCGCATGTACACCGTAACGCAGTGCGCATGTACACCGTAACGCAGTGCGCATGTACACCGTAACGCAGTGCGCATGTACACCGTAACGCAGTGCGCATGTAACGCAGTGCGCATGTACACCGTAACGCAGTGCGCATGTACACCGTAACGCAGTGCGCATGTACACCGTAACGCAGTGCGCATGTACACCGTAACGCAGTGCGCAGGTACACCGTAACGCAGTGCGCATGTACACCGTAACGCAGTGCGCAGGTACACCGTAACGCAGTGCGCAGGTACACTGTAACACAGTGTTTTGTACACAGTAGAGCAGTGCGCATGTACACCGTAACGCAGTGCGCATGTAACGCAGTGCGCATGTACACCGTAACGCAGTGCGCATGTAACGCAGTGCGCATGTACACCGTAACACAGTGCGCATGTAACGCAGTGCGCATGTACACCGTAACACAGTGCGCATGTAACGCAGTGCGCATGTACACCGTAACACAGTGTTTTGGATCACATTATTTTAGTATTGTAGCATTTCACCCACAGGGTCGTGTTCGAGATACAGAATATTAAACGATTTATTTAAAAAAATTGAAAAAAGGAAAAAAAACGAATGGTGAGGCGGACTTTATGAAGATGCAGTGCCTGTGAACCAATACTTTTTTTTTAACCTACTAGTGTTGTTGTTTTCAAGCACTAGCATGATTAGGATACTTTTGTTCTCTAATCCTAAGAAGGATGTAGAACTAGATGAGTGAAAACATGAGGAATGTCAGCTACTATTAACATGACCACTATCACAAGGTAGTAATTTGTGCTAACCTGCTAGCCTAGAGGTAATCAGCAACCCATACTTGCCGTAAAAGGCAACTAAGCTTGTTGTAAGAGAAGACTAATGGGATCGGTTGGTCAGGCTTGCTGACATGGTTAATGCATGTCATCGTATCCCAACTGCGTGGATAGATGCTTATGATGTCAATCACTGGATTGTCTGGTCCAGGCTTGATTATTTACAGCCCGCCGTCATATAGCTTGAATATTGTTTAGAGCAGCATTAAACAACAAGCAAGAAAGCAAGCCTGGAGTCAGTTTGCTGAGTTTCAGGCTGATTTGGTGTCTATGAGTAATATTCGACAACCAAGCATTAGCCAACATTAATTTCTGCAGCATCTACATTTTTTTCCTTTGACTATAAATAGTGATATGATGCGTTTCTTTTCATTATCCTTTGGTTAATCATCCACACCAAGATCGTCTACAGTTGCTGTAGTGTCTCCCCAATATTGCCGGTGGACATTGATGTAGGATATATAGCTCTGTTCAGCTGCATTGATGTACAGCCACCCAGACCAATGAAGGAATATTGCTGGTGGACATTGATGTAGGATATATAGCTCTGTTCAGCTCCAGCTATTGTACAGCCACCCCAACCAATGAAGGAATATTGTGGGTGGACATTGATGTAGGATATATAGCTCTGTGGAGCTACAGCTATTGTACAGCCACCCCAACCAATGAAGGAATATTGCGGGTGGACATTGATGTAGGATATATAGCTCTGTTCAGCTGCATTATTGTACAGCCACCCTAACCAATGAAGGAATATTGCGGGTGGACATTGATGTAGGATATATAGCTCTGTTCAGCTCCAGCTATTGTACAGCCACCCCAACCAATGAAGGAATATTGCTGGTGGACATTGATGTAGGATATATAGCTCTGTGGAGCTACAGCTATTGTACAGTCACCCCAACCAATGAAGGAATATTGCTGGTGGACATTGATGTAGGATATATAGCTCTGTGGAGCTACAGCAATTGTACAGCCACCCCAACCAATGAAGGAATATTGCTGGTGGACATTGATGTAGGATATATAGCTCTGTTCAGCTCCAGCTATTGTACAGCCACCCCAACCAATGAAGGAATATTGCGGATGGACATTGATGTAGGATATATAGCTCTGTTCAGCTCCAGCTATTGTACAGCCACCCCAACCAATGAAGGAATATTGCTGGTGGACATTGATGTAGGATATATAGCTCTGTTCAGCTCCAGCTATTGTACAGCCACCCCAACCAATGAAGGAATATTGCGGGTGGACATTGATGTAGGATATATATTGCTCTGTTCAGCTCCAGCTATTGTACAGCCACCCCAACCAATGAAGGAATATTGCGGGTGGACATTGATTTAGGATATATAGCTCTGTTCAGCTCCAGCTATTGTACAGCCACCCTAACCAATGAAGGAATATTGCGGGTGGACATTGATGTAGGATATATAGCTCTGTTCAGCTCCAGCTATTGTACAGCCACCCCAACCAATGAAGGAATATTGCGGGTGGACATTGATGTAGGATATATAGCTCTGTTCAGCTCCAGCTATTGTACAGCCACCCTAACCAATGAAGGAATATTGCCGGTGGACATTGATGTAGGATATATATTGCTCTGTTCAGCTCCAGCTATTGTACAGCCACCCTAACCAATGAAGGAACCTGACTCTCTGGGTTATCAGAAGAGCTCAGATTAAGGTAGACACAGTGTTTGTCTGTTTTTCCGGTACCGATTTGGCCAACACTCCCACGCAGTGTGTTGTCAGGTGTAGTATCATCATGTTCCGACGTAGATGTGAGGTGCACAGCGGAGGAGGCTGCACAGGGGATGTTTCATTGACAAACTTGAGGATGTTCTGAAATAGCATATTACTGGTTGCAGATGTTCAGCTGAGACTGAGAGGCATTTGTACATGTCGTAATGTTGGAAACATTCGGTCATTGACTATGTATTTTGATAGAATCGACAGTCATGCCATGACTTTAAATTTTGTCAAAACTTGTCCAGATACTAAATATACCATATACGCCTTAATAACCCATGTACAAGTTAATCTTGTTGTCAGATCTTAAGGTAGTGAACAAACTTCAATTAAACTAAAACTTATTCCATAATTGTGACTGAGCAATAATATACACTTCTGCACTGCTGGAACGTTAGGATACAGTGGGATGACAATCTTCCGCGGAGCCGTGAAGCTCTGAGAATTCTAATGACCACAAATTTGTTAAAATCTGATGGCTTCCCCCATATTATGGACCATGCTGCATTGCAAAGAAGATTCAGCTGAAAATGAAAATATCCATTCTCATCCCTGAGTATACCGACTACGGTAGGTCGGTTAAGGCTAGCTAGTCTTACTTATCAGGGTGGTCGGGGAGCCTAGTGGTTAGAGCATTTGATTGTCACGCCGAAGACCCGGGTTTGATTCCCGACATGGGTACAATGTGTGAAGCCCATTTCTGGTGTCCCCCGCCGTGATATTGCTGGAATATTTCTAAAAGCGACGTAAAACCATACTCACTCACTCTTACTTAGCATGATTTTATTTTTTAGGTTTATAAGAGGTTTCCCCGATTGTGGTTATATAAGGTAGTGAAACCTCCCTTAAACTAAACATGAGGGTCAACTGGACCTTGTCATTACCCTGATGTTGAAACTAATTAAGGGATATGACCTGTCCCTTGATTGAAATACCATAATATTATAAAGGATCCCCCTCAGTTTTGAACACTGTGTTTGTCTTTGATTACTGTTTCCTGTTTGTTTAACTTTCAATATGAGGAATGTATGTTGTTTCAATGCAGGTTGAGATGATGTGGTAGGCAACTGTTACTGTTTATTTCAGTTTTCTGTATCTATGTTAAAAGCATATGGTGAACCGTCATTTCCTGTAGAGGCATGTAAAGTGGTATATCATTTCCTTGACAAACATGGTGTATCACTGCTAGAGTTACTAAGTGTCAAGCTTTCAGGCTTTTTGAGACAGGTTACAATGTATCTGAAGACGCTTTTTGATATATGTAGATTATATAGGCAGATGGTAATCTTGATAATCCCGACGGCCATTTCCTTGACAAACACGGTAGTCCTAAAAGTTAAACTTGAGAGGCATCTTGAAATAAAAGTTTGAATGTACCTAAGACAGTGTTTATTGATGTTGATGCATGGCAGATGGTAATCTTGACAGTCAGCCGTTAGTACTGCCAGGTAACGGCAGGAACGGCAGCCCTCCTCCACACACAACCTCTTCAACCCTCCTTCTCCTTCCCCTTCACTATACCACCATGCTGTACCACCCATCTGACTTCCTGTCCAACTGGTGAGCTTCTGGTGGACAGTCCAGTTTCCAGGGTGATACAGATGTCAGGTGACAGGTGGGTCTTCCTGTAGAGGGGAGGCCATGTTAAAATGGGGTGTGAGGGACTGTGAGAAGTGCAGGTCTTGTAGACCTCTGGGTTTTCAGCAGCATGACTCAAGCGGCTAAATTAGGCAGGGTGAACTGCATAGAGATAGGCATAGGAATGCATCCTGTGGATAGCTCTACCAGACTGGGAAGAGATTCTAGACTGGCTGCAGGTGCTTGCTTGGATACAGGTGTTACTTCTGACTGTATGTGGCCCAGGTATTGATTGTTTGTGTCGTGGAAGTGATTGGTTGCTTTATATTACATGGGTCTTATCATTTAGTCATTTAGTGACAGCCTCCATGGTCAAGTGGATAGAGCATCTGACTGGAGAGCAGAAGGTCCATGGTTCAATCTCCTGGTCACATCGTACGAAAAACTGTTAAAACATGTTACTTGTTACCCTGCCTGGTGCTCAGCTGTAACGATATACCACAAGGATTGGTCGATTCAATATACTGTGTGTGGTGGGGGGGTATCCATGTCCAATTGTGGTATGGTATCTCTTGGCTCACCCTATAAAACTGGCATCAGTCCACACTGGTACAAGCATGTCGCTATGTAAGTGCAATAATCTTGAATTTGACATTAAACTTCATTTCACCTCGCCTCATTCCATAAGTCTTTGATAGCAGAACAAGGTATGGAAACTGATTATCTAACTTGATACATTGTGCAGCTATCTCTATCATGTCTATGGCTGAGGATTATGTGATTTGATAACTACTGAGTTTGTAGAAGACTTAGGTGATTGTGACCAATTACATTTTCAAAGAATTAGTAGTAATCGTGGTAAATGGTGATAGCCATTTCAGAGTTTCAATTTTGAGACCTGTATGACTTATTTGTGCCTGTTCTCCAAGAAAAGCTGGACATGTAAGATTTTACTGACTTCTCCCCAGGGGTCCGGAAACCGTCATATGCGCCGAACATGTCCGATTGGGAATCTCAAATGTCCGGTTTAAAATATTGCTTACCGGACATTTAAATTTTTCTGTCCGGACATTTTAAAAAGTATTGTCCGGACATTCTTAAATTTTGACCGGACATGATCAACAGTTAGGACTGAGCAATTTCTGTCTGCAGTTGTAACACAAAGAAGATTATCTACACTGACAAGCTTTGTTTGTTTTGATTGCTGTAAATACATCGTACTTAGAATGATAGTCCAATCGGTCAATCACTGTAATAGGCAATAAACTGAGTTGACACTGATTAATCGAGGATTTATTACTGAGAACATCTTGTTAATTTGAGTAAAGTGTGTTTACAACTGTACATAAATACCTTGCATCATCGATGTACCTCATTATCCTCACAATGCTACGATACGTAACCTCAGACAAGAAGCGAAAGCGTGACGACAGCCAGTCGACCGATGCAGATCAGTCGAGCGGATCTGCCAAACCCTCAAAGTCTGAATGATCATTTTGTAAGTCGTGGCTAACGACTTTCACTTGGTTGACATACAACAAGGATTTGCAGATTTTATTGTTTTCAGTAGCTAGTCGTATATTGAATCTTGATTGACCGCCATTTTGCTTTCTGTGACGATCGATATCAAATTTTTTTATGGTCAATAATTAAGTACAGATGAAAAAGTATTCAAATAACTATTGCTATCAACGATAGTTTAGGATTTATGATTATATTATCTGTCTTGTTTTTAGTTTAAAAAAAAACTTTTCCCACAAGGTCATGTGATAACCAAATATGGGATAATAGTCTCGATCCAAATGTTACAACGCGTACACTTGAGCAGACTCATGAATATTAATTAGACCGTTCACAACGTTGACAGATCGTTATTATAACAGAAACAAACGTATGTTTTCCATATATATCTAAAATGATATTATTTGTTATTAATTGTCCGGTGAATTAAACAATTTAAATTGAAACAATTCATAATTCATCATATTATGAATACGTAACAACTTGTAATTTGTGTGTAAAAAGTCGTACTAAAACACACTGTTTGAAGGGGGCGTGGCATAAATGTTAATGTCCGATTGGGATTTTAAATTTTCCGGACCCCTGCTTCTCCCTGATATGCATAGTTATAAAGAAAACAAATTAATGGTCATGTAGTCTTCAATAATAAGAGCCAGCCTCTAATTTACTGCTGGGTTTTGGTTAAGCATCAGGTCTGGACACTGTCTGGGTCTCCATTCAGCATCGGGTCTGGGAACTGGTTGAAAGAGAAGCACCTTGGCACTTGTTACACAAAATATGCATTGTGCCTCTTATGTTGTGAGCAGTTATATTATGATAGTTATCATTTTGCAAGCATCAGCTTAAATATTGGCCAACAATTTTCTGTTATTAAAGTATATAAAAGTGGTTTGGTGGCTAGTGAATACCCTATATTCACTTGGGATAAATCTTAACCAGTTACTATTCATACTGAAACTGTTTTGTATCTGATAAGGCACTGCAATTCGCTGTACAGAGTTGCTTCCCTTGGGCACGCCAGAATCAAATGATTGTTGGTTCAAATTCCAGTTTGCCCTGATTATGTTTCTAGGTTTGTCAGCAACATCCACAGTTCAAGATACAACTGTCCATACAGAACAATTCACAGTACAATAACTCCTGACTAACATTCATTGGTTTCTTTCCTGTTTCATGTAACCCTATTTTGAAACAAATTGCCACATATAAGCACATGTGCCATCATAAACAGGTCATTCTGATTCAATGAAATGTGTGCTATTTTTTATAGTCTAACTACCATGACTACAATCAACAACATTAATGAATAAATGCTACCTAACTTTCTTGATTTACCTCACTTGATTGATCGATGGTTAACTTCAGTATGCAAAATTACTACAGCCCTACAGTCTGCACAAATCGATAGACTGATGACGTGTAAATGCATGGGGACTTGTAAAGTGTGGCGTTGGTTGTTGTATCTCTGTTCAACCTTGTATTTTATAGTTATGACCAAGACGCTGGATGTTTTAATTTCATTGTTTTATGTTCAATAATGGGTTATGTTCCGCTATGTGTGACAGCAATGAGATTGTTATGGGTGATATAGCACCAGCAGTTTGATAGACTGTTACACACTGTGGAATCTGTGTCACTGTATCACCTACTTGATTGTGAATACATAACATTGTGACAATATTAATACTGATAGTTGCATAAGTGTAACCATAGTAGCTGAAAATGATTATTCACAATATTGAACTAGGATAACATTACCGATCTGCACATTCTGCGGTTAAGAATTCTAATGAAACTGTAACAGATTATCAAGTAATCATGATTTTCAATATGATAAACCAGAACCATTTGGCTTTCAGGTATGTTGTTATCAAACATGTCCAGCATATGCAGTGTTAGAACCATGAGAGCATTTAGGCAATGTACATGATGTAGGTACAGATACTCAAATATTGCTGTTATGTATTGTCGAACTCTTAAGGTCCGGGGTAGAATAGGTCTTCAGCAACTCATGCTTGACGTAACAGGCGACTATGCTTATAAGAGACGACTAATCGGATCAGGTGGTCAGCTTCGCTGACTTGGTTGATGCATGTCATCGTATCCCATTTGTGTGGATCAATGTTCATGATGTCAATCACTGGATTACACAGATACCACATATATATATATTCACTTAACATATTGAGAAGTAGATTCATGTTGTTAACGTAAGACGTAAGTCCAACTTTTGTCTGTTCAAGCCTGAGAGCATGGTATATACATGGTGGATCGATGCTTATGATGTCAGTCACTGGATCGTCTGGTTCAGATTCATTAATTTACAGACCGCCATCATATAGTTTGAATATTACTGAGTGTGGCGTTAAACAACAAACAAACAAACAAATGTACTTTTGACATTGTAGCATATTACAACTATATGGTACACCAGTAATAATAATAAACTGCCCTCCAGTAAATATAGTGTTTAATCACAGTAATAGAGCTAATAGTAGATCATCAGGTAACGTTGGATATTACTGATATATCGCATGGTATAAAGTCTATGTAGCAGCCAGCTGTGTCAGTCTCCAGACAAGGTGTGTTGGTGGCAGTAGTGGTGGGATGAACTGTACACACCAACACTAGGGCTGGGGAATGCTGGAGCTCACAGGTGGGGAGGAGCAGGAAGGAAGCATGTTGAGGTAACTGATGAGCTCAGCCGGACTGCTCCGTGTTGGTTGGACTGTCAGTGGTTTGTGACCTGTGAGGTATTGACTAGTAGGCTGAGGGACCTGGAACTGTAGAGTGAGGAAGAAATACCATGACGTCCTGACACTATGTTGATGAAGGTAAATATACTGCTTCTTCAGGTTATGATTTGAACGAGAAGTGATGATTATCAGCTTTTGTACTTGTTCCCTGATCCATGTTTGTTTTTATAGAGTCTGTGATATAAATAGCACATATTTCCCTAACCACTACAAGCAGGCTCCGGTTTTAACTGCAGTAGCTTGGAGGGCTCTACAGTACTTGTTTCCATATCCTTGCTCCCGTCCATGTCTTTATTAGTAGTCATCCATAGAAGATTATACGGACCATGATGTGGTGAGTGTTTCTATTATTGCTGCAGCATTTGTCTTGACATGTTGAAGTTTATTTTGTCCTTACCCTTAACATCATCTAAATGAAGTCAGTCTCAGACCAGTATCTCACTGTTAGAAATTGGCACTAGTCCTGTAGTCCTTGCCAAACTGCCCAGTAGCTAAGGTATCATAAGGACTAGTAGAAATTTTCCATTTTAAAGGGTTTTGCTATATGTTTTCATTATAAGGACTAGTGGACTAAAACTGTTAGTTGCTATCGCTGTATCTGAGTACATTGCAGTCAAGACTGCAATCTGGATGTTATCCATGTTTCACATGTTATGGTAGAGTCATGATCTTGGCATGTTAAGGAGAGATTGCCAAACTTGAGATAAATTTAGTTTGTGTGAAGAATTATCCTTGAAGATATTTTGTCGAAATGCAAACTTATTTTTAGCATCTGACTAAAACATGTCAGGCTACTGTTTACGTTGTTTAGTATGTGTTGACAGAGTACACAGTTATTATGTCACCAAGACTATTACTGATAACGTAAGGGTCATGATCCCTTGACTTTTGAATGCTTAATTTGGGGCACGGGTGGCCCAGTCATCTGAGGTTCCGAAATTCCCTGTGCAATGTTTCGTCCCTTGGGCACACCAGACACCTGTGATTGTGGGTTCAAATCCTGGTTTGACCCGATTATGTTTCTCGGTTCGTCAGCACCATGCCTGTACTCTAGGGTTTCGTGTTTCAAAGTAGTAAAAGTCGGAGACATGCATCACTTTTGGGTTTCCTCCCATATTTATCTGACATGCTGTGATATAACTGGAATATTGTTAAAAGTGGCGTTTGAACCCAACTCACTCACTGACTCATGTTCAATTTCGGAAACTGCTGCAGTTTAACACCAAGTACTCTTGGTGCTGTGTTGCTGGTAATGCCAGTGAAAAACTAAGCACTATTAATCATGGTCTATGAGCAGCTCTTGCAGTGGGAGACCTATATCATGTACATGGACCTCCAGTTTTACAACATTATATAACATTCAGGTAGCTCGCTACCGTGTTTACGCTGTTAGTTTGTGTCCAAGCCAAGGTGTGAAACATTGGCAAGCACCTGTAGGAAGTACCATGGACTGGTGCATGATGGTTCTTTCCTCGAAGTAGACATGGTAGAAACACCCACACACAGATGAAAGTGGTGTTTGGGTGCCATTGTTAGTTTCGAGGACATCTTGTTTATGGGGCTTTTTAAGGGGTCAGTTTCCTTTACACTGTGTTGGAATTCAATTAGAATATTTCAAAACTGTTTTTAAACATTTTATGCCCTTATTGTTACCAAATAAGTGCTAAGTCACCTTAAGAAAGGTATATAGTAATGTATGTTCATGGTAATGGTATTTATTTCATTTTGAAAAAGGCCTGTGAAGATCCGGGGTAGAATAGGTCTTCAGCAACCCATTCCTGCTGTAAAAGGCCACTATGCTGGTTGTAAGAGGCGACTAACAGGATCGGGTGGTCAGGCTTGCTGACTTGGTTGATGCATGGCATGGTATCTGAATTGTGGAAAAAAATGATTCATCCAGATCTGTGTTTCGCTGTTCGTTATATCAATCACTGGATTGTGTGGTCGAGACTCGATTATTTACAGATCGCCATCATATAGCTGGAATATTGCTGAGTGTGGCGTTAAACAACAAACATTTTGAAAAAAGCCATCAACAGTGCTAAAGAGCTCACAGATCAATAACAGCGGAACACGGAGCTGGATGAATCATTTAATGGGCACTTCAGTGACCAAGTATGTGTAGAGATGGGTTTTGTAGTGTTATGACATTTGGTATTGTGACTTCTATTCCTCTGTCTAACCAAGGAAGTCTACTAGCCCAAATAGTGATAACATATAGCAACATCCCCCAAAATGTTTGAAATTCTACCAGCCCTTAGGATACCTTTACCATTGGTGAAACGGCATCAGGCTTGAGGGCTAGTGCTAAATTTCTATCCCTGTAGACCCGTGAAGATTCCGGGATAGAATAGGTCTTCAGCAACCCATGCTTGCCGTAAAAGGTGACTGCTTGTTGTAAGAGGCGACTAACGGGATCGGGTGGTCAGGCTCGCTGACTTGGTTGATGCATGCCATCGATCCCAATTGCGTGGATTGATGCTCATGATGTAAATCACTGGATTGTCTGGTCCAGACTTGATTATTTTACAGACCGCCGTCATATACATGTAGCTGGAATATTGCTGAGTGCGGCGTTAAACAACAAACAGACAAACTATCCCTGTAAGACTCTGTGGTCATAATGCAAATCTGTAGTCAATGCTAACCATGGTGCCTAGTGCCTTGCCAAACTGACCAATAGTTAAGGTATCATAAGGACTAGTAGTAATTTGCCGTTATTAAGGCTTTTTCTATGTTATCATTATAAGGATTAGTGGACTAAAACAGTTAGTTTCAAACGCTGCACTAGAAGCTGGGTGATTCAATCATAATATTACTGATTTCTAATATTAGCTGCTGAAAGAACACAAATAGCTAGCATTTCTCTGTGTTATGCTGTGGATGCAGCTGGTAAGTCGAAAGTGGTACAGTCCCTTCACAGATAAACTTAACACTTCATTCTGGTTGCTGTAAAGATCAGAGTGTGACTGAAACACTGTATCTGGGGAATAAAAGTTCATTTTTTTTTTTTTGCTTGGCAGTGGAATGGTTGATGTTACACATGTTAAAGGGAGCTTGGTGAATGTCAGTCCCACCAAGATTGTATGATATATACTACTCAAAAGACGTTAAAGAACACCCATAACGGATTAACTACAGTCATTTGAAAAAATCGGTTGTTGTTTAACTTTTTTTGAGTCGTATTTAATTCAATCTAGCAGCCCCTCAGTTACCCAAAGATAATGTCTATATGTATCCCATCTTGTACCAATTACAGTGTCTAGACCTGAACTGAAAATCGCCATTATCGGCATAACCTCCCTTTAAAGTGTTTAGTCTTCATTCCCAAGCATTCCCGACTGCAGTACCTTTGGTACGTTGTACATGTGGGATGTTGTTCAGTAAGTTTCTTATTCATGCTACAACAATAAGAAACTTTGCTTGACTCAGGTAGCTGTGATTTGCAGTGTGGTGCATATTTTCAGTGCTATTCCTTTTCTATGGATCATTCAACTCTTTAGCCGACATACATCTCTCCAAGGCAATCAAAGGAGTTAACTGACTGTAAAAGTCCAGTTTCCACCCTTGCCGAACTAGACTTGAATTTCTGGGTTCGATCAGTAGCGCCACCAGTGGCTATCTCGCTCCTATTGACCAATCTGATTCCACCTCTCTTATCACTTAAATTTGCTTCAAACAAAATGGCGACGCTCAGTCAAGACACTCAGATCGATAATCAAGATCAGTATTGTAAAAAAACAAAAACAGGTCGTACTTCGCGAAGTCCAATCAAATCACATGAGCACCTTGATTAAAAACATGAAAGGATTTGGAAAATACCTGTTGACGGAACACATGCTTTACAAATCCTGCGATCAAAATCTACACGAACCGGATGTCTATTTCGGTATGCGATTTTGATTGGACTATGCATAGACCCATTAGTCAAGATATAACTCCATAATTCCTGCCTAGTTCGGCAAGGGTGGAAACTGGACTTTTACTGTCAGTTAACACCCTTGCCTCAGGAAGATGACTGACATGAGGTAATTTGGCTCATTCATCTCTCATATCTCTAGGAAATTGTCTCATTCTCTGAGAGAACATTCTGCTGTAGACTAAAAGTAGAACCATCTGTCCCGCTCTACCATGTGTACAGTCATGCTTGTGAATCACTTCTTCTTCCACTTGCTGGTATTCTAAGTTATTATCAAATCTCTTGAACTATCTGCAAGGAAGGAAGTCTGACTCTGGTTAATGGACATTTGTCAGAATGGAACAAGAAAGGGAACCTCGAAGAGTTCGTATCACACAGGATGAGTGCTTTTGATAGATTTTGCTGCTAATTTTGTTATCTTCCTAAAGCTGTGAAATACTTCTTGAAGGATACAGTTGTCATTGTCAATATGGCAAATACAGTACTTTGAATGTGGGTGTTGCCAATGTACAGCCTGTGACTTTAGCTGCTAGTCCCTAGTCCGAGTCTAGTAAAATTTATTTCAGTCTAGTAAGCCTTACGAATATAGGTCCATACATTACCACAAAGATCTACTGAAAACAATGTCAGTCAAGTGAATAGTTAGGGGGCTAGTTGATTCAAAGGTTTTGGCGGGATTGGGTGGTCAGGCTCGCTGACTTGTTTGATGCATGTCATCGATCCCAATTGCATGGATCGATGCTCATGATATCAAGCACTGGATTGTCTGGTCCAGACTTGATTATTTACAGACCGCCGTCATATAGCTGGAATATTGCTGAGTGCGGTGTTAGACAACAAACAAACAAACAAAGGTTTTTGGTCAGACTGCAATCGAAAAGGGCGAGGGTTCGCTATGAAACAGATCCTGATTGACCATTACTACTTTCAGTGTTAGAAATTGGCACTAGTCCTGTAGTCCTTACCAAACTGCCCAATAGTAAAGGTATCCTAAGGACTAGTAGAAATTGGCCCATTTTAAGGGTTTTGCTATGTTATCATTATAAGGACTAGTGGACAAAAGCTGTTAGTTTCTAACCCTGATAGTAAGGTGATAAACTGTTATGTCTCTGTGTTGCACAGTTAATAATATCCAGAATTATGTTTGTTTCACAGTTTATTTTGTGCTAATTGAGACAATATGAACAGTGTTGGGTATGTTTGTGCTATCTGGACATTTCATGGATTTGGTATATCCAATGATGAAACAAATAACATGTTATTTAACAAGAAAACCAAATATATTTGTTTTTCTTGTTAAATAACATGTTATTTGTTTCATCGATTGGCTTGATGTTTATATTTTTAGGCATGTGCGTCACAGGTCACAAGAAATAATTCTGTTATTTGGCAAGAAACTTCCAATGTTCTGTTTATAATGTATCTTAATGATGATCTTCATTTTTTATCCTCGGGTCATTTACACAGGCAGAAAGTATTCCTGGCAGAAAGTGTTATTGCACTTGAGTGAAATATTGATTTTGTTCTTTCCGAGAAATATGATACTTTTTCTCTGGGCTTTTCTTTCTAAAAATCTAAAAGTTCGACATGACAACATTAACTTGACTAAGTCATAGGGTGGTGGGGTAGGGGGATTTAAGATTTTTATGTGACATGAAACTTTTGAAATTTTTTTAAATGTTCCCCAAAGTTGTACATTTCAGGGACTCAGTTTAGGTATTTGCTGTTTCGGGTGAGGTTTAACATTTGCTTAGGGTGAACACAAGATACAGGGAACAGCAATTAGTCACAACACATAATTTAACACCCAGAAGAGCAGCTGGAAATCAACACTAAATGTGTTCTGTAGACTCCGTCTCTTTTAATTACCTGCAAGCCACCTGGTTTCCATGAGTCAGTGAAAGATTGATGTAAGTGAACCTACAAGCTAACACTTTTATTTATTCCCATGGCTGGCGTCATTTCAGATAATTATGTTCCATCCCTTTCATGACCATCTCTCAAAGTGTCAGTCAGCATTTTCTACTAGCTGCTCAAAAGGGTTGGTTTTTGTTTGATTACGGCCTAGAATAGTAGAAATGGATGAACTTTTTATTCATGGTAGAGAAAGCATGGAGAATCATGAACTGATTCATCATGTTTATGACATTACTCATCATTCCTGCATATCCTGATGCTATAATTGTCTAAAATACACTCCCCCCTGTCATGGCTCATCATTCCTGCATATCCTGATGCTATAATTGTCTAACATACCCTCCCCCCTGTCATGGCTCATCATTCCTGCATATCCTGATGCTATAATTGTCTAACATACCCTCCCCCCTGTCATGGCTCATCATTCCTGCATATCCTGATGCTATAATTGTCTAACATACACTCCCCCCTGTCATGGCTCATCATTCCTGCATATCCTGATGCTATAATTGTCTAACATACACTCCCCCCTGTCATGGCTCATCATTCCTGCATATCCTGATGCTATAATTGTCTAACATACACTCCCCCCTGTCATGGCTCATCATTCCTGCATATCCTGATGCTATAATTGTCTAACATACACTCCCCCCTGTCATGGCTCATCATTCCTGCATATCCTGATGCTATAATTGTCTAAAATACACTCCCCCCTGTCATGGCTCATCATTCCTGCATATCCTGATGCTATAATTGTCTAAAATACACTCCCCCCTGTCATGGCTCATCATTCCTGCATATCCTGATGCTATAATTGTCTAACATACACTCCCCCCTGTCATGGCTCATCATTCCTGCATATCCTGATGCTATAATTGTCTAACATACCCTCCCCCCTGTCATGGCTCATCATTCCTGCATATCCTGATGCTATAATTGTCTAACATACACTCCCCCCTGTCATGGCTCATCATTCCTGCATATCCTGATGCTATAATTGTCTAAAATACCCTCCCCCCTGTCATGGCTCATCATTCCTGCATATCCTGATGCTATAATTGTCTAACATACACTCCCCCCTGTCATGGCTCATCATTCCTGCATATCCTGATGCTATAATTGTCTAACATACACTCCCCCCTGTCATGGCTCATCATTCCTGCATATCCTGATGCTATAATTGTCTAAAATACACTCCCCCCTGTCATGGCTCCCATTTATCAAAGATTGTGATACTCAATGTCAACATGAAAACAAGGGCAGTAAGAGACTGATTTTGTGACAAAGAAACAGTTTGGTTCAATAGTCTGGACAAGGAGAATTTGTCCTGGGGCAGGTTCAATTTCACTGTTTACTTGTCCACATGGTCCAGGCACACACAAGTTCACAATGTTGATATTTCGCACCCCTAGGTTGAATGTTTCTCAAACATTTTACCAGGGAACATTTGTGGCCCCGTGGTCTACGACAGTCTGCAGTTTGCAGGTCATTAATTCATTGGTTTTTATCCCAGATTCTCCCAGTAATGGTTCTTAGTCTGTCGGCACCATGCTAGCCTTGCTCCATGGCTGTACTGGATGATAAGTTCATAGTGTATTGTACTTCTTTCCTTAAAATAAACAAGCCAGATAAGCAGGTGCCAGTCTCTTACAGGGACGATGTTTTCTTTTTATGTATATAATCTTGAAATTATTATTTAAATTTATAATTATTGCCTTAGAGACTTGTACTAGTCTAGGACCATACCCATACTTGATGTTTCAACAGCATGGTGAGTGTTCATTATCTGTGTTTTGGAATGGGGATGTTCGCCAACAGAAAGCTGACACACTAGCATATAAGTGAAATGTCTATTCAGTAACTCAATTTTAGTTTATACAGTGCCCATTCAACAAACCTTGACTTGACGTTCATGTGAAACACAAACAAAACAGTACTGAATGCATGTATTTTTAGAGATTACATACTGTAGTGTACCCTCTGCCTCAGTCAGCCATAGAGACTAATATTTTTAGTCCACCAGACCTTTTAATGATAAAATATAGCAAAACCCTTAAACATGGCAAATATCTTTTAGTCCTTATGATACCTTTTAAACGATTGAGCTGTTTCGAAGACTTCCGCCCATATCCCCCTCCAAGGTACATCCCCTGTGCATTGCCACTCAGTCATTTTTATTATATAAATTTTAGAGGGGGATACATGCGGAGGACTCACCAGGCAGTTTGACAAGGACTATAGGACTAGTGCCAACTTCTGGCGTATAGTATGTCTATGTTGATTAGTGGTGTCCAAAATAAGTGGATCCTTGAAATTCTCTGCTGCGGTATTTCAATGTAAACTGTTAGCGTTAGGACTATAAGATCCCCTTGACTTTGATGCTTCAATTCCAACACTGGTTAGATTAATATTTCCATATAGCTTTCATGATTGTGTGGCACATACAGTGTCAACTTGTGACCTGTTCAGTTTGGATCAAGCGACAGTTGTAATGACACTGGGTTATGTGTTTGAAACTTTGAACAAGGTTGTAGGCGAGTCGCTACCGTGCACAATTAAACAAGTGAATAGACGACAGCAGCCATACAGTCTGTCCTGTAATAAAATCAGGCCATTAGATCCGGCTGTCACGTGTGATCAGTGAAGCTTGTTATAGCTGTCATAGCGGGGACACTTCAAACCACTGGTGAGCACGTCATGGCTCACGTACGTACCCAGCCTCACCAATACATGGCAGGGATGTAATGATACTGTGGGTGCATGGGTTGCACAGTCGTCTAAGGCGCTGCGATTCGCTGTGAAGAGTTGCGTCCCCTGAGCACGCCAGTAACCTGTGATTGTGGATTCAAATCTGAGTTCGCCCTGATTGTATCTCTAGGTTTGTCATCACCAAACCCATGCTCATTTGTTTTTTACCAAACTGGTAAATGTCTCAGACCTGCATCACTTCGGGCTTTCCTTCCACATCAAACTAATACGCCATGATGTAACTGGAATACCATTCCAAATGGTGTTAAACCCAAGTCACTCACTCACACACTATTGATACTGTGTTAAAGGGGAGCTAGGCTCGGGTTATTTGGCTGTCCCAGCTAAATTGATCAAAGTCCTGTAAGCAAGTTAAACACAACTTTGATTGTCTACCAGTTGTTAATGATGTAGATCAACTGAGAACTCATTTTCTACTCGACTGCTCCCTAAAGGGATTTGAGTAAGCTTTAGTGTTTACACTAACACTGTACATGCTGTATACACCATCAGGTAATTAGAATTGAACAACTGATTTAATGTTGTAACTATACTGATGTAACATGTCCAGTTGTAACCCATGAGTATATATACATCTAAGTTATGACATGTATTAGGACATATTGATCATGCGATATGATATTGGATGCTCAGTTATGACACAAAGTTACTGTACAGCGATGTGCTGATATTTTTACGTAAATTTGGTGAATTGTTCCAGCAAAAGGGTGTGAAAATGTGAAGGTCTGTTGTTTCTACAATTTAACTTGTCAGGAAGCCCAGACCATGTGTCCAAAGGTTAGTAGACACTCTGTTATTTGGTGTTTTGGTTAAATTCTTGTGTGCATTGAATCCATGAGATAAACAAGTGGCGGATGTGTCAGAAGGAAATGTATCCTCTCAAAAAGTTGAGTAGTTAATTTGATTTCAGATTCTACTCAATTATTTCCAACGCCAAATCATGTATAAATTGTCCAACAGATTAACTTGCCACCATGGTTGTGCATTGTACTCCTCATCCCAACAACAGGCACTGGATTTTGCAGTACAGGGTTGCTTACCTTAGTTGTGCCAGCATCTGCTCTTAGGTTTTTGAATCCCACATTTGTGCTGATTATGAACCGTGGTTTGTCAGATGGGTTCAGAGTTGCACTTTCCAATTGCATGGATCGATGCTCATGATCTCAATCACTGGATGGTCTGGTCCAGACTCGATTTTTCACAGACAGCCGTTATGTATATGGGAATATTGCTTAGTGCGGCGTAAAACAACAAATAAACAAACAAACAAGCAGGGTTAGAAGCTAACAGTTTTTGTCCACTAGTCCTTATAATGATAACATATAGCAAAACCCTTAAGATAGGCCAATTTCTACTAGTCCTAAGGATACCTTTACTATTGGGCAGTTTGGTAAGGACTATAGGACTAGTGCCAATTTCTAACACTGACAAGCATTCATTCATTGCCTGAAGTAAGTAAAGAGAGCTGTCCCAAGCTCCCTTGAATGAATATTTTTGTTCTTTTTGAGGAGAAAGAAGCGATTACCATAATGATTATCAATATTATATAATGACATTAGTATGTAGCATTTCTAAGTGAAAATAGGTTTTATTTTGTAGGAAAATTGGAAGTAAATGTAGAAAATGAGGTTTAACTGTTCCAAACAAATCAATGTAACGAGATCTGTCTCTCCCTGAATGGGAATTCAGTTGTGTAT
Organism: Haliotis cracherodii; assembly: GCF_022045235.1. Taxonomy (NCBI): domain Eukaryota; kingdom Metazoa; phylum Mollusca; class Gastropoda; order Lepetellida; family Haliotidae; genus Haliotis; species Haliotis cracherodii. The sequence goes on along the minus strand of NW_027266272.1, from coordinate 2,749,295 downwards.
ATACAGTGAGTTCTCATCTAACAAGGCCAGCGAGTATTGCCATAATGTGTGAGGTTCTATGAGGTTCTATTGTTAGTAACATGTACATATGATGTAAATAGACGTGCTCCAGTTCCATTCAAGCTGTATGTCGTGGGGGATTACATGTCTTTAGTGAAAAGTGTACAGGTATGCGTGGCTACAACAAGTTCTACAGCGAACAAAACTTTGGCAATGTTGACTTCATGGAACCTGTTTGATACTGTTGATGTTTGATCGTAGATCACAAGGTATGTGTACGCTACATGTGCTTTATATTTACTCAATCTCGTATGGCAACAGGTTTGAGAGCAGCTTTTTGATCATGTTGATGATATAGAGAGAGCCTCTGAGTTTTACACTTTTATTGATTCTAGTTGATATATTTCATATCAAAGGACACAAGGGTGAGATTCTATTTATCACCCCAAATTATTTCAACTTTTTCAGTTTGAAAATAGAGAATCTCACCCTTGTGTCTTCCCAGAACAAATATATCAAGACCAGTTGATAAATGTTAAAAACATCCCAGACTTGCCAACATTTTTAGTTTGCAAACAGAAATAACGAGTTTTAACATAGACTTGCAATAGTAGTAGCACTAAGATAACTTTGTGGAGTGGGGCCTCCAGGGTTTTGAAATGAAACATAAGCATTATTAACCTGTGTTTGGATGTAAATAGTATAGCTAACCAGCTTCAGGGGCAGATAGATTAGTGATGATTGTGACGTCATGGCAACCAATGATGTAACAATGGCCTTCAAAGCATTGATACAGTTTCATTGTAGTGTTTTTCCTAGGATGAAAACCATGACAATTATGCTTCTTTTTGTTGTTGTTTGTTCTTGTTCTTGTTTAACGCCGCACTCAGCAATTTTCCATCTATATGACAAGTGTCTGTAAATAATAAAGTCTGGACCAGACAATACAGTGATTGACATCATGAGCATCAATCCATGCAAATGGGATACGATGACATGCATCAACCAAGTCAGCGAGCCTGACCACCCGATCCCGTTAGTCGCCTCTTATGACAAGCATAGTCACCTTTTACGGCAAGCATGGGTTGCTGAAGACCTATTCTATCCCGGAATCTTCACGGGTCTACAGGGATAGAAATTTAGCACTAGCCCTCAAGCCTGATGCCGTTTTACCAATGGTAAAGGTATCCTAAGGGCTGGTAGAATTTCAAACATTTTGGGGGATGTTGCTATATGTTAGCACTATTTGGGCTAGTAGACTTCCTTGGTTAGACAGAAGAATAGAAGTCACAATACCAAATGTCATACACTACAGAACCCAGCTCTTCACATACTTGGTCACTGAAGTGCCCATCGCTTCTTACGGCAAGCATAGTCGTCTTTTACGGCAAGCATGGGTTGCTGAAGACCTATTCTTCATCATGCAAAAACCTGATCATTACATTTTTTTATGTAAGGCACCAGCATTTTGAGAAAACTTGTTCAATTAGAAATTCAATGATCGACCAGAATAGCATGATCATGAATAAAATAATTATGTCAATAATTCCTTGACCCTTGCCACCAATTTGCATATCTCCAGGAGATGTGATGTTAATATGAGGTAGAGTAGAAAACCATCCTGCCATGTCATTTATTTCTCTTTCAGCTAGGACATATATTAAATGTTGCTGCTTCCTGTCATCTCATTTAAGAAAACCCCAGAATTAAACATGTTAAAACCCATGCATCATAGTCATAATTGACTGAGTAATAACATGGGCGTCACAGGCTGATATTTCATCTCTCTTTATGATAACCTCTTTAATTACCGGTTATATAAGAACCAGGAAAATATTATTTAAAAAGTTGCATTTGTTGGGTTAACTTTCACTTTCACTTTTATGATTGAGTAATAATTTAATGCAAAATTAATATACATTTACTTGTCTCAGGTTAGTGGAATTCAGGAAGAACTGGTCAGGTCTTCCTGTGGACTTTTTCCATTAGAAAGATGGCAATTCTGTTGCAGATCATATTTGCTGACTAGTGCAACCTAAATTTAATTCCTAGTGAATGTACAAACATATATAACATTAAAAATATATTGCCTCCTGACTCACATTTTTAAGACACGGATGTCATAATACAGTTAACTATGTTTATAACGAACTCGCTTATAACAAACTGACGGATATAACGAACTTTTTTCATCCCATCCATTTGCTGTATCAATTTATAGATGCTTATAATGAACTGCGGTTATAACAAACTTAAAATAATGGTCACTTTGAGGTGTTATATCCGTAGTTTACTGTAATGCATTTTCCTTAGTAAAGTGCACACTTGTGTATCATAAATGCACAGCCTCCATTCTTGGGTACAAGTTTCGGGAAAACTTGCCAGTTCATGTTTAGTGCGCAGGGAAAGACTACGTCGTATCGTTTCAGGTGAACAAACAGGAGATAACAAACATGGTCAATGAAATCTGAATGTACTGTATGCTAGGCATTGTTTTGAATGCAGAGAAAACAATTACCTTACTGTACTCAAGAAAAAACAGTAATTACAGTAAACAACGTTTATAACAAACACGCTTATAACGAACTGTCGGATAAATACAAACATATTTTTCGTTATAACCGTAGTTTACTGTTACAGTGTAGTTTCTTGTGTCCCCACTATTGAGATGTATCATGAGGTATTGTATCTCCACAAAGTGGATTGTAACAACCCAAGTTATGATGATGAAATCCTGATCCCATCTCGACTTGTTTCTATGCCTGTAAGGGTTGTCCGTGTAGTAAGGGTTGTCTGTGTACATGGATGTGGCATAAATACTGTGCATGGAGGCCAGATGCTGAGTGTATTGATGAGTGGCTGGGGCAGTGGTAATGTACCTAGTCATGTTTACCCAGCTGTGCAGCTGACTTGTCAGATGCTCATCTTTCCAGTCATCAGTCTGGGTGTGATGCTCCTTGGAGGTGTGGAGTGTAGTGATGCTTCATCAGCATCCTGGGCTAGCCGTTTCTGGTGTTCTTGTCACCATGATATTGCTAAAAAAGGACATAAAACCTCACTCACTCACTCACTCACTCACTCACTCACTCACTCACTCAATCACCCACCCAACACCCACTCACCCACTCACCCACTCACTCACTCACTCATTCACTCACTCTCTCACTCACTCACCCAACACCCACTCACTCACTCACTCACTCACTCTTGGCTCATAAGTACTCTTGTACTGGTCCTGTTGAACAAGCCAGACGTTCATTGTGACTTAAGCTACTTGTCTGACTCAGGAGAATGTTCAAAATGTCTTTCCGTCTGGTAGGGTTAGCTTTCAATAGCTCATACAGTGAGCAATATGAGGAGTAAATCTGCTACAAAAGATAGAGTGAGTTCTCACAGGCAGTGTCAGATGTGACCACTAGTCACCTACCGGTAGTTCTTAGACTGCTACTATCTCTCTGAGAATCACTGCAGGTAGGCGGCCTTCAACCATGCATCGAGTTAAATCATCGAGTCTGGCATTTAGATACAAGTGATGACTTTGGTGTTGAAATTATTCTTCCCCCCAGCGAAAATATTTTGTTTACCATGTTTAAGAATTTCGAATTTCATTTCAACTTTCATGTATTATTAGTTTAGTGGGAATACAGGGGGGAGGTGGAGTGCTTTTCTGTTGGTCTGTAATCTGCCCAATCTGATGAAAAGACATAAGGAAAAATTCATCTGGGAAAGTCATCAGCCATAAAGCTTTTGCCAATTTACTAGCATGGCTTTCCTAAACATATACACAAGTGGTGTCACGAAGACCAGTGCAAATGTATGTCACTAGTCCTGGGTTAGTAGCTAGTGCTGCTGGACTGACATGTACAACAAGCACAGCCACAAATGTTAACAGGCATTGAGGACTTATAACCATCTTTGGATTTTTAGTTGTCCTAAGCTCAATTTAGTAGTCTCTAGCTAGTGAACTAGCGTGAATTTCGAAGACTCGAACAGTCTTAAACTTTTAAGACTACTTTCCCAAACACTGCTATCACTGTATCAGCATCATTTTCAGTAGAATTTTGTGTTATATGAATTATTGTTAGTTGGACTTCCTGGACCGAAAAGAATTTTACTAGACTGAGTCATGGGACTAGTGTCGCAAATCTCGGACCGCGGTGCCGCAGTGGCTTTGATCATGTTCGTTAGCAACAGGGTTACCCGTCCTAGACACTATAGACACGAAGTCTTGTTGTTTAATTCCGCATTATATGACGGCAGGCTTAATCTGTAAATAATTGAGTCTGGACCAGACAATGTAGCGATTGACATTATGAGCATTGATCTTCGCAACAGGGATACAATGACATGCATCAACCAAGTCACCCGATCCAGTTATTCACATATTACTGGTTGCAGCATAAGGTAAAATTTAATCAATGGCTCGTTAAGTTCATGTCAGTGCAGTACTAGGAAATGCTCTAATTGTTGTGACTCACTACCATGACAGCGTGTTTGTTTTGGTTGGTTCAGTATGGTAACTATGGTTACAGGGTCCATATCAGGGTATTGTGATAGTGAGTGAGATAGTATTTGACATCTGCAATATTTCAGCCACAAACAGACACAGCGACGAGAAACAGTTACACTTTCATTAAACATCTGAAGAGCATGCTGCACAATAAAACAATAAGATACTTAACAGTACAATGGAACAGTAAAGCGCATGATGCATGTTATATTAATCCATCATTTCTCAACCGGTAATTATTTATTTGAGAGAATCCAAGAAGTGATAGCCCTTCACATCATGTATGTTAAATGTAAGTTTCTCAATAGGAAGTCATCCGCCTGTGTGGATTCCGGGCTAAAATATATCCCTAGCATCCTATGTTTGCTGTAGGAGGCAACTTAAAGATCATATGATCAGGCTTGGTGACGCTATTGATTGCGTATCATCATACCCCTGACTGTGTATCGTTGCTCACAATATTGATCACTGGATTGTCTGGGCAAGACAATTGTGTACAGGCCACTGTCCCATAGCTAGAATATTGCTGAGTGAGGTGTTAAAAGACAAACAAACCATATTTTGTCGCTTGGTAATCATGTTAATTGCTTAGTGAAAGAATCAGAGAAATGATAGTTCACCTGTTCACTACATGTAATTGTAAGCTGTATGTACTGTACACCAGTGACATAGGTCGTGTTCACGAGATCGATCACTGGTTTGTCTGGCCTAGACTTGATTATGTACAGACCAGTGTCACATAGCTGGAATATTGCTGACTGCGGCATTAAACAACAAGCAAACTTCTCACTTCTTAATTATTGTCCATGGTTGAATTAGACAAATGAGAGCCAGTGCCTTTCACTACATGCATCTGATATGTTCACTACATGCATCTGATATGTGAGGACATCAATAGTAATCATCTGGCATGTTCAGAGGAGATCCATGCTCTAGATGTTGTAATTAGTGGTATGTGTTGTCCTCAGTTAGAGATTGTCTCTTGGTGACTGAGGTAATCATTAACTGATAGACTAATATACAGCATCAGTTATAGAAATTAAGGGGGATCCTGGTGGTCATTGAGATTTGATGCATGGTACTTGATTTAAGAAATAACGTCCAAAATATGACGTCATTCCGATGGAGCGTATATTTGAATCTCCACAAGAGACATCATGACAGGACAATGTTTTCTCGTGAAATAAACCACGCTTCGCTCTTTGCAATTTATTGTGTAGCTATCTTATATATTGGGATATATGGAGCCCAAAAATTATTACCTTTCCACAATGGGGTTATGACAAGGACCCCTTGACTTTCATGCATAGTTTCCACCACTGCCACATATATGGGAGCTAGCAGACAATAGGAGTTTTGTTTGAATGACTTGAATGAAATTTGCTAGGATTTTTTCCTGAACTTGGTCTCTCTTTGAGATAGAAACTAGTTCATTTAGGCTGACTGGTGTGTTTACAGTGTTGTTATCAAACACTAGAGAAGTGGGCGTAGAGGAAGGAGGCACACATACTCTCTAGGTTATTGGAGGGACAGATATGAGGTTGACCTATACCTATATGTGGTAGATTAATTATGAGGCTTTGAGGGGAACGTGTGATATCTGTGTGTATTTTGTGTGAAAATAGGTTACATATCTCCATGATGTTTGAGATATGAACCTATCGTATTTATCATGTTTATGTTTCTTTGTTCATGTTGTGAGACTAGATGTGTGTTAACAGAAACATGTGTTCATAAGCAATATTAAAGATTAAGCATGTTTGTTTTTGTTAAATTTTAAAACTTTACGGGGTTCCTAGTTATTCAAATACAGCCGCATCAATCGCCCCTGGATCCTCATATTTTCTAATCCTGCTAAATTGTGTACATTTTTGAAGGGCTGGTTTGTGGCTGTTGAAACTTGTCATGCCAACACTGACACAGGAAAATCATCCCCAAGCCCTATTTTGAACTTGTAAAGATGATATAAGGTTATCACAATTGATGAGGCAGTGTGATTGAGGCTGTGAGATAAATATTGATTCCTCCAGCTGTGACTAAGCCTGGTATGTTGTACATACCATGTGTAGAGCACTCTGATACTGGCTGACCCACCAACAGGTAGATATACTGCGTATTCCCTGGTGACAGATCAACTGTGAGATATGTAGTAGTGTGCTGGTGGTGTATTGAAGAGTTATTCTATCTACAGTGAGAAACTTCTGGAGGGTGTAGTGTACTCTAGTTCACTGTGACATTTGACTGCATGCAGTTCCTGTGAAAACAACGTCAGGTTGGTTGGGCAAATTTGCTGTTGTCGCATCACAATGGATTAGCAACAATAGTTGTGATGGATATTGATAGACGTATGTCTGGCTGTTTCATGTTGCTGGTGAATTACCAGGAGATAGTTCTACGGGCTGGTTTGTATGTGTTGAGTAACATCAATATTATTACTGGACATGGAGCAAATGTAATGCAGCTCTTTAGTTGTACAATCAGTGTTCGAAAATTAACCTGAATGTCAAGTGGTCCTTGTCATAACCTGATGTTGAATGTGTGAGATTTAGGGTTCTCTAGATTCAAATACTAAACATGCTAAAGGGACAAATCACAAGGACACCAGCGACCCCTTTAATTTTGAACACTGCAAATATGAATGCACTTGTGTTCATTTGTCATGACTTTCACTTCCATTAGTGCCTGGCCAAACACATGAAAATTGTTCCTTTGCTGATACAAACTGGAACATTTGACTGAGTCTTGCTCGCCCTTGGTGTTGTATCATCACATTGTCAAGAGATACATATTGTCAGCACTAGGACACAGTTGTTACAGAGTAAGGCTGTAGTGTACTACATATACCATGTATGCTGTGAATTCCTGTTTGTCCTGGGTTGGATACAATAAAGCAATCTTTGCACTAAGATGATCATGACTTCAATACTCTAACACAGACATTCGTCCCATTGTGTGGCCTATCTGAATGGAATCAAATGGACATTACAACACTCCCATGGTTTATTAATCCCAAAATTTGGTCAATCCAGGCGATTTCAAAGTGACTGAAACTCAGTCCATATCGACAAGGCTTTGCTGGACCACGCCGAAGACCCAGGTTCGATTCCCGACATGGGTACAATGTGTGAAGCCCATTTCTCATGTCCCCCGCCGTGATATTGCTGGAATATTGCTGAAAGCAGCTTAACAACATACTCACTCACTTGCTGGACCATGTGTACCAAGACTGGGACGATACTCCAACTGTGCGATCCGATACGTATCACGATACCTTGCTCACGATCCGATATGTATCACGATACCCCGGTACTTAAATGTGTTCTTATCTGTGGTGTGTAAGCCATCTTTTTCATCCAACCACTAATTTGTACATGCCTCCATCTCGTATTAGAATGTTGACAGGTTTAGAAACTAACAGTTTTTGTCCACTAGTCCTTATAATGATAACATACAGCAAAACCCTTAAAATAGGCCAATTTCTACCAGTCCTTAGGATACCTTTACTATTGGGCAGTTTGGTAAGGACTATAGGACTAGTGCCAATTTCTAACGCTGGTTGATATTGAATGGATGTTCCAGACATGCTAGATAGAATTAGAAATAATTCCATGATTTGTTTTTTCTATATTATTTGACCCTATTAAAGGCGTAACTAGATTGTAAAAATCCTTTGACCATGGTCCACAAACAATGCAAGTTCCCGTGTCAAGATCATTATACTGAACTATGGCAATGGTTTGTTTTAAACATATTTATTTCACAGAATGTGTACAGCTGGATTTGTAAACAAGTAAAGACTTGAGTCAATACTGCTCCAGTTGTCATACAATGTCATCAATTAGAATGTACAGTCAAGGGTAAATAACATGGCAATTATTTTGCATAAAAATACAGTTGTCGACTCTGAAAGTACTGAAGTAAAACACTGTAAGCAAATATCAGTTACATGAGAGGTTAAACAAAAGTTTGCATTTAGACAGAATTTGGAAATCTGCCAGAGGCTGATATGGGATTTGTCCACCCTGACTTGTGTTTGCTCCCAACGGCCAGTGATTGTACCATGTATACCATGCTCTCAGGCTTGAATAGGCAGAAGCTGGACTTAGCTGACTAACATTAACAACAGGATCCTACTTCTCAATAGGTTAAGTGGACTCTATATTATGTGGTATTGGTTTATCTGAAGAAGGCACTGACATGACTGAGCCTAGACTATCATACTTACTCCAGATCGATCATGAGGCAGCCCCGTGATGAAGTATCTGCCCCTCACACCAAAATCCTGTTTCGATTCCCCACAAATTAATATATATATATATATATATATATATATATATATATATATATATATATATATATATATATATATATATATATATATATATATAGCTGGTCTATATATATATATATCTGGTCCAAGACCAGTAAACTACAGGAATGATTGGTGGCATTTCGGTGTGGACTACCACTTTTACCATTAGGTAGCAGAGCTTTTATGCAGACTCATGAAAATCCAAATCAACTCTAACCATGGTAAGCTTGCTATGTGGTTCTCAGAATCTGTTGTCCCCTGAGCCTTCACCTACTCACCACTAGATCTATATCACAGGGTGCTGTTTCAGGTCTCTCTGACACTATGTGCCATGATACAAGTGTCATTACATCCTAGAGGTCATGTATGCATACAAGACAACACCTGCAATATGAGAAGCATGTATGTCATATATAAGGTTTTTCAATGGTATGTGCAAGGTTGCTCAACATGGCCTCCAAGGAGGATTTGGGGTTGGAATTGGTCCCCAGTATGCTGATCATAAGCATGATAAGAGCTGACTAAATGCATTGGGTAAAACGGGCTCGGTGATTTGGTTGAGTGCGTATAATTGTGTCTCCATTGTGTGGATTGGTGCTCTTAATATCAATCACTGGATTATCTGGTCCAGAAATTATATTTTTTATTTTTGTTGTAAGCGACTTGTTACTGACGCTCAAATGTCGAAGCAATAGTGAACAGCTTTTGAGTTTTTGATCGGGGGTGGAAAGATTGATGTGAAAAAAACTAATTTAATTAACACACAGGCCGAAAAAAGGAAAATTTATCAAAAACAGTATGACTGTAAAAAAGGAAAACGAACTGTGCAAGATGCATGGTTGAGCGAGTTTGAATAGCTGGAGATGAACGTAGATGATGAGGAATTATTTTGTACTGTCTGCCATAAATAATACCTGAGAACATAAAACTTCATGAAATTTAACAGGGCAAGTGTAAATATTGCAGGACGACTACAGTTATCTACTTGCCCTGCAGGACATGTTGGGTTCAAATGTTGATTATTTTTTTTATATATAGTGTGTATCAAGATTCATATTGTTTGCTACAAACACACTCTTATCTGTAGTGCCATATGTTGATTTGAAAAGGAAACGACCTGTTGTGGAGAAACCAGGAAGTGTTTGTTAATGAGCTATTTATAACTATTTATCAGTGCAGTGGTGTTGTCTTTTATATATCAGCTGTAATGTCGATAGTGTGCCAGAGTGTGGTATAACTGTTTATATTCCCAAGTCAGATAGTGACACAGATGTTGCATGAATCTAGCTTACAGGCAGATGGGGTAGTTGGCTTACTGATATGTGTTGTTGCAATTGAATGTTCTCAGGGATATATATAGACCTGCTCAGAGCCATAGTCGGCTTCATGTCTGCAAGAAATGTCAGTACAAATTCCCAATTTGGAATCAAACATTCCCCAATTTATCTTGTTCAGGTTAATACGGTTATAACTAATGATATGGTTTGCTCTGGGGACTTGAAATTCACTAGTTAAGAGAGAGGGGGTTAAATGTGAATTTTACATTATTGCATTAAGAGCAGTGATAGGAACAATACTTTCATCTAGGAACCTACCTGCTAAGAACTTTAGAAAAAATGCCAACTTGTGTCAAATTAATTATTGTTTTCTTATGTGCTTCCCAGCCAGGGTCACTTAGTTTAGAACCTTAGACTATGACATTATGAATTCAAATAATTTTGATATGTTGACATCTGTCCATATGTACATGCTGTAGATCAACGATCAATGTGGCAGGTATGGTTGTTAAGTTATGGACATTAATAGGCATGATGGGTGATTGTCAGGTCATGCATTGTACATGTTGTACATGTTGTAGGAACTGTGATGAGGGTCTATATGAAATGAATTATGCCATGTATGAAGATAGCTTGACTTTAATCATATTAATGAATATAAAACAGGCATGATCATGATAAGGGACAATATATGCTATGTATCATAAAAGCATAAATGCCAAAATGTTGGAATAGCATCAGAAAAGATCTTCCAGGCTCTGATCAACAAACATAATAAACATGATGAAGTTGAATAAGTCATTGTGGGACAAGGTCAGGTTACAGTATGACCTCTGTTTTGTTTTCTGATGTTTGTTCCTCTCAACCCCTGTGGGGTTTCCAGGTTAGAATCAGTTCTAAATCAAAAGTCAAAAGACATGACCTGATTGCCATACTTTAACATAGGCAGTCATAGCACTAAGTTGTTTTGTACAGCGGCACCCAGGTAGGTCTGCATGGTCATGCTTGGTGACTTTACCTATAGCATGCCATTGATGCTCTGACAGTGTGACGTTGCTCATTATTGCTCATGATATCAATCACTGATTTGTCTGGACCAGACACTATTAACTACAGGTCACTGTCATTTGACTGGAAAAGTGTTGACTGCAGCATGCGAACAACAAACAAACAAAACCTCCTCAATTCCATGTCAGACCTGGCTTCATTAAATGGTGATGCATGTAAAGATATTCACCACACGCTGGGAGGGGTAACTCGGATACTCGGGTCGGGTGGGTCCTGTGTAGGACCCGGGTACCCACTGTACTACTCGGACTCGTGATTAGATATGTGATAAACTGTTTAATGACAAAAACTCACTATAGCTCAGTGGTTACGCTACAAGTAGCTAATGTCGCATTTCTCTCTGACGATGCACACATTCCTTTTGACTGTATATGTTTCAGTAAAGATAAAGCTTCCGTTAACTTCAGTGTACCCATGATCTGATTGTTTGATACATATATGTATCGAAATAGTTTTTGCCAGGGCTGCGGTAAAACAATTCCCAGTCACAGAGTTTGTTCCCAACTCTTGAGACCTACAGGGAGGGGTCAGATACCTGGGTAGGGTTGGGTAATAGGGGGTCGGGTACCCGGTTAGTAATATTGGACTCGTCCCAGCCTTACGCTGCACCAGTATTGGCACATACCTGTTGCTGGTCATTCATTTTGAAGCAGTTGCGAGTTAAATCATATGAATCCTTTTGCACAGAGTGAAGTAAGAACATGAATTATATCAGGAGTGTTCAAACCGGTCACCATGGCCACAGGAAGAGCCAATTCCTTTATACTGACTGGTGGATGTTTGACCTGAAGCTCAGGAGAGGAAATGAGAATATAATTATAAGTAGAACCTATCAGTATAACATCCTATGTTGTAATGTATGTTGGTCTTTTGAACCTTGGTGCGGGGTGCTTGTGGTCACATCTCACTGTTGCTCTCTGTTTAGGATGTACAGCTGGAATATTGCTGAGTGCAGCATTAAACAACAAACAAACAAACAAACAAATCTGTTGAGGATGTATAGCTGCAATATTGCTGAGTGCAGCGTTAAACAACAAACAAACAAAGCTGTTCAGGATGTATAGCTTGAATATTGCTGAGTGCAGCGTTAAACATCAAACAAACAAACAAAACTGTTGAGGATATTCACATTTTACTTTGTCCGCCCACTACTTATGGAGAGAATGCGCGTGGGAGTAGAGTTTCTATTTAAAATTGTACCCAAATTACACATGTGTGTGTAACAATTTTTTTAAGTTATTGATATTGTGAAAGGAAGCTACTAGTATCCTGACAAGTATCTACACAAACAAAATATTTGTTCTTTGACTAAATTCCTCAAGTGTATTATTCTTAGTAGATTGGTTCTCATCCAAACATGATGTAATGTAGCAAGAATTCTCTGGAAATATCATGCTAACACCAGCTAAGTGGGAAAGAATGACTTTCTGTATTGCAAACAACATTAATCCCTGCTGGAAACTTCGAAGAGATGCTGGTGACCTTGAGGTTTTGAGCCATGGTATTTGCATCTAATGCACAACAAGTACGTCAAACTGTTGCACTCCAGTGTTTGAAGTTCACCTTGTCACTACATTTTTGTTTTGTTTTCCTCACAGTGATATTGCTAAAAGCAGTGTTAACCTCATTCATTCTCACTCACTCACTCACTCATGTTCTTTCACCCTGAGTAGACCATGGGGACGTGAAGAGCAGTTGTGTGGAAGGTCTGATTGTTGCTCACACACAATGGTGGGACACAATAGAGAAGTGTAGCTTCGAACCTGACTGTGCATACATAAAAGTCGGTTTTGAGTAATGTTGGCTGTTTGTTTCAGATACTTGATACTTGCTGATTGTACACGTGCGTGAGGTGTCCACGCTGTAGCCAGTGATGCCATCTACAAGCAAGGCAGACTACTACCAAGTCCTTGGGCTTCCGCGCAGTGCTACTGAAAGCGATATAAAAAAAGCGTAAGTAGAACTCTGAATCCAAGCCAGGTTTAGAACACTGGGTTAGGCCAGTGGTGTGGGTGCTGGCCTTTTCATGTTGGCCATAGACATAAAGAAAATCATGTTTTTTATAACAGAGCATGCGTCAGTGTAACTTAGAAGTGTTGTTCCATGTATGCAATTAGGAGTAGTTTAGTGTTACCATCTCCATCATCAGCTATGCTACTAGACCAAACAGCATTTTACTTGACTCAGGCTTCGGACTAGTGGATTACATCATAGACTGTAGGGCTGCAACGAATACACTATGAGGCAAAGATGATTCATATCACGAATATAGGGAAACGAATTCATACGAATATTTATTCATGAATACAATAACGAGTCAGCAGTTGATGTATGATTTATTATATTCAGTGAAAAATAACAACATAAATTATTTGACATGGTTGGATAATTAGTAATATATTATACATTTATATACTGTATTTATCCAGGTACTAGTATCTGCTCAAATACATTATAATGACCGGTGACCACAATACTGTCAAATTATATATATGAGTGTTGTCTTTAAAGAAATCTCTGCATATAATATGTTCTTATGGATATTTTTAGGTACAAGGTATGTAGATGCACATGACTGCATATTCGTAAATATTCGATTCTAATGACCACAATTAACAAATTCAATTCATGAATGGATACGGTTCGATTCTCCGAATACGCGAGTGAATCGTAACAGCCCTAATACATTGTTATCACCATATCTATAGTATATATAGTATGGGGAATATTTTCTGAAGCTGAACCCTTATGATATCCTGAGGTTGAATGCTGTCAGATTTTGTTGAATGCTGAAGCGGATATAGCAGATCTGTATTGTAATTATGCAACAGGTTGTCAGTTTTCATGGATGTATGGGATGTGTTTACACTTGTGCGAGCAGACCACGTACACCTTGTAGTCAAACAATGACGAAACGAATGGATCAGTCTGACTCGGTGACCTGGGTTAGGGAATGTCAAGGTACACTGACAGTATGGATCTTGTGGATAATGGATAATATCAATCATTGGATTGTCAGGTCAAGATATGATTATATACTGCCGCCGCTGGGAAGCTGGAATATTGCTGAGTGTGGTGTGTAACAACAACCACTCGCGCTCTTCCAAAACTGTGTCAACCCCCGCACAATAGATGCCAGAATTAATTGGTTTGTACTGAGAGGTACTGGCAACTGTATTAAGTGACTGCTTTGCTGACATTGTGGCTGTTGGTTATACCCAGTTGAGGTTACACTCAACCAAATGTTTTCCCATAGACTTCTATAGTAACGTTATGATTTTTTTTTAAATAACTAAGCATTCAACAGCTATTACCTGTATGTGTGTGCACAGTTTGGCCTTAGAGCAGCAATAAAAAAAATAAAAATGACTAGCTTAGTCAGCTCCTTTTCCGAGTACCGGAAGCTAAACACACCACCCCCAGTTTCGCACCAAATGTCACCTACTTGAAAATAGCTGTGGTCACATTCAGCATAAGTCATCATGTTGAAAAAGACAGTACTAAATATAGAAAAACATGGTCAGTTTTAATAACTGGATGGATGTACATTTGAAAGACATAAAAATCTTACAGAATATCCTCCAATCACAGCCTGCAGATATCTCTCGATCTACACTGAAGGCTCCCTACGAAAACTGCACTGTCCAAACTGGTTCTGATTTGGTGTAGTAGAACCTGTAGGCCACGATAACCCACATACATGGCATAAGCCCACAGACTGCTATAACCCACATACATGGCATAAGCCCACAGACTGCTGTAACCCACATACATGGTATAAGCCCACAGACTGCTATAACCCACATACATGGTATAAGCCCACAGACTGCTATAACCCACATACATGGCATAAGCCCACAGACTGCTATAACCCACATACATGGTATAAGCCCACAGACTGCTATAACCCACATACATGGCATAAGCCCACAGACTGCTATAACCCACATACATGGCATAAGCCCCAAGACTGCTGTAACCCACATACATGGCATAAGCCCACAGACTGCTATAACCCACATACATGGTATAAGCCCACAGACTGCTATAACCCACATACATGGCATAAGCCCACAGACTGCTATAACCCACATGCATGGCATAAGCCTACAGACTGCTATAACCCACATACATGGTATAAGCCCACATACTGCTATAACCCACATACATGGCATAAGCCCACAGACTGCTATAACCCACATACATGGTATAAGCCCACAGACTGCTATAACCCACATACATGGTATAAGCCCACAGACTGCTATAACCCACATACATGGCATAAGCCCACAGACTGCTGTAACCCACATACATGGTATAAGCCCACAGACTGCTGTAACCCACATACATGGTATAAGCCTACAGACTGCTATAACCCACATACATGGCATAAGCCTACAGACTGCTATAACCCACATACATGGCATAAGCCTACAGACTGCTATAACCCACATACATGGTATAAGCCCACAGACTGCTGTAACCCACATACATGGTATAAGCCTACAGACTGCTATAACCCACATACATGGTATAAGCCTACAGACTGCTATAACCCACATACATGGCATAAGCCCACAGACTGCTATAACCCACATACATGTATAATCCCACAGACTGCTATAACCCACATACATGGTATAAGCCCACAGACTGCTATAACCCACAAACATGGTATAAGCCTACAGACTGCTGTAACCCACAAACATGGTATAAGCCCACAGACTGCTATAACCCACATACATGGTATAAGCCTACAGACTGCTATAACCCACATACATGGCATAAACCCACAGACTGCTATAACCCACATACATGGTATAAGCCTACAGACTGCTATAACCCACATACATGGTATAAGCCCACAGACTGCTATAACCCACATACATGGTATAAGCCTACAGACTGCTATAACCCACATACATGGTATAAGCCCACAGACTGCTATAACCCACATACATGGTATAAGCCTACAGACTGCTATAACCCACATACATGGTATAAGCCCACAGACTGCTATAACCCACATACATGGTATAAGCCCACAGACTGCTATAACCCACATACATGGCATAAGCCCACAGACTGCTGTAACCCACATACATGGTATAAGCCCACAGACTGCTGTAACCCACATACATGGTATAAGCCTACAGACTGCTATAACCCACATACATGGCATAAGCCTACAGACTGCTATAACCCACATACATGGTATAAGCCTACAGACTGCTATAACCCACATACATGGTATAAGCCCACAGACTGCTATAACCCACATACATGGTATAAGCCTACAGACTGCTATAACCCACATACATGGCATAAGCCCACAGACTGCTAGAACCCACATACATGGTATAAGCCCATGTCCCCTGACTTTTCTATATTTTTTTTTCTTATGAGAAAGTATCTTTTATTATTAGAAAAATTACAACCATGTTTGTGATTGCATGACGAGTCATATATCAAGAATGGCTGAAACGGGGGCTTTTGCGAATCAACACAAAGCACACTCATTCCAGACGAAGAAATCCTTAGATCTTACATTCAGCATCGTGAATGTCAAACTGCCCCTGTTTCTTGATGAATATTCTGTTTTGGTTATCTTCAGCAGATCTGTCCATTATCTTCGTTGACAAGGTGAGCCCTGAGGGCCTGTTGCATTGTCGCCCTGTTAATTAGTCTGTGGTCAATATTGAGTTTGCGTGATTAGGAAATCCATTATATGTGATTCATGCCCAAAATGATTTCATGAAGTATGGAGAATTATTTTGGTTTCAAACTCTCATCTCATCTAACGGTTGAGCTGTGTGCACTGTTTAGGAAAAAGTGGTACAGTAGTGCTTGTTATTCATGACCAACACAGCTGCAGGGAACTAGGAGTGTCTGATTATGTTGCAACACTAAATACCTCAGTCATGGATCATTGCTTTCTCAAAGACCGAAACATGCCTCCGCTTTGGTGAACAGAAACAAAAGTATCCTGCACCTCCCCCCTTCCTCGTGCTGAACTCCTTGGTAGACGCGGCCAGAAATACACCTCACCACATGATGGCTGAAGTTGTTGGTGTCTCTCAGGGCCCGCCAGAACTGGAGCTGTTTGTACACGCGTCAAGTGGTTGAGTCATAACATCTAGTCTCACCTTCCATTTGGCTGCTGTAATCGTACCTAATGGCCCTCATAAGAGAACCTTTTTTGAATGGAGTAGAAGTTAGGGGGAACCACTTCAGCAGGAGGTTTTTGGATTTTGTACACACCTGACACACATTTTGACTGCTTACCCTTGCCAAATATAGCCATAATACACACCTTAGCCGGACACATCCTGTACCTGAAGCTGACACCCGTTACCCTAGCCTGACACCCATTACCCTAGCCTGACACCCCTTACCCTAGCTTGACACCCCTTACCCTAGCCTGACAGACCCCTTACCCTAGCTTGACACCCCTTACCCTAGCCAGACACACCCCTTACCCTTGGCTGACACACCCCTTACCCTAGCCTGACACCCCTTACCCTTGGCTGACACACCCATTACCCTAGCCTGACACCCCTTACCCTTGGCTGACACACCCCTTACCCTTGGCTGACACACCTCTTACCCTAGCCTGACACACCCCTTACCCTTGTCTGACACACCCCTTACCCTGGTGTGACAGCCCTTACCCAAGCCTGACACACCCCTTATCCTTGCTTGATACACCCCTTACCCTTGGCTGACACACCCCTTACCCTAGCGTGACAGCCCTTACCCAAGCCTGACACACCCCTAATCCTTGCTTGACACACCCCTTACCCTAGGCTGACACCCCTTACCCTAGTGTGACAGCCTTTACCAAAGCCTGACACACCCCTTATCCTTGCTTGACACACCCCTTACCCTCTTGGCTGACACACCCCTTACCCTAGCGTGACACCCCTTACCCTAGCCTGACACACCCCTTACCCTTGGCTGACACACCCCTTACCCTAGCCTGACCCCCCTTACCCTAGGCTGACACCCCTTACCCTAGGCTGACACACCTTACCCTAGACTGGCACCCCTAGCCTGACACCCCTTACTCCAGCCTGACACCCCTTACCCTAGCCTGACACCCCTTACTCCAACCTGAAACCCCTTACCCTAGCCTGACACCCCTTACCCTAGCCTGACACCACTTACCCCAGCCTGACTCCCCTTACCCTAGCCTGACACCACTTACTCCGGCCTGACACCCGTTACCCCAGCCTGACACCCGTTACCCCAGCCTGACACACCCTTTACCCTAGCCTGACACACCCGTTACCCTAACCTGACACCCCTTACCCTAGCCTGACACCCCTTACCTTAGGGTGACACCCTTTACCCCAGCCTGACACCCCTTACCCCCAGCCTGACACCCGTTACCCTAGCCTGATACACACCTTACTCTAGCCTGACACCTTACCCTAGCCTGACACCCCTTACCCCAGCCTGTCACAACCCTTATCCTCACTTGACACACCCCTTACCCTCGCTTGACACACCCCTTACCCTCCTTAACACACCCTTTACCCTTGCTTGACACACCCCTTACCCTTGCTTGACACCCCTTACCCTAGCCTGACACCCTTACCCTAGCCTGACACACCCCTTACTCTAGCCTGACACCCCTTACCCTAGCCTGATACCCCTTACCCTAGCCTGACAAACACCTTATCCTTGCTTGACACACCCCTTACTCTAGCCTGACACCCCTTACTTTAGCCTGACACCCCTTAGCCATACCTGACACGCCCCTTACCTTAGCCATACACGACACGCCCCTTACCTTAGCCATACACATTTGCTACACAAGCGAGAAACACTTTCCCCAGGTAGGCACTTCCCTTACCCTACCCTGACACACCCTTACCTTAGTGTGACACACTCTTCATGCACTTGCATACCCCTTACCTTCACCTTATCCTTTCCAGACACCCCCTTTATTTAGCCAGAAATGCCCCGCATCACCAACACCTTTCCATCTCAGTAGGTCACTACTCCCTCCCCTCACTGTCTCACTTCTCCCTGCCCCCCTCCCAATCGGCCCCAACAGGTGAGTCTGTAGGTTAACTGTAGTACGTACCCCTGGTGAGGACCATGTGTCAGGAGTTATTAATAAGTTCCACATGCTGCTGCAGGAAGCCCAGCTAGGCTTCACTCCAACACAAATTGGTCTCAGTTGGAAGAGGGTCAGGATCGGTTGGCCATTAATTGGCTTAACCTTTATCTTCTCACAGATCTCACCGATATTATAAAATGTTACAATCCATAAAATTAAGAAGAATTTTGAATCTTCAATGGAGTTTCTCCAAGTGGATTCCATGAGTTTGAAAGAGTGTGTGATTGACGATGTAATCTGAAAATGATGTGCCAAGAGTCATGATAGTTCACCCCACTCCCATTAGGCTGTTTTATTGGACTGATGTGGCAGTAACCCTAGCTACATCAGCTGACTGTTGCTTCTTAATTAGGATCTTTTTCTGGATGCCTCACATCTATCAACAGCACTGTTGGTTCTACACCGTTTGATAATCTTATTGTGAATTTGAAAGGAAATTGTAATACTTGAGAAGAAGCCATTTTCAGTGTTAACGCTGTCTCCCTGTGTAGAGGAAAATGTGTAGTAAGTCTAGCAATGAGTTATTCCCCGTCATGTTATCCCGTTTATTCTCAGTTTATTCTCGTCTGATGAGGGAGCTATTTATAGCTAGGTTCATCCATCAGATGTGCCAACCTGAGAACGTGAGGGGAAATTAACGATGGGACATTCTGCTTCAGATGCATGTTGTTTATAAATGTGTGCTGAGTTCTTCGTTGCTTCAGTGAAACATTACAATCTTTCTAGTATTCTTATATTTTGCCTTTCCTTTCCATTTAGTCATCCATCAGTTCATCATTCTGTAAATGATGATTGACACAGTCTTTATGAACGGTTTCTGAGGTAGTCCCCCCACCCCACTGTTGTCATAATCATGATCAAAGCTACTGATTAGATGCACACTGTGTGGCAGTGATTTGCTAGCGACAAACGGCATTAGGACATGATTTTATCCCTTTTTGATAGGACATTCATCTGTATCATTACGACCACCTCCACGTTAAGGGGATGATGAAGGAGTGGTTGGCTCGGAGTCAGCGTAGTGTTAGAGTGTCTCAGTGGGCTAGCACTATCAAACCGGCATAAGTGTGGAACATTACAAGCATTCGCGCATGCACACACGTTTGGTCGCTATATTATAAGTGTTATATTCTTGAAGACAACATTAAGCCCCATTTCATTGTGTCTATAGTCTGGAAGGTAATTTAAGGTACCAACGTTTACTACAATATCTGAAAAACTATTGGACCTACTCCAGTCAAAGTTGGTATGAGATTATTAAACAGTCATACATAACTGGATATTACATTTAAAGACAATCGGTGCATGAGTCTATTTAGCTATCACTATATTTCATCAACAACCCGACCTGTTCGTCACGGGTGGAACGAGCATTCATTGAAAAAGCCATCTGCATAATGCTACCCCTGCGTCACAGGGCCATATGACACAGTTGAACCAATCAACTCAACTCGAAAGGGTGCACGGGAATCACGCACACACGAATACAGTGTTGGCATTGGGCGTCTCAACGTGCGTGATTCTCGCGCATATATCGTATCGTGACCTTCCTGTATCGTTGCAGCCCTACTGTATTGTGTTACAGATAGTGCGTCTAGTGTTAATGACGCTCCTGTATTGTGTAGCAGATAGTGTGTCTAGTGTTAATGATTCTCCTGTATTGTGTTACAGATAGTGTGTCTAGTGTTAATGACGCTCCTGTATTGTGTTACAGATACAGGAAACTAGCGCTCAAATGGCATCCAGACAAGAACCCAGACAAGAAGGATGAAGCCGAGAAAAAATTCAAAGAAATCTCTGAGGCATATGAAGTTTTGTCAGACAGTAAGTGGATGTGTTAGGACACCAGGCAGAAAGTGGGTACCTGTAAGGACACCAGGCAGAAAGTGGGTACCTGTAAGGACACCAGGCAGAAAGTGGGTACCTGTAAGGACACCAGGCAGAAAGTGGGTACCTGTAAGGACACCAGGCAGAAAGTGGGTACCTGTAGGGACACCAGGCAGTAAATGGGTACCTGTAAGGACACCAGGCAGAAAGTGGGTACCTGTAAGGACACCAGGCAGAAAGTGGGTACCTGTAAGGACACCAGGCAGAAAGTGGGTACCTGTAAGGACACCAGGCAGAAAGTGGGTACCTGTAAGGACACCAGGCAGAAAGTGGGTACCTGTAAGGACACCAGGCAGAAAGTGGGTACCTGTAAGGACACCAGGCAGTAAATGGGTACCTGTAAGGACACCAAGCAGTAAATGGGTACCTGTAAGGACACCAGGCAGAAAGTGGGTACCTGTAGGGACACCAGGCAGAAAGTGGGTACCTGTAAGGACACCAGGCAGAAAGTGGGTACCTGTAAGGACACCAAGCAGTAAATGGGTACCTGTAAGGACACCAAGCAGTAAATGGGTACCTGTAAGGACACCAGGCAGAAAGTGGGTACCTGTAAGGACACCAGGCAGAAAGTGGGTACCTGTAGGGACACCAGGCAGTAAATGGGTAACCAGTAGTGTGTAGATTCCCAATAGGGGATATAAACAGTTTGAGGGTACCCAGTGCCAAACATATTAAAAGCTGCCCCGTCCCCACCTCCCCAACAAAGCCCAGAGCATTAGAATTAGCTGATATCTGAGAATAAACACTGACCATGGCAGCCATGTCAGTTAAATAGCAGATGAGCATCATCGTCAGTATGCTGGTGGCCTCATGCAAGCTGTCACTGCAGCATGGCTGAATGGTGTGGCCGAGCTAACTGCCCATGTCATTGTACTTGGAGACTGGATGCAACCACTGACCCTCACTCACTCCCTCACTCACTCACTCACTCACTCACTCACTCACTCACTCACTCACTCATATTGGTGTTTCAGAACAGAAGAGGGAAGTGTATAACTTATACGGCAAGGATGGCTTGTCGAATCCCTCGTACACAAATGACGACTTCAATGACTTCAGCCACGCTGGTTTCCACTTCACGTTCCGCAGCCCAGAGGAGGTCTTCAGAGACTTCTTCGGAACAGACGATCCATTCGGGAACTTCTTTGGTATGCCCATTTTACATATTCCGTGGCATTTGCCACACGTTATATTCAGTGCTATGACAACTCTCTGTTCTGCTTCAGGATGTGGTCCTGAAGAAGCAGGAGTTCTACAGAATGTGTATCTGAAGCTATTACCATGATGAAAAGCTGTTGCATGTTAATTCATCCGAAACAAAATTGTTACAAAAGAAGCAACACCATTGTGCCAGTACAGCACTCAAATGATCACTTTCTCAGAGGAGCGATTCTTATACTATATAGTAAATAGAGCTTGGAGAGAATGAGGTTTTCTTTTGTTAATGGTGAGGCAGGGGTAAGAACTCACACACAATAAGTAAGTCATAGCACATGAGCAGACATGGCAGATTGTCTTGAGGTTGAACTGATATTACAGATTGTCTTGAGTCTAATCAGACAAATATTTACCAGTGACTATGGCCAGTACCCTGGCTTAAGGATGTTGTAAACATGTTTTCCTGATAACCCCTAAGTTTCAGCTTCTGATGCCTGTGACGATGACCCTAGTAAGTATTCGGAGCCCTTTCGGTACAGTCAAGGCGATCACAGATACAAAAGGTCCCCCTGCTTGTCATAGGCCGTGTCTGAAATGAGGATTGGGTAGTCACAATGGCTGCCAAGTCCTGTCTGCTTTGGCGTAACTGATTGAGTGTCATCATGCCGAGCATTGTTGCTGGTCAACCCCTTGGTCATTGGGGCATGGAATCTGCCCTCAGATCAGAAGGTTTGGGATTCAGGACCTGGAACTTTCATGTCCGCTGTAGCTACATCATCAGTTTCCCTCGCTGATTTGGTTGATGCATGTCATCGTATCCCAATTGCGTGGATCGATGCTCATGATGTCATTCACTGGATTGTCTGGTCCAGACTCAATTATTTACAGACCGCCGTGATATAGCTGGAATATTGCTGAGTGTGGCGTTAAACAACAAAGATGGAAACAAACATCAGTTGTTGATATATGATCATTAGTATGGGTTACGTATATCATGCAGCCAACCATATGGAATATTCCGATGTGATAACCAGAATGCCAGCCGAGCTGTATGCTTGGAGTAAGTACTACGGTAAGTGGTGTACGGGATGCACTGATAGTGATACACCTACACACAACAAGGGGCACGGAAACACCCAGGCCTTCTTGCCACATTTCCACTTGTCACCTGTGATAGCAACAGCCCTAAGTCACTCTCTATCACCCACGATAGCTTCGTGTTTCAAAACTTATCATTTACAGATTCCAAACTCATATTTGGAATAAGATGAAGCCTTTTATAAGAGATAAGTACAAGCAATAATTACCTTTGGGTCAAAGGTAAAGTAAAGTTAATAAACATTTGATTCTTTCATATGACTATTCTCCGTCATGCTTCATGGTATGATAGATTAACTATAGTAATATGAAAGAATCGAGCGTTCCTTAACTTCTTTTGAGTAGTATATCAAAAGAGGTTCAGATGGACGTATGGCTTTAGCTGCTGGTATTAGGGGTGAAGGGAAATGTGACATGGGTCAAAGGTCAGCTGACTGACATGGGTATATTTTGTTGTTGTAGGTGGAAGCAATGGAGACTTCAATGGCTCGATGTTCGAAAATTCTTTTACAGGCTTCCCAGGGGGTTCTAGTGTATTTTCTTCCTCATTCTTCGACTCTGATCCATTCGCATCTTCTGGGTAAGTACAGTTACCTCCCTTTGAATGCTGCAGTAGACGACAAATTGACAGGGAGTATCTGGCTGTCATGGAGCCCTGACTGTGGATACTTAACAAGGCAGGCTTTGACACTGGCGTTCATGTTCTGCTGTCCATTATCTGTTTCCAGAACAGTTAGTTTAACCTGCAACTATCAAGGTTCGATGTAGTTTATCTTAAAAAAAACATTAACAGAAGGCAGCTCAGGCTTTTCTCACCATTAGATAGCATTTTCATATTGAAAAATATTTCCATAGAATAGAATCTGTTCTGGAATCTGATCAATCAAAACTACTTTCTGAAAATTGGAGTTTAACATTCATAACGCCACCAGTGTAATACGTCCTGTAGTGAGTATCCACAGTTTGTTATCATCACATTTTCATTACTCCGACTCAGTGGAGTTTACTGTAGGATTGCATGGTTGGCTGTAGTGTATCTGCTTCTGTACAAGCTGTAGTGTCTAGGGCAGGGAAGGGCTGGGTCGTCAGGGAAACAGTTCCTAGGCTTTAGTCTCCTCTACACTTCAGTAGTTTTTTTCATGGATCCTTCAAGAAAAGGGTCCCTTATAGAATATTTTGTTTTTATAGAGTTTCTGAAGAATTCTTTGACTTTTCTTTAGCATTCCTTCTAATCTAATTTTGTTTCTGATAGATTTTTGTAGAATTCTTTGAATAAAAAAACATTTCTAGTACTATATTATCAATAATACAGTATTATTTTTATTTGATTTTTTTTATGTTAATACTTTAGTATTTTTGTTTTGAATTATTGTCATGATTTTTGTCATGATTTTTGTATTCGTATTTTTCTCTGATGCCATTCTATGTTCATAGGGCTTTGTTATCTTGTTCTGTAGTCTTTTATCTGTTGGTGTTTCCTTTCTAATATGTAGGATGTAGGGCATATACTATATAGCTGCTGCTATGTTGGGGACACTCTGGGTTGTATTTTCTGTCTCTCTTCTGTCCTTGAACATATATTTATGACTGGATGTACCCGGTACAGGCTCTATATGTATTGTGATGCACAGTGTACATACACTCTTGCTACCAGGTATATATGAATCAAAACTAGAATAATACTCCATGAGTAATACCTCTATTAATACTTACATCTGTAATATTCATTGATAAAATCTTTCATCAGAAAGATTAAAGTAAATAGTTTTCAAGGATTTTGTTATGAGGATATGAGCAAGTAATTATTTTTTTGATTTGCTGACACATACCTGTATTTATGTCAGTGTTTTTCCTAAGTCTGTATTTGATACATATCATCTTCATCATCATCCTCAAGAGTAAATATGACAGTCACAAGTTTTATCCACCACACACTAATATTACTACTCTACATTTGACTATGGTTCTGTGTTGTGATATTGTTCTGATTGGTGATTGGTCCAACTGCACTTTAGCTGTTTCATTTGTTTTGGTTCGTATTTCTTCTGTACATGTATCATGCATGGCATGGCATTTGTTCAGTTATCATCACAGTAGTGTTGAGATTTTTTCTTTGCATGTCCTGTTGGTTTTTGCAATACTCAGTCAGCATTTAATCTTGCAGTGTTGTTTTGTCAAAGCTGAGCATCTAAGATCATTTTGTTCGTCCTTGCTGATTTGAATGTTTGACATTAACTATTATGATGCTGTTATATGTGTTTTTGATGTAAGATTCACACTGTATATATACCATCTTCCTTGATGTTAGTCCCTAAACCAGGGCGTTATGTGTCGTTTCACTTCACCCATTTGCCCTGTGTAAGGAGGTTATTAGATGATTGTAACATGTGTATACTGACCCCTCAATTCGACAGAAGGGATATACCAGGGGGGTGTATAGCAATAATTCCCTAGTTGAGAGTGTCTGTGTCAGTTGTATTCCACCCCTGAGATGCTCCAGTCGTCCACTGCATCACAAGGCGGATGAAGTAGTTGAAGCCTAGTTGGCCTTGCTTGTGTAACCATGGTAAACTAGACTGAGCACATTTCTAAATGAAGGAAGAATTACTCTTGGTATAGTCTTCACGACACCCATTGCTGCACACGCTTCTAATCCTGCTACATGCTTACTATTGACATTTTGCATTCATTTCAGTCAAGCTATCATTTCCAGAAGCATGTTAGAGCAAAAGAATAGCAATAAGAAGTCAATGTGCGTGTGCTGCAGTTTTCACAAATAATTTGGAATGACTTTGATTTTATGTTAAATCCGTATAATTTTAGGTGTATGTATTTTCAATAAGGGGCTCAAGGTATAACATACACTTCTAGCCATAAGAGTTTTCATCCTACTGTTTAAGATATTTTGAAAGGTTAATGTAAGCATCAGCCGAATATTATCGAAACCTTTAAATGTCTTATTTGAAAGAATGGTATGCACTGATTTAAATGATAACGTTGAGGACTTGAGCCATGTTAAGTAAGTGTTCAGTATGTGTTTGTGTGTACAATGTGTCGATGTGGAGCGAGGTGAGACTCGGTAGCAACTATTGTGTCCGGGCTGTCATACCTGCATGGCTTCTCGGCCGGCATGCGGCCCTCTCTGACTCATCAGGGGGATATGGCAATTTGTTTGGAATCATTTTTGTAATTAAATGTCATGAATTAAAAAAATTAAAATTTACAAAAAATTAAAAATCTATAAATGTAATAAACATGATTAATGTTATTTTGCATTATTACAAGTTCACAATGTCTCTGAATTTTACAAGTTCATAATTCTTGATGAAATAATTTGTTTGGTAATTTTTTCTTTAACTTTTTCTAGGTCTATAAACTCTAATTTTAAGAACCTTGAGCCAATGTGCTGCCCCCTGTTTGAGTCAGAACCTAGTTAGATACGACATGTACTATGTGACCAATCTCATTGGTTGATGGAGGCACAAGCCTCTCTCTGGGAACTAAGGACTTCACCAAAGGATGTCAGGATAGAGTTGTCTCCCTTGTCATCAAGCGGACATGTTTCAGTATGTGGCGGCCACACCGTCGTCGCCGCGGTGACCAGCCCGGGGGACGGCGCCAGGAACGTATGCAGCAGCGCATGCAACCCACCAGCTACAGCCACCCCGTGAGGGGCTTCGTGCCCCGCATACACACTGGGTTTGGCTTCTCCTCCATCTTTGATGACCCTTTCTTCGGACTTTCGGCCTCGCCAGGGTAATTCCTCCTCCGTATAGATTGAAGCATGGCGTCTCATCGCATGTATAGTCAGTCGAACCTCCTGTTGTCTCCCTGTTTCTGTGTGACCGCGAATGATCTTCGCTTTAACTGTAGAGTAGGCCACAGTATATTATTAGATTCACATCCTCATTTGTCAAAACTTTGAGGCAGGAGGAATTTTATTAATTTTTTTCTCTGCGCCCATTAAGTGTTGCCATATGTAATTTGCATGAAGCATGAATGGTTGACCATAAATTTGTATAGTGTATATAATCGAGTCAGAATTAGGCAACGTCAGAATTTTCTACACATGTAGGTACTTTTGGAGACCACAAAATGATGTGAGGCGGGGATTTTGGTTGTAAGTGCAGACCCGTGAAGATTCCGGGGTAGAATACTTGCCGTAAAAGGCGACTATGCTTGTCGTAAAAGGCGATCGGGATCGGGTGGTCAGGCTCGCTGACATTGATCCCAATTGATCCCAATTGCGTTGATCGATGCTCATGATGTCAATCACTGGATTGTCTGGCCCAGACTCGATTATTTACAGACCGCCGTCATATAGCTGGAATATTGCTGAGTGCGGTGTTTAAAAACAAACAAACAAAATAAGCAAAAAGTAAGTGTAGATGAGGATGGAAATCTAATGATATTTTCTTATGGCTTTATGTGCCAGTTACAAAAAACTTCAAAAATCCAGTAAAAGAAGAATAGTGCTAACCATAGAGGTTAAGCTTGGCTACATCTCCTTACGATCCTGTGATTGAAAATGTTTATGACATGTACATAGTTTTATAGTCACTTGACAGTTATTGGGGAGTTACGTCAAATCTAAATATGGAAGTATTAATTTTGTTTATTTCTTCATTGCTTTTTATGGTTGAACCAAGTGTCTGGTAGAACTGGTATCGTGAGACTCATTGCCCATGTGGTCTTGTGTGAAAGTCTGTGCTATTCTGTACCGCATTTCTTCACCTTAGATGCTCAGTACCTGTGATGTCCACATTATTTGTCACCTTGCATATTTGATATGCACCTTGTACCAGTTACCTTGCATCCCATCATCTGTCATACATGTTTCATCCTGGTCGCACTCATTAAACATCTGTAAGTTGTTTAGCCTTTGGCGAAATGTCATTTGTTAACCACATTTCAAATAGCCATCTTTGGCATGAAAGAATCTTGGTTAATTAGGGCTGTAATGATTCACCAAGTGTGGGTTCCTTGTTGTATGTTTTGACACAATGTGAGTATTGTATCGTGAGGTCACATGCCGATTAAAAATTATGTACGGAGCTCATGAAAAGTGTTATAAAAATATACACACAAAAAAATGATGGTATGTGCAAGAGTTTGCAGGTTACTGTTTTAATCGAATCAAATATGCTTTGTTTGGGTACTCATACAATCATTTTTTGATGAACTCTGTCCTTCTCCTGAAACGATTTTATGTAACATCCCAATGTTACCATCATCGGTGTATCATTACCGCTCTATCAGTGACACATGATGGGTTGCCATGGGAATGCTGAGCCCGTTCCAGTAGTCTTAGACCTGGGTGAACATGTCTTGCTTCTCACTTCACGCGTGGCCTCTGTCGAAACTGTTCACGGATATCCTTCCATCACTTCAAAGGGCTGTGACTTTTGAAATTATAGACCAATCAAGATGGCAAACTATGTAATCAACAAGTTCCTCGCAGCAATGGCCATTTGCGGAGCTCTCTGAACTATCACTACCACTAGTCAAAGCACCATTTATGTCTGTAGGCGATTCGGAGGTTGCATTAGATTTTCAACTGAGTTCATCAAAGACAAAGATTTGATATTACTGTATCCCTTTGATTTGATTGGTATTTATGTCATGGTTTAGTGATACCTGTCAACTGGGAATAAGATCAGTAGTGCACAACAACCTCTATCAAGATAGACATTTGGAAATCTGATTATATGTTCTCAGGAATATTTTACTTGACAAGGACAATATTGCTGAATTCTTCATGTTCAGTGTCATGTGTACAGAGTGGATATGTTATTTCTTCACCCTGTGTGGTACAAGTATATCTTAGGGTCCAGTAAATATAAGTCTTGTAGCATTCAGGATGCCGTTGTATAATGCGATCCTAGCACTAGTGATTGTAACCCCGTAACTTAACATAGACTTCTGACAGTTGTAGCACCAAGGTTGTTTGTTTTGTACAACGGCACTCTGATCCTTTGTCTCATAACCCCCCACCCTTCCCAGGCCTACCAAGGAAATATTTAAGATGTGTTCAAAAATATAGAAATGGTTTGTTATGTTATCACTAGGGCTGCAACGAAAACACTGTGAGGTGAATACGATTCATATCATGAATATAGGGTAACAAATACAAATATTTATTCACGAATACAATAGCAGGTGAGCAGTTGATGTATGATTTATGATAGTCAGTGAAACAATAACAAAATAAATTATGTGACATAGTTTGTTAATTATTAATTTATTATACATTTATATACTTCACTTATCCAGGTACTAGTATCCGCTAAAATCCGACAATGACCAGTGACTACAATACTGTCAAATTAAATATAAAAGAGTGTTGTCTTTGAAGAAATCTACGCATATATTAATATGTTCTTATGGATATTTTAAGGGTCAGGGTATGTAAATGCACATGACTGCATATTCATTAGTATTCGATTCTAGTGACCACGAATAAAGAATTCAATTCATGAATGGATACGGTTCAGCGAATGCATGAGTGATTCGTAACAGCCCTATTATTCACATTCCTATCTTTCTGGGCACATCTTAGACTGTTTCATTTCTAGGCCTGTTCCTGGTGTTACTGTGTGTGACGTAGTTGTTGTAGCACATTGTGACATGTAACTGTTGCATACATGCCATATTCCCCTTCCCTCTCATGTTTTCTTCAATAACAAGGTGATATCTTTTTGCCATGGTGACATTTAGTTCCTGTAAGAGTGCAACATTTTGCACATTGCCAGTTCTCTCCCTTGGACGATGACATCATCGCTGTCCGTGGCTCCTGTAACAATGCCCCTTTCCTAGAGAGGATGTTGCTGAAGCCCACAGCACCTGATTGTGTTCAGGGGGCACGGGTGGCCCAGTCGTCTAAGGTGCTGCGATTTGCTGTGCAGAGTTGCGTCCCTTGGGCATGCCAGAAACCTATGATTGTGGGTTCGAATCCCGGTTCACCCGATTATGTTTCTTGGTTTGTCAGCACCATACCCCTGCTCGTTGGTTTCACCGAAGTGGTAAACGTCGGAGACCTGCATCACTTCGGGCTTTCCTCCAACATCAAGCTGACACGCCGTGATATAACTGGAATACTGTTAAAAGCGGTGTTAAACCCAACCCACTCACTCACTGATTCTGTTCAAAAGCATCTTTAATAACATGTTCTTTCATTTTGATTAAATTGATTTTGTTTTGTTTACTAACATGATTCTTAGAATTGTTTTGTTTGTATTGCTGTTTACTGATTTTTGCTCTGTTTGTTTTGAAACTGGAATCGTTCTGTTGCCTGGTTTGTTTGTTTGTAGTTAGAGACCATAGCACCAGCTCCTGTACAGTTTGACCAATCCCCAACAGAACAGCTTCATACTGTTGTTGATCTTTATATCATGCTTCTTCCTTCAGTTGAATAAGACCATGGTCTTGTATTTGTTAAGGACTGTATTGCCTTAAAGCATTGTTATGAAGGTGAACGACCTATGAAGATCCGGGGTAGAATAGGTCTTCAGCAAGCCATGCTTGCCATAAAAGGCGACTATGGTTGTCGTAAGAGGCGACTAAAGGGATCGGGTGGTCAGGCTCGCTGACTTGGTTGATGCATGTCATCGACCCCAATAGCATATATCAATCACTGGATTGTCTGGTCCAGATTTGATTATTTACAGACTGTTGTCATATAGCTGGAATATTGCTGAGTAGTCCATGGCCCTAGTCTAGTCAAATTCCATTTGGCCGTGTTAGCTTAGCTAATAAAATCAAAATATTTAACCCCTAAATCTACCATGGAGACTCCAAAGTTTTTGGTACAGACTGCTCGTACGTTGTTATGACTGTTACATGTTATATTCATGTGATGTCACTGTGTGGTACACTTGCTATGACGGTATTGTAACAGTGTGTAATACGAGAGTGTTTGTATTGCAGGTTCTCTCAGTTCTCTAGTACGAGTTTTAGCGGCCCCACCACGGGAGCCGGACACTTTCGCTCTACTTCCACCTCTACCAAATACATCAACGGCAAGAAAATTGTCACGAAGAAGTAAGTACTGTTATCATTTTGATTTAAGATAGTTTCATTGAAACTTGCGTTATGTATCTACCCATCCTTCCACTTCGGAATGGCCACCTCCGTGGTCTAGTTGGGGCACGGTTGGCCCAGTAGTCTAAGGAGCCGCAATTCGCTGTGCAGAGTTGCGTCCCCTGGACACACCAGAAACCTATGATTGTGGGTTCGAATCCAGGCTCACCCCGATTATGTTTCTTGGTTTGTCAGCACCATACCCGTGCTCGTGGGTTTCACCGAAGTGGTAAACGTCTGAGACCTGCATCACTTCGAGCTTTCCTCCCACATTAAGCTGACATGCCGTGATATAACTGGAATACTGTTAAAAGCGGCGTTAAACCCAACTCACTCACTCACTCCGTGGTCTAGTGGAGTGAGCGTCTCTCTGGAGATCGGAATGTCGGTGGTTTGATCCCCTGGCCAGGTCAGACAGAAAGACACTTACGGGTGGTACTTGTTGTTACCCTGCCTGTCTCAGCAGCATTTCCTGGCTGGCTATAAATATCATAAGGTTTATTGTGCCCTCTAGTCTTTGTGTTTCTGAAATTTAAAACAAAATGATTCACGCTTGTGATTCACTTTAAAAAAGGAAGAATACAATTCATGAAATTAAGGTACCGTATCAGGATATGTATTATATCGCACCCATATTATCGTTATTCCTCTACCAGCAACCCATTCTTGTCTTCCCTTAGGCATTCCAGGTCAGAATAGATTCCCAGTATCCCATGGGGATTTCAGGGCACAATAGGTCTACGGAACCCCATGCTTCGCTCCACATGGGAATTCCAGGTCTGAAAGGTTCCCAGTACCCTATGCTTGTGGTAGTGGGTAACAAAAGAATCAAATTTTGGTTTAGATTCGATTGTTTACAGTCAACGCGTCACAGTTGTTTATTGCTGACTGTGGCCTAAAATAACAATAAATTATAATTTGTTCATTCCCTGTTCCAGAGTTGTTGAGAATGGACAGGAGACGGTGTTGGTAGAGGAGGATGGGGTCCTCAAGTCCCGCATGGTGAACGGCGTGCAGCAGCTGGAGTACGGCGGTGGCAGCAGCGGCCGTGCCCACAACAGCATCAAGGCATGAACCACCCTCACTCACTCACACAGAGACAAATAGGAACACAATGGAGGATCTACCAGTATTCACGGTGCAAGGGATCTGTGTCACATGTGAACAGTCATCTGCACACGAATGTATAAGATTTGGGGAAATTTATTTGTGTTTTTATGTGAACTTTTGCACCTTTAAGGGTAGTATGAGCTGTCTATAAATTGGTTTCTTACAATATAAAGAACCATAGTTTGGTTTGATTCTCATCAGATCATGCGCAGACAGTTTTGCCATTTCTAAGTATGTATTTGTCAGTGGAAGGGTTAATATCTACTGAGGGGAGTAACTGTGACAAATCTTGCCATGTCCTGTCTGTGTGATGGTCTTTTAACCCTCTCTCTGTTAACAGCACAAGGGAATGTCCTCCCTACACATTTCAATGGGCTCTTCTTTGCAAAAGTGTTTCTTCAATTGTATGTGATAGTTGTCATGAAAACAGAATTTTCATATTTTTCTTGTTCAATTTTTTACCTTATTTAAATTACTTATAAATATATTTGCGCCACAGTTTTAAGCATTATTGTCTAATCAAAGTGAAAAGATATCTTGTGGCTTTTTTCTTTGGAAATTGTTGTAATGGGACACTTTAGTTTATTTTACCAAAGATGATTTTCATTTGCTGTCATTTTTTGAACAATTCTTGTTATAATAAATGAAAGCATAGCGTTTGCTCTCCACCCTCCACGTATGATACTGAATGAGTGACGAGTGACGTGTATTCCTCACCAGGGGCGGGACAGTCTGATAGCGGAACGATGCTCTCAAGAGTTTATGCAGGGGGTGGGAATGATACATGTTGCTTCATTGATGTCTTCAGTTCCTGAAAAGCTAAACACATGCGGGGTGGATGTTTCGAAACGAAGTGATTACAGCTCCCTTCATTTTAATAAATGTCAAATAATAGATATTTTTAATACATAGTTTGTCTTTGGGATGAAAATTAAAGATTGATATCACGAACCTAAATATGAAGATATGACCTTGATCTTCCAGGTCAAGGTTAACTCAGGGTTAAGGTCGGCTGCAGAGATTCCCTGTTATATAGACATTGTTATTAGACAGATACCTTGTATATTGATGTTAAGATTGATGGTGGTTGTGATATAACAAAACAGGGGAATCTTGACAACCTGAAGACTGCTGAGAAGTTCCTTAACATTGGGAAAAGACATTTTGTTTGTGATCTGGAGATTCCATTCTAAATATTGTTTTGAAAAGAAAGCTAATTAGAATTCAAATTGATATATCGTGACTTGCAGTTCTCAGCAGTCTGCAGGTTATGGGAAGTATAGCCTTGTTATAACAGTTTATGTCATAACAGCAGGATGGTTGCTTCTAACAGTGTCATTAAATATATATATGTTCTATTTTATTCCTTACTAAACTTGTCATAGCTTTGACATTTAGGTGGACCAGTCGCTGTCATATTGAGAGCAAAATTCTTACGACAAACGACCTCAGAAAACAAGTTCCAATTCTTGTTCGGCTTGTATCCAAAGGGAGGTAACTCCTTCAAGCAAGTTTATTTTCTGGTGTTGTTTGTCCGAGTCTGTGATTACTACACGGAGTGGTTAGTCCTGCAGTGTTGATATAATCTGCTCACCATTGTACATAGTTGTCAGCAGGGATGTTTCGATACAGCATTGTCCCCAATACGAGTTGCCGTAACGTGGAACAAGGGTTTTGTCATGGTGCAATTGATACATAACGTGTTCTAAAATTTACTGAAAAGATTCCGGATGTGTATTACATAACAGTTTAGGTATTTTGTATCGTATCAGGCCCCCAATGTTGCAGTATATATTGTCATGCTATATCTCTGTGTCGATACACCCCAGCTACCCTATCAATGCTGCCTTCATAGACTGGTCTTGCTGACAAGATTTACCTCCCTTGAAATGGAGGTAAACAAATCTGATGTAAGATGGACAAGTTGAACATGCTATATATGATTTATGGCCTCTCTGTACAGTATTCTCATCATTGTTTATATCTACATGGCAGACAGCTCTTTAGTGATCCCCTTCACTCTGCGATCTTTTAGTGGTAGAAAAAAGGTTTTATTCTCATTACTGGGAAGATTTTACGAACTGACTTCTTGTCTGTCAGTTGAGAAGTTTGGTCAAGCGAGTGGCCAGTTCGTTTGTGTTCCTGTAGTGCTGTAGATGGTGAATGGTATTTTCATGTAGTGTCAGATACTTGGCCCATCCTGTGTCCTGTAATCCTGTTTCCCTAACATCTTACAGCCAAGATTTGGTCCACTTCTCTGCTAGTGCTTCTGCAGTGTACAATCATTATGCTTGATAAGTGTAGTCCGTAATGTGCCTGTGTTTTTTATATTGTGGTAGTGGATATCATGCTTCAGACTCATAATTCGCGTAGCCACCTTGTCCAGATCACATGTGAAGCAGTCATACTGCAGTCAGAACCAGTGTCACCTTTCACAACCAACAGCCTTTGTTCGAAAAGCTTGAATTTACCCCACTGCCAGGATTGCAGGTTTAATGTAGTGATCACTGTGTCCTGTATGAACGAGGGAGATAGTTGTAAATGCCACTTCAAGAAGTGTTCTTTATGCTTTAGTGTTCCAGTATTAGCCCACCAGCACCTGATGCTTGCTTCACTAGTTTCCTGTGGCTGTCCCATTACACTGACATTGTCATGTAGAATCCTCTGCTTGGAACATAATCACTTTTATCAATGAGATGTTTTGTGACAAATATTGTATGCTGTGAACAAGCTCCGCTGACCATCACTTGTAGAGACTGACTCCAGTCGTAACATGTAATGGGTTAATACTCTGACTGGGAAAGGACATACTTGTTTTAGTCAAGGGCAGATGCACAGGAGGTGCTTGACCCAGAGATGAGGTTCAGACCTCCATGACTACATAGTTTGTGCACTGAATTGCCTCATCCCGAGATGAGGGAGCAATCATGTTTTAGAATTTTAGGTCCGAATTATGGCTGATTTTTTTGTGCCGACTTGACATATTTATCAAATATATGAATTAAAATATGTAAAAGAAAAATCCCCTTCTGAGCTATCCTGCTTTGTTTTCTGGTACAGATATTATAAACAAAACCATTTGAAGTCATCAGAAGTATTGACAGTGAAGGTAGTTTGAATGGTGGGGTCTATCGGATTCTCATCCTTGAACAAGACATCATGCACAGCTGGGTTGGTCTTGGGTCAGGGAGGTGTGATCCTTTAACAGCAAGCAGGTACATGCACAGCTTGGTGGAGGTCAGTCATGTCCCGATGCCTGCATCTGTGATGAGCCACAAGTGGAGCTATCCAGGCTTGAACACAACTGTATGCTTTCTGTGTGTAACTGACAGTGATTATGACAAGTGTAGCTTCGTCTGTACAATTTATGAGGTATGTCAAAGTAAACTATACATTTCAGAGAAATAAAGATTTCTTTGACACTTTTCATGTCTGTGATAATTTCTCAAATTATTTGTTCCCGATTAGTATGGATTTGGTTTGGGAGTTGGTTTCAAAGACTCTTGACTTTGTGACACTGCAAGATGACATCCTCCTGAATTATTCTATCCTCGATTATCATGCATATTATCTTATTAAATTGCAATACTCAGGGCCCAGGGATGAGGAAAGTCACTTTGTTCTTATGCACGCTTTTAGCTACATGATGGTGATAAACCGAGTCTGGACCAGATAATCCTATAATTTGAAGCAACCAAGTCAGCAAAGGTGACCAGCCGATCCTGTTAATTACATCATACAACAAGCATGGTTTGCTGAAGACCAATTCTTCAAACTTTGCACACACACACACACACACACACACACACACACACATATACATACATATGTGGTTGAATAAAAAAAGGGTTAAATTAAACTCAACCATGTCTCTATACAGGGGAGTGCATGTTGGTCTAAATATCTTGAACTGATACGTTTATTAACTGCCCAGCAAAAGAACTTATACACTTGAAAATTGGATTTGTCCAAAAAAGTACAAAATGTTACTAGTTTGAAAACTCTCATCAAAACACTATATATTTAAGGTTCAAAACACAACAGTGATACCCATATCAAATACATCACCACAGAATAACCATTTCTTGTTTCATTTTTAGCCAACATACTTTCCTTTACCGGGCAGTTTATAAACAGCAGTGTTGGTCTAAATCCCTTGAACATACATTTATATCTAAGATGTGGCCTACAGGAAAACGTTTCGGTTGAACTGTAGGTTTGCATGCACACCGTATGTCCTCTTTCATCAATAATGTTCTCACCCCCTTATCACACCCAGGGCTGAACATGTCCTTGGTACATTCGACCGCCTCCGTGGACTATATATGGGAGAGCGGAAGGTTCGCGGTTTGATCCCCGGCCAAGACGTTTAAAGATGGTACTTGTTGTTACCCTGTCTGGCGCTCGGCATTAAGGGGCTAAAACAAGGACTGGTCGGCTAGGAGTAAGTATACTGTGTCTGAGTGGGGTATCCATGTTAAACTGCGGCATGGTATCTCAGTGAGCTAGCACTATAAATCGGCATCAGTCCGGACTAGTACAAGCAGCCACACAAACAAACACACGTACATGCACGTTGCTATATAAGCGCAATGATCCTGGACGCGATGTTAAACCCCATTTCACCTCACCTTGGTACATTCTAGTCCACTCTCGATCTTTTAAAGGGGGCGGTCGGGTAGCCTAGTGGTTAAAGCGTTAGCTTGTCACGCCGAAGACCCGGGTTCGATTCCAGACATGGGTACAATGTGTGAAGCCCATTTCTGGTGTCCCCCGCCGTGATATTGCTGGAATATTGCTAAAAGCGGCGTAAAACCATACTCACTCACTCACTCACTCACTCTTTTAAAGTTAGATTATTTCTGAGCTATGCAACGTTCACACGCACAATGACTGTCCTCATTACACTGTGGAGTGTTGATCTAAAAGCCTGCAAGAAATTAGAGGGCATTGCCTTGTATCATTGAAAGATGGACAGGTTTCTTTGACAACATGTATTTGTGTTCTGGTACCATTTAGTTGCTGCCATGATCTGTCCTGAGAGCAGAAGCCTCTATCCTTGGCCACGTCATACTAAAAGACGTGAAAGGATAGTACTTGTTACCCTGCCTGGCGCTCGGCAATAAGGGGATAAAACAAGGGTTGGTTGGAATAATGGTTCGGAATGGAGTGTCTCAGTGGGCTAGCACTATAAAACCGAGACAAGCGCGCGCACACGCTCGCACGCACATCGAGACAATTTCATCCAATATTTAGTTTAAATATATATACATCTGGAAGAAATGTTAAGCACCAATCCTTTATTTACATGTATCCCGTACGGTTTGGAAAGAGGACAAAGATGTACCATATGACGACCTCAATTTGTTTGGTTTGTTTTTTAACGCCGCACTCAACAATATTCAAGCTATATGACGGTGGTCTGCAAATAATCGAGTCTGGACCAGACAATCCAGTGATTGTCATGAGCATCGATTCACGCAATTGGAATACGATGACATGCATCAACCAAGTTAGCGAGAGTGACCTCCCGATCCCGTTAGTCGCCTCTTACGACAAGCATGGGTTGCTGAAGATCTATTCTACACGCACGCACGCACGCACGCACGCACGCACGCACGCACTTTAGTTCACATATAAAGCGGTGAGCTGTGTTGATGTTGAGAAAGCAAGCACATGGCATAAAAGTCTGCGACAATGGCAATCACACAGACGGGCGTCTCTGTTATTTGTGAAGTTCGGGGTTGGTCGTTAAGGTAGACTAAAGTTGCTTCCACTTTTGAAAACCTCATGACTACTACCTTCGGTGATTTTCTAAGCGAGAAGGTAGTTAAAGCGACTTGTACCACAAACAGCTTGACTGCAACCAACACAGCCTGTTCTAGCTTCCCTTCAACATATACGAGGGCTGGTAAAAAAACTACAACTGAGAAAGTGTTTTCAACTTTTTGTTTCAACATTCTGTCCCTGCTTTTCAATACACTTGTCATACCGATTGTGAAGCTTTCCAATCCAGTCAGGAAGTTTTCTGAAGCCACCCTGAAAAACCAATTCACGGCAGCTGTGAGGTCCTGTTGGTCTTCATAGCGCTTTCCACGAAGGTGTTCTTTCAGTTTTGGAAACGGGGAAATCACTTTAATTGGTGCTAGGTCTGGCGTGTCTGGAGGGTGAGGAAGCTCTTCGAACCCACATTGTCGCACAGAAGCCTTTGCAAGTCGGGGTTCGATCCCAGGCCGCGTCATACCAAAAGACGTTAAAAGATGGTACTTGTTGTTGTCCTGTCTGGCGCTCGGCATTAAGGGGCTAAAACAAGGACTGGGCGGCTCGGAGTCAGTATACTGTGTCTGAGTGGGGTATTTATGGTAAACTGCGGCATGGTATCTCAGTGAGCTAGCACTATAAATCGGCATCAGTCCGGACTAGTACAAGCAGCCACACAAACACACACGTACATGCACGTCGCTATATAAGTGCAATAATCTTGGACGCGACGTTAAACCCCATTTCACCTCACCTCACCTCAGTAATCAACAAGGATCACACCCTTTGCATCCCAGAATACAGTGACCATAATTTGCTTCACTCATCTTGAAGACTTGAATTTCTTTGGTGCTGGAGAAGTGGAATGGTGTCATTCCATGGATTGACGTTTTGACTCGGGATCATAGTGGTAGACCCATGTTTCATCACTTTCATTCTCTTTTTAAAAATTGAATTTGACGAGATCCTCCTGAATTATAGCTCCAAATTTTCTCTGGCAACGTCAGTTCATCTTTTCTTAAGCTCTCAATGTAGAAACTTTGGCACTTTGGATTTTACTATACGAACGCTTTTAAAATATGAAACCTGCTTTAGCAAGGAAAGGATGGGTCAACTTTACTAGATCAGATCCATCTGTCATTATAATTTAGTAAATAAAAAACATTTAAAAAAACATAATAGTCGACCAGTTATATGTTTTAATTGTCTCGTATTTTTGGTGTTGACTTGAATAGGCCTCCTGCAATAAAAAAACGGGTTTTTTCTTTTTCCGTTGGTTCGCTCGCCCTTCTCAAGGAAACCCATGGCGATGAGAGACAATGATATGAAGATTGATCATTTTTGCAACAAGGCATCAGACGCTTAGGCTATTTCCGGAAGGTCTGTTTGTGTTACATAAAATGGCGCTGCATGGTCCCTATAGACATACATGACAAACAATGAATAAAAAAAGAAGTAAACACGAGACGTTCGTATTTGTAGACGTCGTTGAAAATTTACCCCGCCCGGAAACTTAAACTCCTCACCGCGATAACCCATTCACGCACTGTGAAGGAGCTTAGACATTACTGGTTAGCACATCGTGTACAGATTATTCTGGAATGGTTTGCCGGCCCTTAAGCGCCTGCGCTCCTCTATCATGTAATTGGTATAGTAAAAATTTAAGGGGGAACTTTGGTGATTTTCCGTTCGAATGTAGTCAGTAGCAAACTTTATCAAAATTTGCAATGATGACATTCCCATGGTCATAAACAAAAATATTAACGTTACTACATTTGGGGTTAGAGGGCAAATTTAAAAATTCTTGTAATGGCCGCCCCCACACTGACATGTAACCTTAGGTGTCGGCTGAAGGAGCTACAAGTGACCTAACTCGTTTGAAATTACCAAGTAAACTGGTTCCAAGTTCAGCGCTTTTAGTCAGACAGGAGCACAGTCAATTTACTAAACTGAATTACTTCCCTTGCACTTTACCTCATGGGATAAAATCGATTGAATTGTCTCCCTTTGACCGTGAAAAAATAATAATTATCCAGATCTAAACCTGTGTAAACCCTCGAAAATTTTCATTATAGTATCGAGATCCCTTTTGCCCGAGACTGAATTGAAAAGATGTTAATTAGAGCGATTTAAGGACTGGTCGGAACCAATGGTTTATATTTTATTACTTGAAATTGGTCAATAGTTAGATTTTTAATAATTACGATATGACTTTATGGTCATGGTTTCTTTTTTACGAAAGCCCATTAGGACCATATTGGTATTTTGTTTTTTTTCTCTTTTAAAAGTCGTTTTTGCGAATCCTTTTCCACAGACGTGTTTAAATTTCGGTTTTAGGGTTGAGCTTGCTCTCAATAGTCGACCCGACACGTTTAAATTATCAAATATTTGATATGCATCGCCAAAGACTTGAAAAGTTTTTCTGCCATAAGAACCAATTTACGGAGCCCTCTGAAAATTCTTGGGAGGTGAGAAGCTCAATACTAAGCCAGCGCCTTATTGTAATCAATACTTCCTAAGCCGTAACGATGTTCGCACTGTCGTTTTACTATTAAATTACCCCTAGATAGGGGTACCACAAATCTGTAAAACCCTTATTAGGGTTAATACTACATATTGGCATGTCGTCCGTTATCCATCTAATGGTAAACAGTGCATATTTCAACCAAATAACCTTCAAACTAACAACAAGTAAGGGAGTATACTTTGCATATAATAAGTAGCTTGTTCTTTAAAACAAATATTGGAATCTGTTCGCTTTATTTGTCAACATAAATAACATGTATATTTCATAATTTTTGTGAATTAAAATATATGTGTTTTTCATTTATAGTACTGTATTTTTTACATATTAAGTAAATAAAAATAAGGAAAAGTATATATTGTTTAAAGCGTTCCTAAAATATTTCATCGGCGCTACTGTTTGATGCTGAATGCGCGTCAATGTGTCTTGATTTCGGGTGAAGTTATGTGCGGGGAAATAGTGACAGTTAACTGGTTATGGAATTTGTGACTTACAGATAAGAAGTGTGACTGTGAAAAAAACTCGTATGAGTTATCTCCCTTGGTATAGCTGAAAACGATGACAGTGCTCGCGTTTTCAAAACGCTGGATAATTCTGGCGAACCCGTGTTCACACAGATATGGCCAAACTGTTTCAGGGATACTTCGGTTGCACATACCCACGTAACCCCTGAGGTGTGGTACTCTGGTGAGCATCCGGAGTAGAATAGGTCTTCAGCAACCCATACTTGCTGTTAAATGTGACTATGCTTGTCGTAAGAGGCCACTAACAGGATCGGGTGGTCAGGCTCGCTGACTTGGTTGATGCATGTCGTATCCCAATTGCGTGGATCGATGCTCATGATGTAAATCACTGGATTGTCTGGTCCAGACTCGATTATTTACAGACCGCCGTCATATAGCTTGAATATTGCTGAGTGCGGCGTTAAACAACAAACAAAGCTGCCTCTATGTGACGTCATCAGCTAATTAGTTTTAGTCATTGATTCAGTACGTGTGTTCGATTAGTATGATTTGAGCGACCCGAGTCAAACAAGGTTACCATATTTCTGGAGTTAACCAGAGTTAACATGTTTCACCCTGGGTTTACCAGTGCCAATCAATGGTAACTCGGAAATAAAACGCATAAAATGCAAACTTAGGTGAGATGGGGTGAGGTGAGGTGAGGTGAGGTGAAATGAGGTTTAACGTCGCGTCCAAGATTATTACACTTATATAGCGACGTGCATATACGTGTGTGTGTGTGTGTGTGTGTGTGTGTGTCTGCTTGTACTAGTCCAGACTGATGCCGATTTATAGTGCTAGCTCACTGAGATACCATGCCGCAGTTTAACATGAATACCCCACTCAGACACCGTGTACTGACTCCGAGCCGACCAGTCCTTGTTTTAGCCCCTTAATGCCGAGCGCCAGAAAGGGTAACAACAAGTACCATCTTTAAACGTCTTGGCCGGGGATCGAACCGCGGACCTTCCGCTCTCCGGGCGGACGCTCTACGACTCGACCACGGAGGCGGTCTTAGGTGAGATGAGGTGAAATTGGAATTAACGTCGCGTCCAAGTTTATTGCACTTTTATAGCCTTGTGCGTGTGCGTGTGCGTGTGCGTGTGCGTGTTTTGCTACGGAGGCGGTCTTAGGTGAGATGAGGTGAAATTGGAATTAACGTCGCGTCCAAGTTTATTCCACCTATATAGCGTTGCGTGCGTGCGTGCGTGCGTGCGTGCGTGCGTGTGTGTTTTGCTGCTTGTACTAGTCAGGACTAATGTCGATTGATAGTGCTAGCCAACTGAGATACCATGCCGCAGTTTAACATGAGTACCCCACAGTATACTGACTGCGGGCCGACCAGTCCTTGCTTTAGCCCCTAAGCCAGAAAGGGCAACAACAAGTACCATCTTTGAACGTCTTTTGGAATGACGCGGCCAGGGATGGAACCCCGGACCTTCCGCTCTCCGGGCTGACGCTCCACCACTTGACCATGGAGGCAACCTTAGATACACGAGGGGTGTCCCATAAGTTTCCGTCCTCCATAAGTAATTTGCGATTTATAATAGGCTGGGTGAGGCAGGATCTTGAAGCCACATTCATGTGCAGCGCTCACTGCTACTTCGGCGGCGTGAACTGGTGCGTTGTCCTGGAGGAGCCAGACACCTCGGCTTAGTTTACCTCTGCGCTTTGCTTTGATTTCATTACGCAATCTGCGCAATTGATCTGCATAATATGCACCGTTAATGGTGGAACCCTTCTGTAGATAATCTATCATGATTACGCCCGCGGAGTCCCAGAAAATGGAGGCCATGACCTTGCCACTGGAAGATGTGCTTTTGAACTTTTTGGGTGTTGGTGACGTCACATGCTTCCATTGTATGCTATGACATTTGGCTCTGGGTCAAAATGATGAACCCAGGTTTCATCCTGAGTAACAATATGAGCCATGAAAGCACGTGGATCTCTCCGAAAATCATGACCCTCTGACGTTTTTGTTCTTAAGTCAACCCTCTGGGCACCCAACTTGCAGACACCTTGTTCATGCGTTAATGTTCATGGATTATTCGTTCCACTGATGTTTAACTCATATCATGTGCAGTAGCTAACTGTCTAACAGTTACTCGGCTGTCCTGCATTATTGTATCAAGAACAGCTGCAATTTCACCTTGGGTAGTCACTTCACAAGGGCGACCAGACCGTGGTTCGTCTTCAGTGCTGCGTCTGCCCCTTGTAAATTCAGCACACCACTGTTTGACCGTACTATACGAAGGAGCATTGTCACCTCATGTGTGTACCATGTCATCATGAATTTGCTTTGGCGTTAACATTTTAAATGTAGATACTTAATAACGACTGTACATTCGGTCTTCTCCATTCTTTCCAAATGTGAGGGGGTCATGCTGTTTGATAGCAATTTATAGAAACTTGTTGCACGTGGGATTCATGTTTTGCATGTCATCCACGTGCAGAGATACTGTTCTAGCAACAGGTGCAGTTTGGTT
The DNA here is from genome assembly GCF_022045235.1 of Haliotis cracherodii. Lineage (NCBI taxonomy): Eukaryota > Metazoa > Mollusca > Gastropoda > Lepetellida > Haliotidae > Haliotis > Haliotis cracherodii. The sequence goes on along the minus strand of NW_027266272.1, from coordinate 2,705,395 downwards.
GAGTTTGGGCTATCCGTTCATGTTGAGGCCGGAAACTTATAGGACACCCCTCGTACACCTCGTCATTAATATCGCACCACCCACTTTTTTCACTAAGTAAAACTGGATCTTCAACCTCATAAACATGGTGCTTAGAAAAACACATTCAACTGTTTATATGGTCTCATGTGGGCGTTCAGGGAGAAAATTGACAACACAAGACCGAATTTGAGCACTAATTGAGGGTTTAATTGTAGCAAACTAAAGTTCACTAAAATCACCGTGAAATAAGTATGGCTGCTGGAGTCGTTACAACAGACACACAACACAGTTCACATTTCATTAATATTGAACACACTGGTAAGGTCCACAATGACTGGCTAACTCAGTATCTGGTGTAACCGCCTCGCACTTGGATAACATGTTCTACACGCCGTCTCATGCTGGTCACCAGACGCCTGAATCTCTGTTTGTGTATCTGCTGCCACTCATCATGCAATGCATGGGTCAATTCCTGAAGGTTCTGAACTGGAGGATCCCTTGCTCTCACCCTACGTCACAAAATGTCCCACAAATGCTCAATAGGATAAATGTCTGGACTTCTGGCAGGCCATGGTAGTGTCTCAATGGCGTTGTGTTGGAGTTGCTGAAAACAGCTCGAGCACGATGTGGTCTGGCATTATCGTCCATGAAAACTGGACGTGTGTCGAGAGCATGGTTATCGAAATGAGGCACAACAGCACCGTCCAGGATCAAGTTCTGGTACCTCTGTCCATTCAGTGTTCCGGGAACTATGATGAGGTCAAGTTTACAATCGTAGGATTGTAACCAGTGTTTTGGCTGTAAATGATACAGCTAACCAGCGTCAGACGCAGAAGGATTAGTGATGTCATTTGGTTGTGACATCATGGCAACCGATGACATCACAATGGTTAGCAAAGCATTTTGATGCAATTCATTGTATCGATACCTACCATGAGATAACGCTTGTTATTACTCTCCCGTGAAAATATCACCCGTTTGATAACAATCCACCCACATTGTGTAATAACATTACGTGCAGACGGGACGACTTTTGACATCAGCAGCTGGTCATCGTGTTCAGATATAGCAGCTGCTCATTCGGGTGGGGGTTTCGGAAGCCTTGTGCAGCTGTACTAGTGTAGATAGATACGACTGTTTTTTTTTATTTTTAAAAAACCCCACCAGAAATACATATAGACGCTACGCATATATCCTAAAACTATATTATTGACATACTTTACACTTTACACTTTTCGCCCGACACATAGTAGCCGTTTTCGCCAAATGCGGTGCCGTTTTCGCCAGAGAAATCGTTGACGTTTTGCTGAGGTGCCGTTTTAGCCTGCACCCCTTTACATGTATCAGAGACCATATATCGGTATATGGTCTCTGCATGAATATTTCCGTGACTTTTTGCAGTTGCCAGTGATCTATCGCAGAACATGCTAAATACGTTTGAAAAAGAGAAACGGACTCTCATTTATGTAGGTTCAGAGCATCACTAAAAAACGGAAGTATCTTTTCAAACGATCATCACAACATTCATCGCTGCATCTACTCACGACCTTGAATGAAGTGTTGTAAATGAGAGTAGCGCCCCTTTGGCCAAGTTGACAGCCGTTAGAAGTGTCGTCAACTGATGCTGTCTCGTGATAATTTCATGCTCTGAAACTGAACACCCTACACGTATCTCAGCAATGGTGTTTATTAAGCCAACACCCTGCTTACATCTCAGCAATGGTGTTTATTAAGCCAACACCCTGCTTACATCTCAGCAATGGTGTTTATTAAGCCAACACACTCAATACATCTCAGCAATGGTGTTTATTATGCCAACACACTCAATACATCTCAGCAATGGTGTTTATTAAGCCGGTACCTTGTAGTCATCTAAGAAGTGGTGTTTATTGAGCCAACACCTTTCATACATCACAGCAATGGTGTTTATTAAGCCGGTACCTTACAAACATCTCAGCAATGGTGTTTATTAAGCAGGCACCTTACAAAGAGATCAGCAATAGTGTTAGCTTAGCCGGTACCTTACATACATCTCAGCAGTGGTGTTTATTAATAAGCCGATACCTTGCAGTCACCTCAGCAAGGCTGTTTATTAAGGTGGTACCTTCCAAACATCTCCGCAATGTTGTTTATTAAGCTGGTACCTTACAAACAGATCAGCAGTGGTGTTTATTGAACTGGTTCCTTACATACATCTCAGCAATGGTGTTTATTAAGCCGGTACCTTACAAACAGATCTGCAATAGTGTTTATTAAGGCGGTACCTTACATAAATCTCAGCAGTGGTGTTTATTAATAAGCCATACCCTGCAGTCATTTCAGGAATGGTGTTTATTAAGCTGGTACCTTACAAACATCTCAGCAGTGGTGTTTGTTAAGCCGGTACCTCACAAACATCTCAGCAATGGTGTTTATTAATAAGCAGATACCCTGCAGTCATCTCAGAAATGGTGTTTATTAAGCTGGTACCTCACAAACATCTCCGCAATGGTGTTTATTAAACCAACACCTTTCATACATCTCAGCAGTGGTGTTTATTAAGGCGGTACCTTACAAACATCTCAGCAGTGGTGTTTATTAAACCAACACCTTTCATACATCTCTGCAATGGTGTTTATTAAGGCGGTACCTTACAAACATCTCATCAGTGGTGTTTATTAAGCCGGTACCTCACAAACATCTCCGCAATGGTGTTTATTAAACCAACACCTTACATACATCTCAGCAATGGTGTTTATTAAGCCGATACCCTGTAGTCATCTCAGAAATGGTGTTTATTAAGCTGGTACCTCACAAACATCTCCGCAATGGTGTTTATTAAACCAACACCTTTCATACATCTCAGCAGTGGTGTTTATTAAGGCGGTACCTTACAAACATCTCAGCAGTGGTGTTTATTAAACTAACACCTTTCATACATCTCCGCAATGGTGTTTATTAAACCAACACCTTTCATACATCTCAGCAGTGGTGTTTATTAATAAGCCGATACCCTGTAGTCATCTCAGAAATGGTGTTTATTAAGCTGGTACCTCACAAACATCTCCGCAATGGTGTTTATTAAACCAACACCTTTCATACATCTCAGCAGTGGTGTTTATTAAGGCGGTACCTTACAAACATCTCAGCAGTGGTGTTTATTAAACTAACACCTTTCATACATCTCCACAATGGTGTTTATTAAGGCGGTACCTTACAAACATCTCAGCAGTGGTGTTTATTAAGCCGGTACCTCACAAACATCTCCGCAATGGTGTTTATTAAACCAACACCTTACATACATCTCAGCAATGGTGTTTATTAAGCCGATACCCTGTAGTCATCTCAGAAATGGTGTTTATTAAAGCTGGTACCTCACAAACATCTCCGCAATGGTGTTTATTAAGCCGGTACCTTGTAGTCATCTCAGCAGTGGTGTTTATTGAGCCAACACCTTTCATACATCTCAGCAATTGTGTTTATTAAGGCGGTACCTTTAAAACATCTCCGCAATGGTGTTTATTAAACCAAAACCTTTCATTCATCTCAGCAATGGTGTTTATTAAGGCGGTACCTTTAAAACATCTCCGCAATGGTGTTTATTAAACCAACACCTTACAAACATCTCAGCAATGGTGTTTATTAAGCCGGTACCTTGCAGTCATCTCAGCAGTGGTGTTTATTGAGCCAACACCTTTCATACATCTCAGCAATGTGTACATGTATGGCTGAAGTTGTTTTTGTGAATTTCCACAAACAATGGCAGACATATCCAAATGCAGAGATATCTTTCCTGCATCCAATTGTATGCACATTAAATCTATTGCAATATTCAACACTCAGAGCCCGGTTGCAATAAAGTGACAAAACTCTTTCCATATCCAATAGAAATTGCTGCATAAAGCAGAGTCGATTGTACGATTCCAACTATATCATGAGCATGTGTTTGTGAATCACTATCAAATAGCAATGACACCAGGTGTTTGCAAAAGGGTGAGCCCCACTGATGGCACCATCAAAAACACATGCAAAGGCAAGTCAATTATTCACACCTTGCAACACACCTTCACCACTAGAACAGCCCCAGCCTCAGTTGGGTGTTCATCTTTCAACATATGGTCACTTTGCTCATCAGAAGACACAACAGAAACACACAGGTAGAAACTGTATGGATTTTATTGTCCTGTTTTAACAAGAACTGTACAATTGTGAGGAGCAACATGGAGGATAAAACAGACATTACTATGTACACAAGTCAAATGATCATCAAGTATAAATGCAACAAACACGCAGAGGTGACGCACGACTTGCATAGCGATACACTGTAACCTCTGTACTCGTGACTAGAACAGGAACCACAGACGATAATACTCCACGTCTCACTCACTCACTCACTCCCAGATCTCATCTCATTTGCATATTCCCATAACGAGGCTCACATTTAAAAGTATGGGAGTTACGATCACCTTAGCGCTAAGATAGCTTTGTATAAAAGACACCCAGGACCTGTTCCACAAACAATCTTAGCAGTATGACATTCATAAGCCTATAGTAAAGTATGGGAGTTGACAGCTGTAGCGCTAAGATAGCTTGTTGCAAGGGACCCTCCCAGGGCCTACTCGTAAAAAAATAATCTTAGCACTAAGCCAATGTGACTTGTATACATTAACAGAGTACAACAGTTGTAGTGATAAGACTCCTCTAACCAAACAAAGACTTACAACAGTTGTAGAACTAAGATTTGTAATATCCTACATAATAACATAAATGACCAAACGTTGTTGCAATAAGACTATACTATAACATTGCAACAACTTGGTCTGTGTTATAGTATAGGATAAACCTCGTCTCCTTGCAACAACTTTGTAAGTATGCAGTTTTAGCATCTACCACAACATAAACCTGCAAAACGTGGGTCATACAATCTCAGCATGAAGACCTTACTTCTGTTGCACCAAGAACCAAATTAAGTCTTAAGAATCCACCAAGGAAAACTTAACAAAAAAATCTAAATACTTGTACTAAAGTCTAAATGAAAGACATTTATCGCAATTTCAAATTTAATTCATGGCTAAATCTGACTAGGGTTTCAGTGCCAGAATGAGTTTGGATGCATTCAGACTGACATTCAGTGACAGGCATCTTCTATAACTCACTACCCTTCGGAATACCTGCACAAATCTGAACTAGCATCACATCGTCATCAACAGTTCCCCAGCGTATGCTGCTACATCCCTCCATGGGGGGACATCGTGTACGCCAGCTGGAGAAGTGCCGACTCGGATGTTTTGTAAATCCAGAAATATTTTGACTTGGGGAGATTTCACTGACTTCACCTGATCCCGGATGTGATACATCGTGTTCCCCTCACGAGACATATGCAAATGAGATGCTATCAGCTTTGTTATACATTTACAAGAAACACAACTTGTAGTGGAAGTCACCTTTCAAATGTCGTTAAACTACAACCGGCTAAGTGTTTGTTCATTCTGTCTCACTGATTTAGAAATGTGTGTTCAAAACAAGGACTTGGTGATGATAATAATTCACCCAGCTATGTAGATCTTTCAATAATCTAAACTCTAGTCTTTCCAGCCACTCCTGTACACACTAGGCCTACAATAATCAAGGACGATAATGCTTAAAAAAATAAAAGAACTGGTTCTCAGGCAATGACTTTTGAAAATATAGTGCGGTTCGGAGGTGATTTTCTTTGGCTCCCTACAAGCATACAAACTCCAATTGCCGCCATGACCATAACAGAGATACACAGTAAAGCAGTGCGCATGTAAAGGGAAGTGACTGCGTGCTATATTGGATCGAATTGTTTTTAAGTTTTAGAATTTTCTAATTTTTCTGCAAATTGAAAATGCTGATGTGGGTGGTGCCTGAGAACCAAGACGATTATTTTTTTTCGCTTAATGTAGAAACACGTGGCCTTGTAGAGTGACAAGGCAATAAGTGGTGATCCTAATGCAGGATAAAATCTACCCAATGTGAACACATTGCCGGCTTTTCCTAAATGGAAATAATTCAACAGTTGCCATGGTTACAGAATATCAATGCCATGTACAATTTACAAAGTCCCTCCATTGTAATGTCTGGCACGTTTCCTCAGTTGTTGTCCTACATGTGTGAATGCACATTGTGGTAATACTAGTTGGTCGGTGTTCACGTGTGTATCACAAATAGTCCAAGAGCATATCTGAACACAATACACAGAGAGATTAACACTATCATTCAACTCCGCCTCTGTCACCTGGCCAAGGGTTGAAGTAGGCTCTGCCCAATGAATGACAATGAACCAACCCATGTCCACCTCGTTATGGCAAACAATATGAGACTTGAATGAGAACAAATATAATCAGTGGAAACCCAATTCCATTTGTCCTACCAGTAACAAAATTCCATGCATGTTTATAAATACAGTGACTGCAACGTCCACAAAACACACGCACACTGAGCAGTTTGCGCTCAGTATGCCTTGTCACACATAATAAATTACACCTGAATATAGCTCTCCCACCCCATACAATGCAGGTACCCGCCCACCCCATAAACAAACTTTAAAACATTCAAACAGCGGATTGTAATAATGCCCATATGTTCCTTTTCACAATGCAAAAAAAATATAAATAACAAGCCCATAGGACATTTCATCATGCAGACAACAACATATCCGCAAATTTCAAATTCCACCTCCCTATTAAGGGAAGTATTTCCGCATGCCAGTTACAGCCATATTTCCCAACCAAATTTTATGTCCAGCATCTTTTATTTCACCTCCCTGACAAAGATCCTATTTCCCTATATACTATTATTTCCCCTTCACATTATTTCCCCATATACTGTTATTTCCCCCTCACACCTAGGATCCTATTTCCCCATATATTATCATTTCCCCTTCACACTATTTCCCCACATACTATTATTTCCCCATTTAATATTATTTCCCCTTCTCACATAGGATCCTTTTTCCCCATTTATTATTATTTCCCCTTTCCATGTAGGATCCTATTTCCCCATATATTATTATTTCCCCTTCACACCTAGGATCCTCTTTCCACATATACTATTATTTCCCCTTTCCACATAAGATCCTATTTTCCCATATATTATTATTTCCCCTTCCCACCTAGGATCCTATTTCCCCATATACTATTATTTCTCCTTCCCATCTAGGATCCTATTTCCCCATGCCACTTCCAGCCATAATTCCCTGCACAGTACATGTATGAAAAGACAAATATTAGTTTATTTATCTTGCAGCGCCAAAGATAAATTATCACACAAACAAAAACAGCACAAAAAACAATGTATAAAAGACACAAAAATGCTGATAAAAAATTGTCTCGTTTTTTTTGTCATCTTGGTTAATTACATTTCAACTGATTGTCACAGACATAGTGAGCACACTCACTCAACCACAAAATAGCACTTTGAGTACACAGCAATCTGTACAGGGGGTAGAACACAGCCATTGTGTTGTACAACATCAACTGTTCGGTATTTTTAGAAGTTGGTAAGTTATAGTATGGGGGACAACTGCTTTATTCTGTTATGATGCGACGTATGGTATAGATCCTTATATCCCTATCATGTATATATACCCTCATGATGTTCTTGTTAATCCTTATCAGATGTATATAACCCTGTATTGTGCTGTGTTGCATCATAACAGACTTAAGAAGTTGTCACCTATACAGTATCTTGTGTTTATTATACAATATAGTCACTGTGTTGTACAATATAGCCACCGTGTTGTACAATATAGTCACTGTGTTGTACAATAAAGCCATTTGTACAATATAGTCACTGTGTTGTACAATATAGCCACCGTGTTGTACAATATAGTCACTGTTGTACAATATAGCCATTGCTTTGTTCAATATAGTCACTGTGTTGTACAATATAGTCACTGTGTTGTACAATAAAGCCATTTGTACAATATAGTCACTGTGTTGTACAATATAGCCACTGTGTTGTACAATACAGCCATTGTATGGTACAACATGACCATTGTCAAGATTCCATCATGTTGTATAACATGCCATTGACCTGTAGAACATGACCACAGGATGGTAAAACATGACCACTGTGTTATACAAGATTGTTGTATAACATGTCATTGACCTGTAGAACAGGACCATTGGACAACATAGCCATTGTGTTATACAACATACTGTTGTGTCATATAACATGCCATTGGATTGTACAACATTGCCATTGTGTTATACGACATACTGTTGTGTAATACAACATACCATTGTGTCATATAACATGCCATTGTATTCTACAACACAACCATTGGATTGTACAACATGCCATTGTATTTGCAGCAAGGCAGTTAGCTACAGCAGAAGTAGGCAGGTCTATAAGAAGGCGATAGAGGGGACAAACCAAACAGGTGTTAGGGGCGTAAGAAACAGTAAACATAAAAGATGGAATACAGTTTTCAAAAGGGAGTCCAAATATTTTGCAAAGTACATCATATTTTTGTGGATAATTAATTAACAGGTATTATTATTAAACAAAATCAAGGTCCCACCCCAGGAATCTGCCATTTAATTTAGCAAGCTCAAAATGAATTTGACTGTTAGAATTTGACAATGTACTACTATGAAATATTTTTACATTATGCCCCGGTTCCAAATGCTCACAAAATGTTGACTATAGATTCAAGAAACTTGTCGGGACTGGGCACATCTGATCCACCTGTCGCCCTAGATGTCACACAACCCTCTGGTCTGACATTATGCTTGTTGTGAAGCACTACAGTAACCACTACCTTTGTGAGTCTAACGTACACTGCAAGCTTTCAATACCACAAGTTGAACATTTCCAATTTGTAAGACAAAGTCAACAACTAAAGCGTCAAAGCGTGAGTTCGCTGCCTTGTGAAAGTCTGGCCGCCAGCCACTGTTGTAAACTGAGGTCACACTCATGCACAGGCGGACCAGAACACTGCAAAGGGAGGTAACTCTATGGAGAGTCATGGCAGGCCATGGTCTAAACTATTTAAATTGTCTTGTGGCTTGTCAAGCTGTCTCACTTCATAGTTTATCCTTCAGAAAACGTACCTTGAAGCCAACACAAGATTCTGAATATAAAGCATAATTGGAACTAGAGCAAGCGGCATGCAATTATCTTTGGCATGATAAGGAAATACAATGACTGTAAATATTTCCGACCGAAACCCATGCTTCAAATTTGTCCTGGGTTAGGGCAACATAACCCTTACCCAAACACTACACAAATAATTTCTTAATACTTCTTGCCAGGGGTTAGGATTTTTGTAAATGTCGAGGCAGGGGTTACGGGCAGAAGTTTTACCAAATGATTTACACACAGTAAAACTGAAAACACTCACTCATAAGTCTATCACTACCGATACAATCCATTTGGCGGCAGCATTTTAGTAGTCTTGGCAATATTTGGTGTCGTCAATGATTGAAACAAAACAGATTCAAAAACAAAGAATAAATCTTACAACCATCGTAACAAGTATCCAGAACTGGTGGTTTGGGTTAAATTATGCAATAACACAAAATCATGAAAGATAAATATAAAGCAACAAACAAAAAGGAGAAATAGCAACAAGCACACATAGGCTGGGGTCCGGGGGGTACGCCGACCGAAGTAGAATTATGCCATTCAAGAACAGAACTATTCTCTAATGGTGAGTCATCCCAGCAACATACAACCCTCTGGCATTATTTAACTCTTTTGTTTACACAAACAATATATTAAAATGATAAAAACATTTTAGTTTTCTGTGAATGGACAGTGTATTCCTGGAAGTATTATTAAATGAATTAGTCAAAATTGGAGTGACGTACATTAGAATTAGTTCTGTTCTGGTCAATACACTGCGTTCCATTGGCCAATATTCAGGTTGACATGATAACCAATCTAATGAGATTCACAAAAATATATCTCTGATACATGTCTCCTAATTCTATGACCTTGTTACCATGGTTATTAAAAATGTAAGGTAATTACTATAGCAAGTACCACTAGTGCAGAAGTACTAGAGTTGATTTTGATTCAGTTTTCATAATAAAAACAATTGTCACCATGGGAATAATGGAAAGCGAATGGTAAAAAAACTATGGTTACAGAAAGAAAAACCATAGAAACAGTGATAACCATGGCAACAACGACAAAAAACATGGCAACAGGTGTCGCTTTGTACATTACACTAAGTAAACAATGAATATACCTTTCTAACACACATTCACACACACAAACCTCACACACCAGTCTCACACATTCACACACACAAACTTCACACATTCACAGCAGTCAGTAGGGTAGGATTAACATAATTTACTAGGGTTAGGATTATTACACAAGAGCTAAAGGTGAGATGCAATTTTCGTTGTTCTTGCATATTCCTTCGGGGAGTAGTATTTAAGAGAACACATCAACCGTATGACAACCGAGACATAGATCTGATATGTGGTAAGTAGTTTTAGGAATACTGATTCTTCAACAGATACTGTCAACATGGGGACAGGTCAATACAGGTGTGGGTTGCTCTCATAGTCAGATAAATCATGGTAGAATTGTCTCCCCTTACACCATCTGCCACCAGGGGATACAGTGAAGCTGGGACAGTTTTTTATTGTTCATCTTTAAAATGTGAAATGTCTACAGACTGCAATAATTAACTCACTAATGTATCAGGTCAAGTAAGGGAAGCTACATGGTATAAATAATTGAAAAAAATTCAAAATGTATAAAAAAAATAATTCTAAAAAAATATAATAAATGACATCAAATTTAATGTGGGTAAGGGGAGACAACTCCTCATAGCACTAAATATGCCACTACGACGGAAAGTAAAGACATATATACATCCCATAATACAGAACGAGCACACACACTGAAATATCACATACTGACGGTCAACAGCTACCTCTAGAGTATAGCTTCTCGTTAAGGAGACCTTTGGTACATCGCAATATATCGTTATAGCAATATCTCCAGTGTAGGGGTATGTGAGGCCATATGACGCCTCCTGAGAACTACTATCACTTCCAATCATTCTACATCCCCAACAACCTTCACACAGAAACATCACATGACCACTTGAAGAGTCATATGACTGAGTTCATAAATGTCGCCTGGTCACATGTGTAACACGACTACTTAATGTCTCATGACAATGTAACTTGGCGATTCACACGACCATTTGTAGAGTCACATGACAATTTCACATGACAACTTGTTCCGAAGTCCAGAGCGGAAGATTCGTCATTTTGCCACACTGCAGGACATCGTCCCGAAAGATCCTGTTTTGGCACAACATCTTCTTACGGTGTTCAAAGAACGCTGTATTTCTCCTCTAAAGCTACAAAACTGGTCACCACTTGTACCAGTGCCCTTTCTCTGACTGAACACATTTTGCAAAATGTGAATGTTTTTCACATGACAGCCCACCATTTTAATATATGGCAAGCTTCACATGACTCTAATCCCTGAATTTGAATGTGCAGATCCTTAAGCTAACCTTTTTCAGAGGGTCTGTTAGGGTTTTCTCCATCGATGAACTGTTTCCTTCAACTTGCTGTGTAAGTTTTTCTCCCAAACAGACCCTTAACTATAGATCACATTTGTCTTTGACCAGAATTTTTTCATCATCCATTCCTCCAAAAAATGGACAAGGCTAAAGAAGAAACATCTTCAATAAAACACCAGGTGTCGTTTAGATGGTTGCTTAGCAACATTGTTTGTTGGCATCATGGTCACAACTTCAAATAATGTTGTATTTTTTCAAACATGGAAACAAAAATAGAATTTTTGAGATTCTTAGAGTCATCACAACTTTGTTCGTGTGACTATTAATGTTAGTATTGTCATAGCAACCAGAACTGATAAGGAGGCAGGAGACAAGATGGCTGCAGTGTTGACATGGCCGAGACGCGGAGCTCTCATTGGGGCAAGGAGTAAAGGGGTCAAGGTCAGGTAGGACATGAGCGTCGGACTTCCTGTTCGAATGAGATCCTCCAACCGCCGAGCTTCGCTAATGCAAGCTTCAACCTGCAAAGAAAACCAAACACATCAGCATCGCATTTGTTGTTGATATCAGATCAATTTTGAGATTGAACAAGTGACCTGAATCTTTAGTTTACATTACAGTGTGTCAGCATGACACAACGTCTTACCTGGAGTTCTGTTGGGTCCTGCGTTACCGGCGCGATGAGGATAATGAGAGCGCCATCTACACCAAGATATCCAAACACATCACACTCTGCTACCATCAGGTGGTCGGACAGCATGTTGAGGAGAACAGCGACACTCATAGGACCACCACCCATCTCCTTTGCAGCAAACTCGGCTACTCGCGGGTCAAACAGCGCTTGGAGCTCGGCGGCTGAAGACACATAAAGACACTGCTTACAGCAAACTGAAGTCAGGGCAGCATTGATGATATATTCCCATTAAATTGGTTGGTTGGTTGGTTGGTTTGTTGTTTAAGGACGCACTCAGCAATATTCCAGCTATATGACGGCGGTCTGTAAATAATCGAGTCTGGACCAGACAATCCAGTGATTGACATCATGAGCATCAATCGACGTAATTGGGATCGATGGCATGCATCAACCAAGTCAGCGAGCCTGACCACCCGATCCCGTTAGTCACATTTACGACAAGCATAGTCGCCTTTTACGGCAAGCATGGGTTGCTGAAGACCTATTCTACCCCGGAATCTTCACGGGTCCATTAAACTAGTAATAGATACGAAAACCATGCATGGCAACTATTGAAGACAATGATACATACATAGTAGGAGTTCAACAGTTTCAGTGCTACACGGGAGAACATTGTAATGATGTAGGGAACAGTTCATTCTGTTAACACAGATCATTGTAACCATGCATGGATCAGTCCATTATGTCCCCGTCCCTATGGGAGATCATTGTAGCCATGTATGGAACAGTCCATTATGTCCCCGTCCCCATGGGAGATCATTGTAACCATGCATGGATCAGTCCATTATGTCCCCGTCCCCATGGGAGATCATTGTAACCATGCATGGATCAGTCCATTATGTCCCCGTCCCCATGGGAGATCATTGTAACCATGCATGGAACAGTCCATTATGTCCCCGTCCCCATGGGAGATCATTGTAACCATGCATGGAACAGTCCATTATGTCCCCGTCCCCGTCCCCATGGGAGATCATTGTAGCCATGTATGGAACAGTCCATTTTGTCCCCATGGCAGATCATTGTAGCCATGCATGGAACAGTCCATTTCTTAACATGAGATCATGGCAACCAATACAAAGGTAATGACCATTCTGTTAACATTCATTTTGTGACAATATTTTTTTCTTTCTGACCTCCAATCACACATGACAACCGACATCTTTGGCCAGCCCTCTGTCAAGCAGAGACACAACTAGTCAGACCTCCAATCACACATGACAACCGACATCTTTGACCAGCCCTCTGTCAAGCAGAGACAAAACTAGTCAGACCTCCAATCACACATGACAACCGACATCTTTGACCACCCCTCTGTAAAGCAGAGACAAAACTAGTCTGAGCTCCAATCACACATGACAACCGACATCTTTGACCAGCCCTCTGTCAAGCAGAGACAAAACTAGTCAGATCTCCAATCACACATGACAACGGACATCTTTGTCCAGCCCTCTGTCAAGCAGAGACAAAACTAGTCAGATCTCCAATCACACATGACAACGGACATCTTTGTCCAGCCCTCTGTCAAGCAGAGACAAAACTAGTCAGATCTCCAATCACACATGACAACGGACATCTTTGTCCAGCCCTCTGTCAAGCAGAGACAAAACTAGTCAGATCTCCAATCACACATGACAACGGACATCTTTGACCAGCCCTCTGTCAAGCAGAGACACAACTAGTCTGACCTCCAATCAAACATGACAACCGACATCTTTGACCAGCCCCCTGTCAAGCAGAGACAAAACTAGTCTGACCTCCAATCACACATGACAACCGACATCTTTGACCAGCCCCCTGTCAAGCAGAGACACAACTAGTCTTACTAATGACTCCTACAAAGCTATCTCACCACAGATAGGGCAACAGGCACCAGGTGGTGTAACTCCATGACAGTGTTTTGGTCGAAGCTCTGGACACTTGATGTGGGCGCAGGTGCTTGTCTTCGGTGAGTTAGCTGAAACGGACATAAAATCAGTAAGGACACGCATCGAACAAATGTTCCAGTCATTTCTGTAACTAAATCGGAATAGCAAGTCTTCTTTCATATGGCTATAGTTCATCCAAAAAAAATAGGAAGTTCTTTAACTTCGTTTGAGTAGAACATATAACAAATGTTATTGTTCACAAGATTTGAGAGTTTCTGATTTAACACAAGTCCTTGGCTCTCATCCCACACAAATAGACAAAGTCTGGAATTTCAAATACAGCTGACAACTTTTATAACAAACGCAGATTATTATTGTTCACTATAACTGTAGTTCCTTATAAGCAGTTCGACTTTCAGACATCCTGGATTAAGTCATGTGATTACTACATGCTACTCATGCACAGTATATATGTACTATGTGAAAGTTAACGTTCATGCTTAAAACTTTCCACTTCCGCTCTAGTTGTCGCATTTTATAGACAAAATATATCTACTTCAAAGGTTGGCGAGGTTGAGTATGGTTTTACGCCGCTTTTAGCAATATTCCAGCAATATCACGGTGGGGGACACCAGAAATGGGCTTCACACAATGTACCCATGTTGGGAATCGAACCCGTGTCTTTGGCGTGACGAGCGAACGCTTTCACCACTAGGCTACCCGACCGCCCCTACTTCAAAGGCTATTATACCGTTGTTAATTCAGGGTGTACATTGAGGACAGAGTGTCAGTATCTTAATCCCTTCCATCTCTTCAATTGTTTATGGCCATTTTGACAGACAGATTGGTGACCTGTGAGTTTAACAGTTTGTAATGAACTGAAACATTGACGTTGACCGATATACACAGGACCACAAAGTGAGGTCGTTATAGACATTATTTCCTTATCAGCATGTTTGATATATCCCTTATTATATAACAAAATATACCGGAAATCGATGGGGAATAAAAACCCTGTTCGTTAGGCTTAAAAAAAAGAAAAGAATTGGTTCTCAGTCAATGATTTTGAAAATATAGTGTGGGCAGGTTTTTTGTTTTTTTTCTTGTTCAAACTAGTATGTAACCAAATAAAGAGTTGTGTACCATCAACCTTGGAAAGGGCCTCCCTACATAAACTATTGATGCCATTACCATAACACAAGTTGTGCAGTAAAGGGAAGTAACTGTGTGCTACATTGGATCACATTGTTTTTAAGTATTGGGAATATTTTTTTTGGAAAATGGAGAAAAAACCTGAAACGTGTGGCGGACTTTATGATGATGCGGGCCGCGACTGAGAACCAAGACTATTATTAGTTTTAGCTTTATATAACAGAATTTACTGTACAATGAAACCTATCAGTCTGGATTCCAGCAATCTGAAACCTATTTCCAGACATTTATTTGAAAAACTTATGTATACACAAAACAAAGAATTATTCACTAATCTGTTTAATTCGTTATCTGGATTTCATTTAAAATGGTAGGGTCAAGCGAAAAGTGTCAACCGTTCCAGAATACACATTCACAACCAGCTGTTAGTGAAGTAAATGATTATGTTCAAACATTCATGTGCTGTACCTGTGAGGTTCCCGAAGGCGCGGCACTCCCCGCGGTAGTCCATGGTAACACGGTCGGCCAGGGCAGCACACTCACTAGGGTAGGTCTCCCCGTTGTGCCCGCACACGGTACCCGAATCTGCACAGTTCGTCTGAAGAACGATGGACAGGGTAGTGAATTTCCGTCAAATAACTAATACAATTCATTTCATTTTTGGAAGCTTGCGCAGCGTGTTTGCTGTTTACCAAGGGATCATTTCTATGTTTGTTTGTTTGTTTGTTTGTTTGTTGTTTAACGCCTCACTCAGCAATATTCCAGCTATCTTCATGGGTCGCATTTCTATGTGGAGATTTACGGAATACAGATAAGAGGGTGGTTAATAGTGGGTGACGGGGGTCAAGATTGTTTAATGTTTAACACTGGAATCAGAAGTATTCCACATATATGACAGCGGTCTATAAATAATCTAGTCTTGACCAGACAATCCAGAGATTGACACCACAAGCATTGATCTACACAATCGGGATACGAAGAAATGCATCAACCAATCAGTGAGTCTGACCACCTGATCCTGTTAGTCGCCTCTTACGACAAGCAAGGGTTGATGAAGACGAATTCTAATCCACATCTTCATCTAGGGGCCAAGGCTGTGTCTGTTGTTTATCTGGGGCTACCTCCAGGCAGTGTGGCAAGCCTTAGGTATAGTATGTTTACCATACCACTGCTATCACATCAAGTCTACCTACCATACAGTGCCCTCTATAGGCAGTGTAGTAAGCCTTAGGTACAGCATGTTTAGCATACCACCGCTATCACATCAAGTCTACGTACCATACAGTGCCCCCTATAGGCAGTGTGGCAAGCCTTAGATATAGTATGTTTACCATACCACTGCTATCACATCAAGTCTACGTACCATACAGTGCCCTCTATAGGCAGTGTAGTAAGCCTTAGGTATAGTATGTTTACCATACCATCGCTACCACATCAAGTCTACCTACCATACAGTGCCCTCTATAGGCAGTGTAGTAAGCCTTAGGTACAGTATGTTTACCATACCACAGTTATAACATCAAGTCTACCTACCATACAGTGCCCTCTATAGGCAGTGTAGTAAGCCTTAGGTACAGCATGTTTGGCATACCACCGCTATCACATCAAGTCTACCTACCATACAGTGCCCCCTATAGGCCAGTTTCCGTCCATGAGAGTACAGGAGACAGGCATTGGTGAACTCCTCTCCGTGAGTGTTGCACACAGGGTCGTGGATGTGGTTGTTGCAGTTGTTGAAGTCGGTTGCAGGAACTGAAACACATAACAGTACATACAACAGGATGAGTTGGAGACAATATTGAGTGAGTGAGTTGGGTTTAATGCTTTTTTTACACCGGCGTGTCAGATTGATGTGCGAGGAAAGCCTGAATTGATTCAGGTCTCAGACATTTACCACTTTGGTGAAACCGTTGAGCCAAGTATGGTGCTGACAAACCGAGAAACATAATCGGGTGAACCTGGAATTTGAACCCATATAGGTTCCTGTGGTGCCCGAGGATAGTGAGTGAGTGAGTGAGTGAGTGAGTGAGTGAGTGAGTGAGTGAGTGAGTGAGTGAGTGAGTGAGTGAGTGAGTGAGTGAGTGAGTGAGTTAAAATTTACAGTAGCATTGGCATTATTTCAGCCATATAGCGACGAGACCAAGTTGATATATTCAAAAGTGAGTCATAGATGCAAGGTTATATCTAAAAACAATTTTTCAAATATTTTGGGGTTTGAGTTGAAATATATATTCAGTATCTTCGCATCTTGTCGTGCATCAAATAAATCTCTGGATGCAGGTCTGAAAGATGACCACTGCCCTGAAAAGAATTAAAAATACCACAGAGGCAAATCAAGGTCACTTACTGCACTCGTGTTGTAGACAGTTCTTCCCGGTGATGCAGACTTGTCGCCTAGCAACACATCTAAGCCCCTCCCCACATGGATCATCCTGACACGGGTCGATGGTGCTGCACACGCCGATCTGTAGATCACTCTCCTGTAGTCCCGCACACCTAAACACAGAGGCCAGTGTACACATGGTGTAGAGTGAGTGAGGGAGTGTGAGATGGCGTTAACATGTGTGAGACTGTCATGTTTGTATGTTCTGATATCAGTGTGGTGACACATCCGTTATGAGAAATGATGGCTGCCTGGTAGGGCTGGGACGAGACCAAATTTACGACCCGGGTACCCACCACCCTATCAGCCGACCCTACCCAGGTATCCGCTGTAGGTCTAAAGATATAGGTACAAAATGTCTGATTGGGAATAGTTTGACTGTATCCCTGTACACAACGTATTTAGATACATATGAAACAATCTGGTCATGCATACATTGAAGTTGACTGAAGTTTTATCTTTATTCAAACACATATAAGTCAGAAGGAATGGGTGCATAGTCAGAAAGAAATGCGAACATTAGTGACTTGTAGTGTAACCATATAGTTCTAGATCATTTTTGTCATTAAACAATATATCACATGACAAACCACGGATCCGGGTAGTCCGTACTGTAGCCAGCCGGGGGCAGGGAGGGGGGGCAGTTGCCACCGGTTTTTTTTTATAGAAAACAGTTTTATTTGAATCATGAAAATACAAGTTGGGGACAAGTGATACTTGTAAAAGTATTTCCCCCCCCCCCCCCCTTTCAATAAAAGTTAACTACGGCCTTGGTAGTCCTATGGATACCCGGGTCCTTCTCAGTAAACACCCAACCCGAGTACCGGAGTTTCCGGTCCCGGCCCTGCGCTACTGTCTGGTGTCATGCTTGTGGTGTGTCATATGTGTAGGTGTCACTTCTGTGTAGTGCCCTGCATGACAGTCACTCACTTGGCGAGGCAGGCGTTGGGGAAAGTCTTTCCGTTTCCACCACACATCGGCTGGTAGGTGGCTGGGCAGTTGCCTGGCATGCCTGCAACACAGAGACGCGTGTACTCACCGTGGTTACAATGTGTTGTCACAACAAAATCAAGAATACTTGGCCACAAATTCCAGGCAAAGAAACTGAGGCTTATGAAAATAAAAGAATTGGTTCTCAGGCAATGGCTTTAAAATATATTGCGAGCAGGTGTTTTTTCTCTCTTTTTATTCTTAGTTGTTCAAACTAGTATGTAACCAAATAAACAGTTGTGTTACCAAATAAACAGTTGTGTACTATCAACCTGGGAAAGGGCCTCCCTACAAAAATGTATTTCTAATGAGTGAGTGAGTGAGTTTGATTTTACGCCGCTTTTAGCAATATTCCAGCAATATCACGGCGGGGGACACCAGAAATGGGCTTCACACATTGTACCCATGTCAGGAATCGAACCCGGGTCGCATGACGAGCGAACGCTTTAACCACTAGGCTTCCCGACCGCCCCCGTATTTCTAATGAGTTAATTACTGGAATACAGTATTTGACTACAGTTGACTTATTTTTTTTTGTTAAAAATGAAAAATGGGGCTTTATGATGATGAGGGCATGGCCTGAGAAACATGACTATTATCATTTTGGGCCCAAACTATGTGACGTCATGTTATTAGTACATGACTGTACAAGTACAAGTTTAGTAATCTTACATGACGTGCCAAAATATGTCTACGTAAGTTGAAAACATAGCCACAACACAGTGCAATGGTGGAGTAACTAGGTTGTACATTCGTGACCAACTCTTGTGTGTTATTCAGGGGACAAGCCGAATAGCGACTCGTGCCGATCTCATGGCCATTTTTGCGACCAGGTTCTGTCTTAGAGAACGGGCATACCTAAAACCATTATCAAACCATTGAGTAATGGCTCACATATATTTCCCCATATATTATATATATTTCAGATGCAATTTAAAGCACACCGGGACATGCAGAATTATACAGTATGATTGAACACATTTAACTGTGTCTTGGGTATATTTTTAGATGCAAGACATATATAAAATCAAAAGTTATTTCTGAGGGATTCTTTGACAAAGAACTTGAAATCATACACGCATTCTGATTGGTTTGTCGTATTTTCGCACATAACATTCATCGATAGGGGGACGAGTCTTCTTGAAGGTTCAGAAAGGGGCGAGTGGTGACAAATGTAGCTGGTAGAGTACTACAGAAATATATCCTAACCAAAAGCGAACTACATTTTGAACACACAACTGAGCTTACGCATTTTGTTATGAACGGAACAAAAACCGGTTTGTTGCAGTGTGAAAACAGACGTTTGTGATCCAAAAGCAGAGATGGGTTACATTTGTAGTACACATGTACCGAAAGGTTCCTGTGTCACCGATCCTAACAGTAGTAACCACGGTGATATATTTCACCCAGTCAGTGAGAGACTGTCCGACTCACCTGTGTAGTGACCGGCCGTCAGACCAGGGTCGACTGAGCATGTCCGGCGGGCACAGATCAGGTGACCAGCGTTGCAGATACAGTTGCTTCCATCAACCACAAAATGGCTGCCATGATCTGATCAAAGCAACGGAAGGAGTGACAGATTAATTTCATATTTACAACCAAAAACAAACGGGTTAGAGGCTAAAAAAATACTCTTTAAACAAGGTGTGTGTGTGTGGCTGCTTGTACAAGTCTGGAGTGATGCCCATTTATAGTGCTAGCACACTGAGTAAACTGACTCCGAGCCAACCATTCCTTGTTTCAGCCCCTTTAATGCCTCGCGCCAGACAGGGTGACAACAAGTGCAATCTTTTAATAAGTTTTGGTATGACGCGGCTGAGGATCGAACCAGCGACCTTCCACTCTTCGGGCGGAGGCTCTACCACTAGACCATGGAGGCGGTTCTATTGCAAACAAACACTGAAATCAGCATTGAACAGTATTGACTCGTCCACGATTACAGAAGATGGATAAGAGTTACCCCCCTTTGACCATAATGGTCATCGGCTTTCTTGAAATAAGTTCAAGTGCTTTTACGGGTACACAGCACAGCAACATATATGTACATGAGTATGGCTGCTTGTATTAGTCCGAACTAAAACCAGTTTTATAGTGCTAGCACACTGAGATACCGTGGTTCAATTAAACAAGGACACCCAACTCAGATACAGTATATTGACTCTGAGCTGACAAGTGACAAGTACTGGTCTTTTCTCATTCCCTTAATTGCATGGGACAGGCAGGGCAACAAGAAGTACCATTTTTCAAGTTATTTTGGTATGACGTAGCAAGGGGATCAAACAACCCATCTTCCACCCTGGGAAATGCTCTTCTGACTACACAAGAGAGGTGGTCAACATCATACAGGACACTGTTTGGAGACAGCTCTGACATAAAGACTAATGGAAGTACAGTAAACTATGATAATAACAAACACAAAGGGACCACTAATTTTTGTTTGTGATAACCGTAGTTCGTTATAAGCATTTATACAGCACATATGCAACAAATGGCCGGGACTACAAAAAATGTTTGTCATATGTGTCACTTAGTCATAAGCGTGTTCATCATAAACGTAGTTTACTATAAATTCATTTCAGCTATTGGTAGTATTTATCACATGGTGAGCGAAACCCATCAAGGATATATGGACAGTTGACATCAAGCTTACCTTTGATGTGTCCCGGTCCCATGTTGCAGTTCTTGTTCTGCAAGCATGTGAGGGGAGAGCAGTTGCCGACCTCCCTGCGGTGGCCGCAGCGGCACGCCTTGAAGCACTGCTGGCTGCGTGTGCTGGTCTGCTGGTCCGGGATCCGGACGTAGGCTCCGTGGGGGACAAGGAAGCTGGACACGTGTCCCAACAGGCACGCTGGAGGAGAACAGACAATGTTACTGGTGGCTTGTGGGTACAGAGGACATTACTGGAGGCTGTAGGGTCAGAGGACGTTACTGGAGGCTGTGGGGACAGAGGACGTTACTGGAGACTGTGGGTATGGAGGACGTTACTGGAGGCTGTAGGGTCAGAGGACGTTACTGGAGGCTATGGGTGTAGAGGACGTTACTGGAGGCTGTGGGGACAGAGGACATTACTGGAGGCTGTGGGTATAGAAGACGTTACTGGAGGCTGTAGGGTCAGAGGATGTAACTGGAGGCTGTAGGGTCAGAGGACGCTACTGGCGGTTGTGGGGTCAGAGGACGTTACTTGAGGCTTTGGGGACAGAGGACGTTACTGGGGGCTGTGGGTATGGAGGACATTAATGAAGGCTTTTGGGAACAAGTACTGCAAACTGAGAATGTAACTATCTTTAACGAACCTGATTTACATATATAAGGTTTGCAATTGTCCTTGTGTTTACACTTCCTGCGGCGGACAAGACACAGCTCCCGAGACCGACACGGGTTGGGGCGACACGGGCTTGTCACCTCCCACGACTTCGACACATGCTCACTTTCGGCTGTAAACATAGATATTTTACAAAATGAGAATAATACAATACATAATAATAACAATACGGAAACACACTACATGAAAATGGACACAAACTGTGAGAAAAGAGCAGATAATCGTCTCGCAAGTTAATTCTCCACAAAATAAACTTCTTTGGTATAGCAGTTTTATCCTGAGTTGTCAGTATCAGTTTCGTTGCATCTGCGTAGTAAATATCGATAAAAGATAGCTACGCAGTGGTTTATTTCACGACAAAACATTGTTCTATCATGACATCATTTCTGGAGATTCGAATATGCGCTTACGACTTGATGACGTCCTAAATTGGAGAGGTAAGTTGTTTCCCATAGATGGAGATGGGCTACGAAGATAAATGCACTGGCTGATCGATTGCATCCAAAAGTGGGAGAGATATGACAATCGATACAAGGAGAAAAGGTACAGATAATTGATGTGAGGATTGAGAATATGCGTGATATACCTAACTTAACCAAACTGTTAGTAAAATGGATGTGTCCAACATTTCCGAGGTCGGATTCTATATCTAGGGAGTCATCATTATTATAATTAACTACTTTTTCGTACCTATTTTTAAAGCTTATCATACGTTCTCCCTGAAGTGTTTTATTGTACAATAAACAACTCCCACTCTTGGTATATTTCTTAAGTAAACAACATGACTTACTGAGGTATCTGGTGACTGACGTGCAGGCCCCTGGGTCCGAGAGTTTAGGCAGTGGGTGACAAAGCTGGGGTACACTCTGGTCGCTGTTGAGACGGGTGTAGTCCACGCACTTGTTGAGGATGTAGATGCAGTCCTCCCTGATGACACAAACACCGGCGTATAATGACAATAGACATCAAACATAATCGGAGAGTGAGTGAGTGAGTGAGTTTGGTTTAAAGCCGCTTTTAACAGTATTCCAGTTATATCGCGGCGTGTCAGCTTAATGTGGGAGGAAAGCCCGAAGTTATGCAGGTCTCAGACGTTTACCACTTCGGTGAAACCCACGAGCACGGGTATGGTGCTTACAAACCTAGAAACATAATCGGGGAGAACCGGGATTCGAACCCACAATCATAGGTTTCTGGCGTGTTCAAGGGACGCAACTCTGCACAGCTAATCGCGGAGCCTTAGACGATTGGGCAACCCGTGCCCCCCATAATTGGAGAAATCTGGACTTCACCACATGGCCATGAGGAACAGCCAAGGGAAGCAACTCTGCACAGCAAATTATAGCACCTTAGAGGCCTGGGCTAACTGTGACTATATGCGTGAGGTGGAGTGAAATAGAGTTTAATGTCATGTCCAAGATTATTGCACTTATATAGCGATGTGTGTGTGTGGTGGCTTGTGCTAGTCCGGACTGATGCTGATTTACAGTTTAACATGAATACCCCATTCAGACACAGTATATGGACTCCGAGCAGACCAGTCTTTGTTTCATTCTCTTAATGCCAAGCCCCAGACAGGATAACACCGAGTACCGTCTTTTGGTATGGCGTGGCCTGGGATCGAACCCCAGACCTTCAACTCTCCAGGAGGACACTCTACCACTAGACCACGGAGCCGGTCGACGGTATGAGCGATAGGAAAATACTTACTGACAGATTGAGATAGGGCTTGGCTTGGAGTGGCAGGGTTTGATCTGCACAGCACAAGCGATGGCCTTCCACAACTCCGGCTCACACTCACGGATATCTGAAATGTACAAGGGCAGTATTTTCATATTATCTTTAAGCCAAAGCCAGGCCAGCTAATGAAACATTAAAGACCAGGGCCCTGATCCACATAGCTTTCGTAACTCCCATAGACTTACGGCAGCCGTCGTGCTAAGATTGTTTTGTGGTACGGGGGGACCTGACGCTTCAATCATATACCACTGATTCACTTTCGAAATGCATGTACATAGATGAACAGTACAAAACAAGAGATAAATATGCACATCATTTAGGGCTGGGACGGGTAACTGGGGTGCTCGGGTCAGGTGGGTCCTGAGTAGGTCCCAGGTACCCACAGGACTACCCGGACCGGTGGATAGTCACGTGATATATTGTATATATAATGACAAGTCGCAAATGTTTGCATTTTTTCTGATGATGCACACATTCCTTTTGACTTGTACATGTTTGAGTCAATTTCAGTGAATATGCATGATCTGATCATTTGATACATGTATCGAAATAGTTTTGGCCAGGGCTGCGGTAAAATGATCCCCTTTTCAGACATTTTTTTCCCCAACCCTGAGACCTGCAGTGAGTTGCCGTGAAGGGTCGGGTAATGGGGTGGGGGGGGTGGGGGTGGGGGTGGGGGGGGTGGTCAGGTACCCGGGGAGTAAATTTGGACTCGTCCCAGCCCTAACATCACTCCTAGTGTTTAGCACACGCATTGCCATGACCCAACAGCTTCATTCTTCATCAAGACAAAAGAGTTACCTACCTTTGACTGGGATGGTCATCTGGGGCAGGGAGATGATCCCCTTCTGCCAGATCTTGATCGTCTTGCGTGCGCTCTCGTCCGCTGACCTGGTGCACGACCTGAAGGGCTCGGTTGGACGGAAGTTGAAGTTGGTGCAGAACTCCAGCTGGCTGCACCCAAGTTTGCAGGGTTCATCAACTGGGGAAAACAAATATCAGCGACTTCAGATGGGGTAGGAAATCAGTGTCGGTCATGATATCATTTTAACAGACTGGCAAGAATGTACCATTTCTTCCTTCTACATGTCAGCAATCTACCCTGCTCAGATATGATCGATCCTCGATCAAACCCACTATCCTTCATACACCCAACCATCCTCCATCCACCCCACCATCCTTCATATGCCCTTCCTTTATCCACCCCACCATCCTTCATATGCCCTTCCTTTATCCACCCCACCATCCTTCATATGCCCTTCCTTTATCCACCCCACCATCCTTTATACGTCCTTCCTTTATCCACCCCACCATCCTTCATATGCCCTTCCTTTATCCACCCCACCATCCTTCATACGCCCTCCCTTTATCCACCCCACAATCCTTCATATGCCTTCTTTTATCAACCCCACCATTCTTCATACGACCTCCCTTATCCACCCCACCATTCTTCATATGCCCTTCCTTTATCCACCCCACCATCCTTCATACGACCTCCCTTTAACAACCCCACCAGCCTTCATACGGCCTTCCTTTATCCACCCCCCATCCTTCATACGACCTCCCTTTATCCATCCCTCTTCAGTCTATTCCACCACCCATCCTCCATCTAGCCATGCCACCATCCTTAATCCGACTTCCCAATCTTCCCTCCACAGTACCTACCATCATGCAGACAGTTGTGCATGGGGGCCTCCAGTACAGAGACAGGCTGGATAAATGAACAACTCTTGTCAAACTCGGATCCGTGCTTCGTCCAGCTCTTTGTGTACGTCTATAACATACAAAAACACAAAGAAATATCAGTTATATCCTTCACACTTTATGAATAAATTTGTTAACACGACAACTAGTGGGGTGATAGAAGAATACAATTATTGCAATAACCACCTGTCAACAAGAACGTTTATGTATTATTTTAACCATAATCATGTCATCACATACATACAGCTACAATTGTATGATTTCTTAATACATCTCTGTAGTACTTATAAGTTACCTGTCTTAATTAGCCTGAGCAAAACCTAATGAAGATAAATGTTAACAATTTTGGTAAATTTATTGCAGACTGGTCATAATTCATAGCCATTTTGTCTCTGCCCAAACAGGAAGTGAACTCACATGTGTGCAAAGCTCCCTACAGCGATCCGAAGATGCTTTGGCACAGCACTGGAGTCTTGCACTATCGAAGGCGGTGGCAGGCTGGGTCTCATTCTTCTTGGTAACTGGGGGAAACAGGAAACACTGCCACAAGGGATCCTGGGAATTAAAGAAGAAAGTCATGAATTGGTAATATGACAAACCTATTGTAACATCATCAGGTCCCTACCAAGTGTGTATTATATAGATCCGATGGGAACCGAACACAATATCTGGGACTTCTTAGGACAACAAGCATGACCTGTACAGGAAGCAGTCAATGCATTCAATGCCCTACTTCTGAATCAACCAAGCGGAGGATTTTCACAGCAAAACTTAGTTTTGTTTGTTTCTTGTTTAACGACGCTCTCTCAGAAATACTCCAGCAAATATGACGTCAGCCTTTAAAAAATCAAGTCTAGGCCTGACAATCCAGTGATTGACATCATGAGCATTGACCTTGGCAGTTGGGATACAATCACATGCACCAACCAAGTCAGTGAGTATTTTCTTATCTATTGGTCCTGTTGACCGTGAATTACACATTACACGAGTAAGCCATCACATCATAACTTTATTAACATGAGTATTTGTTTGATTCCAACATGGAAACTTGCAACTTGTTCTGACATCCACTGCAGACCTGAGCCGAATATCGCCCTCTGACAGGCCTAGCTGAAACTATGGATGGTGTAACAACAAGATTGCTTTGTGGAACAGGTCAATAGCGATGTTGAATATGGAAATTATCCGACCCATCTGTTTGTATCTGTGACGGCGATTGCAGCATCAATAATGCAGACAGCAGACACAGGGGAACATTGCACTAGCCACGATCCTGCTGTAGCCGGGATATATAACATATAATGACCTGTTTCAGGCAATTATCAACATCATTGCACTGGTACCTGTCATTACCAATACTCTTTGTGTGGAACAGGGCATCTTTCTCACCACAGTAAGTCACACAAGTGGAGAATAATATAATGCTGGTATGCTTCATTCATAAAATTTTAGTTGGTTGGTTGGTTTGTTGTTTAAAGCCGCACTCACCAATATTCCAGCTATATGACTGTGGTCTGTAAATAATCGAGTCTGGACCAGACAATCCAGTGATTGATATCATGAGCATCGATCCACGCAATTGGGATCGATGACATGTATCAACCAAGTCAGCGAGCCTGACCACCCGATCCCCTTAGTCGCCTTTTACGACAAGCATGGGTTATAAAATTTTAAGGACAATTATAGGACAATAGGGGACACTAAATAGGGCACGCCCCTTCCTCTTCCCCACCTGACCAAAGCCACTTACCACCACCTGTTCTATCAACTACTTAACCATAGGTACCCGTGAAGATCTGGGGTAGAATTGGCTTTCGGTAAACCCACGCTTGCCATTAAAGGTGACTATGCTTGTCGTAAGAATCATCTAACAGGAGCGGGTGGTCAGGCCCGCTGACTTTGTTGATGCATGTTAGCATACCAATTGCGTGGATCGATGCTCATGAGCTCAACCACTGGATTGTCTGGCCTAGACTCGATTTTTTACAGACCACCGTAATATAGCTGGAATATTGCTGGAGTGCAGCGTTAAACAACAAACAAACAAACAGACAAACAAAACAGACCTTCACCATAGCACACCTTAACCTCAAAACAAATCTTTATCTGTCAAAAATAATTCTTTGAAAAGGATTTTATTGGCTCGAACAGCCGAGACAAATTGCAGCTAAAACTAAGGATGATCAAACGAGTGCAACATCTCACTGACCAGGCAGCTTCAAACCCAGCAGCCTAATTGATTGTCTTGGCCTTGTAACCTGAGCCATTGTCCTTGTAGTACAATGTTGCCTATCCTGGCCGCTGAGATTCATAACCCATCAAATCGAGCCAGATCAAAGACTACGCACGGATTAACATAGGACCCATCAATCAGACCAGCTCGTATCTCATTCCCAGAACAGCTTGAAACACCAAAACGCTTAGGCTGGCGAAGGCTAGGGAACAATATGGAGAAATGGTGTAATAAAGAGAGCTGGTGATCAATACATGACAGCCTCCATGTGATACTGGGGTTATCAATCCCTCGCCCATCCTCATACTCAGACATGCGTCACTTCAAAAGAGCAATTTAAAAAGTCCAGTAGGTGGCGCCCTCTCTGTGCATCGTAATCGCTTCCAATGGTAGATTGAATTACGCATCAACATTTGCAATTCACTAGATCAGGAATCAGCAATCAAAATTACATCAAAAAGTGGAAAAAGTGTGATTAAACTTCACCTCTTGGTACCAATACCACCAATCATCAGTAAGATGGTCTAAAAGAAAAATTTGATCATCAACCTGGATATACGACTCTTTCAAGTAAAAACTGTCTTAAACTTCTCAGTGGTGGATATTTGATAGGGGCCATCTCACATTGGTCTTCAGGGACCATCTCAAAAGAGTAGTTTCACAATACCTCAAGCTAACCATGTCTTAGTGAGTGAGCGAGTATGGTTTTACACCACTATAAGCAATATTCCAGCAATATCACGGTGGGGTACACCAGAAATGGGCTTCACACATTGTAACCATGTCGGGAATCCAGCCCGGGTCTTCAGCGTGACAAGCGAACGCTTTAACCACTAGGCTACCTGACCACCCCTAACCATGTCTTAAGACTATCACACCTATCTTCCAGAAATAACCTCCCAGAAGCCATCTGGGACTCTACCGTAACAGTAGAATAGTCTGGTCATTGGACGTTAATGTAATTGAGATAAACATTTACAGCTAGCCGTATGGGACAGTGTTGTTAGCACAAGGAAATACATCCGTCACACCCACCCCATTTGAAATTCATAAAATGATATTTGTTACCAAACGCTTGTATTCGAGGTGTGACATTCAAATTAATTAACTCTAACTGACAGATCTTCTGTTAGCTTAATAAACCTCAAGAGAAGGTGTGTGCTTGAATTAATCAAGTCGGAGGGAAGGGTTCTGGCTTCAAGCGATAATTTTGAGTACCAAGATCACCAGAGTTGTATCCCCATTCCACCTCCTTCATTGACGACACAGAACCCATGCAAAGAAAAATGCCAGAGAATGGCTGTTATTATCACAAATGCTCCATTCTTATCACTCTCCCACCAGGCAGCACTCCATGCCGTCAGTGAAACTGATTCGTGGCCCCATCAGTAGATCATGCTGTCGATCAGCCAGTGAAACACCACCACATCTCTTCCTCCATTAAACACCCAACACTATCATTAGTCTTCACACACGATGGAGAGAGGAGTTTTGAATATTGTCAATTCTTGTATGATTACCAGAAATATCTTTGGAGTGGTGCCAAGCACATATTGGAACTGTAACCATACCAACCAGATTTTTTCCCCCAGGGAATAAATAAACAATATACCCTATGTGAGATGGAGGATAACGCATATATATCTGCATTAAGATAAATAGCCCTTTATAACTCCTACTAAAAATAGGAATATGACAGGCAAGAATGTAGATGACGGCAGCTATGAGCTGGGTTAGACACACATGTACAGTGATACATGTACACATATACAGATACATGTATGTACATGATTGTGTCGAGATGCTTCAGAGCTTGCATCACATGTGGTAGATATGGCCAATATTGCATATCACTTTCTACATTCCTACATGTTTCATATACATTTGTTTGTTTGTTTTGTGGTTTAACGCCACACTCAGCAATATCCCACCTATACGACTGTGGTCTGAAAATATTTGAGTTTGGACCAGACAAACCAGTGATTGTAAATAACTGAGACTGGACCAACATCAAGATTTGACCAAACAATCCAATGATTCTTCTTATGAGATCTTACAGGTCACCGAGTCGGACCACTCCCGCAGTCACCTTGTATGAGAAGCATATGCAATGGACCAATTGAAACAGCACAGGCATGTTGATATTCATATATACCAATGTATGGGAGTCCCTATACACAGAAACCAGACACATATAGACAGAAAAAAAGAGTTAGTTTAAGATAACTGTCACAAATCAAAACATCTAATATTTCCCTTCTTACAAGTCCCTGTACAACACAAAAGCTTACAGTTAAAGCCACTTGGCTAAGGGCAATGAATTTCTAGCCTGTTTGTTCAAAGATATTCCAAACCAAATCTGCACATTTTGAAATTCACACTAGTCCCCTTGCTTGTGTCTAGTAAATTGTGCTGAGGACCAGTAAGAATGCAATGATGGAACTAGTCCTCTGAGACTTGTAGCAATTCTGAACAATTCTTAATGCTTCACTTATGCTACAAATCTGACTGAACAAAAATGACAGAAAAGGTAAACATGGTGAACATGTTTGTCTAGTTCAAGCAGGACTACTGACAAACTCTGAGGATAAGAAAAACAAAGTTTTTTTTTAATGGATTTCAATTCCGACGCTACCCTAATTAAACAAAGACAATGTCTCAGTTACATTCTGGCAATGATTCCGTCAGCCTTCAGACTAGGGGGAATATTTCTTAACAAGTTTTACCTGGTAGATATTATCTTACAGACCTGTCCAGATATGAACATTATTGTCAAATCATAAATCTCACATGAATATTCTAGAACAATGGCTTCAAGCTCATCTCTACCCAGATATTTCCAACAGAATGCAAGTTTCAATTTATTGGACTCTCGGGTTGGATTCTCTCGACAAGGAAAGAACTGAAATTAAAACTCTGGTCGATGAAGTCATCTTTGAAATATGAAGCCGTGGCAGATAATTATCTTGGCAATATTAAAGCATTGAAAAACTATTACAGTAAATATCACATTCACTGTACGAACCGGAGTCAGGAATGTTACACTTTCCTTGCTTCAAGGCAGGAGTGTTGCATTTTACCCACAGTTGCTCACAGTGATGACGAAGACATAAGCTTACTGCAGGTAACCAGATACAGGTATCAAGTACCACAGAGACTGATTCGGGCATGTGTGATAACGTATCCAATTGTTTCTCCAATATCCGAACAAATTGCTTCATAAGCTCTGCCATGTACACGACAATTAATATGATACAGTTGCAGAATAACTCCCTGAGGATAACAGTGGAATAAGTACAGAAGATAGTGTAGAGCTTATGAAATCAATCTACCATGTACTTGGGAAATACTTGATTCTGATTGGTCAGTCAGAGGTATCAAATCGCAATAACCACCTCATTGGTTGAAACAGCGGATTTGACAACATCAACGTGGAAGATAAAAGTAAAAAATGTACTACTTCCTTGTCATTGTCAATAGACTTTTTTCAAATAATGACACGTACAATTATTGGTTATAAAATGCAGATATGCGGTAAATCAATATATGTGGATGGCAATAAAAAACGGTAAATCGACTCAACAATTTGTATTCCAGTGAAAAACAGAATGATTGGCCTTTATTACAACAGCTAGGCCTGGCATTAGGCACCAGATCGGGGAGCATAGGATTTCCTGGAATGAGTGATTCCCAGTCAGAAATATCACACCAGCCCGCTAATAAATAAACAAACTAGTGGTTGATATAATGAGCAATATCTCATCCAGAACGTGACACACAATCAGCGAAGTCACCGAGTCTGACCTGCCATCCACCTCGGTTGCTTGTCACAACAAGTGTATGTTCTTGGGGTGGGGGTTGTCTCTACTCAAAGGTTAAAGATCACCTGATTCTTTCATATTACTATATACCATGACACATCAACTACAGTAATATGAGACTGTCTCTGTAGTCTCGTGGAAGAGCTTCCGTATGTAGAGCGGAAGGTCCGGGGTTTGATCCCTGGTCACGTCATACCAAAAGATGGTAAAAGATGGTACTTGTCGTTACCCTGTCTGGCGCTCGGCATTAAGGGGCTAAAACAAGGACTGGTCGGCTTGGAGTCAGTATACTGTGTCTGAGTCGCGTATTGCTGGGGCGGACCTATGACTGTAATGACATCAAATCTTCACTATAAGGAACAGCTCAGAAACTCTTTACATGGACAAAAGCATTAGAATATTGTGAGACACCCCCCCACCTCCCCCTGCTGATGCTGTGGTGGCAGTTACTGACACATCCTGTTCCGTTACACAGGCCTTGACTACCAGCAATAATTCTAGCTTCCACACATCTGGGCAGCAATTGGTCAAAATAAAATCCTATCTTTAGAAGTGCCAATTAAGTCCTTTGAAATTCTGAGCATTCTTTTACCAGATCAATATAACAGCACCTCGGCCATGCGGACCCTTTTTTGTCAAACGAAACTTGTCAGACTGAGTGATTGTTTTAGCTCGGGAACATCATTCATGTTCAAAGATGCATTTATCAGCGGACAATCACTCTCTCCTCATAGGGGAAATGCTAAATTCACAATGTCACCTGATTTTTCAAACTCAAATTTTCTCCATTTGAAGGAAATGGGAACAGATTTGGTTGGAATCAGCTAATCATACAACCCCTATAGTTTTGGCACTGCCAAGTGACCAACTCAAAACTCAGCTTCAAAGCTTCAGGAAGATGGTTACAGTGAAACAGTGAGAGTCTTTACCCCAACTTTCACGAATATAGTAGTACCATGACTATTAGTTACAGCATGATAGTTGCAATGACATGTCCTCTTGCGAGGTGATGTGAAATTGGGTGTAAATTCACGTTCAAGATATTCCACATACATAGGTACGTGCATGCAAGTGTAAGGGTGCTTGTACTTGTCCATGATATTGCTGATTTGACGTTAAACTTTAACTCACTCACTCATTTGTACTTGTCCAGTCTTGTGCCGGTTTAATAGTGCAAGCCCTCTGAGATACCATGCCACAGATTAGCATGGATATCCCACTCGAAAACATTCCATTCCGAGCCGACCAGTCCTTTTTTATTTCTTTAATGCCGAACAACAGGCAGGGTAACAACAAGTACCATCTTTAAACATCTTTTTGTCTGACGCGGCCTGGGGATCCAACCACCTACCTTCTACACTCCCAACAGACGCTCTATACACTACACTCACGGAGCAGTGATCCTTAATCTT
Organism: Haliotis cracherodii; assembly: GCF_022045235.1. Lineage (NCBI taxonomy): Eukaryota > Metazoa > Mollusca > Gastropoda > Lepetellida > Haliotidae > Haliotis > Haliotis cracherodii. The sequence goes on along the minus strand of NW_027266272.1, from coordinate 2,672,555 downwards.
ACAACTTTAACAACTATTAGATCATTTTACCACAAAGTAACTGCAATAGTGCTACCATTCCTATTGAGACACAAGGCCACTTGCACAAAGAAATTGTAACTACCTTTCCCTACCTTAGATGCATTTGTGCAAGTGGCCCCCAAATCCTACACCCAAATCGAGTTTGATACATGTAGGATTGTTTGGACACATTTTAATCAATATTTGGCAAAAGCCATATTTTTGCTGAAATAGTTTTCCTTATCAATACTGGGTGAGTGAGTATGGTTTTATGCTGCTTTTAGCAATATTCCAGCAATATCACAGCGGGGCACACCAGAAATGGGGTTCACACATTGTACCCATTTGGGTAATCAAACCCGGGCCTTCGGCTTGACAAACAAACACTTTAACCACTAGGCTACCCCACCGCCCTTCTTTATCAATAACACAGTGTGACTGCCATCATACTTTAAGTACGGCAACTAAAAGAGTGGACAGGGTCAGTTATGACGTGACACACAACTGACATCATGGTACCTGGACATGCATGCATGACTTGTATGTCTTTTCAATATGGCCACGAGCCACAGCCATATTCCCCAATGAATATTGTAATGTGTAAGAGAGGGTTGTGGATGTCAGTATATGACAAGGTCTTCTTACCCGCATGTCTGGGGAGTCGCAGGTTTTGATGAGGGCCTCTACCATCTCGTCATCTGTCAAGGACGTCTTCAACACTCTCTCACACTCCTCTTGGCACTTCTGCGTTTTGGCTTTCTGACAGCAAGGTATGTCTGAAAATAGGGTATGTCTGAACACAGGGAAATTCTCAAAGTAGGGTATGTCTGAAATAGGGTGTGTCTACATATGGGATGTGTCTGAACACAGGGTATGTCTGAACACAGTAAATGTCAGAACACAGGGTATGTCTGAAATAGGGTAATGTCTGAACATGGGATGTGTCGGAACAGGATATGTCTGAACACAGTGAATGTCTGAAGACAGGGTATGTCTGAACATGGGATGTGTCGGAACAGGATATGTCTGAACATGGGATGTGTCTGAACACAGTGAATGTCTGAATAGTGTGAATGTCTGAAAATAGGGTATGTCTGAAATAGGGTATGTCTGAACACAGGATGTGTCTGAACACAGAGTATGTCTGAACATAGGGTATGTCTGAACATAGGGTATGTCTGAACACTGGATGTTGGATGAGTCTGAACACAGTGAATGTCTGAACACAGGGAATGTCTGAACACTGGATGTGTCTAAACATGAGATGTGTCTGAACACAGTGAATGTCTGAACATGGTATGTCTGAACATGGGATATGTCTGAACACAGGGTGTGTCTGAAAATAAGGTATGTCTGAACACAGGGTATGTGTGAACATGGGATGTGTCTGAAAATAGGGTATATCTCAACAGGGAATGTGTCTAAACACAGGGTATGTCTGAAAATAGGGTATGTCTGAAGACAGGGTATGTCTGAACATGGGATGTGTCTGAAAGTAGGGTATGTCTGAACACAGGGTATATCTCAACAGGGGATGTGTCTGAACACAGGGTATGTCTGAACACAGGGTATATCTCAACAGGGGATGTGTCTGAACACAGGGTATGTCTGAACACAGGGTATGTCTGAACACGGGGTATGTCTGAACACAGGGTATGTCTGAAAAAAAGGTATGATGAACACAGGGTATGTCTGAACACAGGGTATGTCTGAACACAGGGTATGTCTGAAAATAGGGTATGTCTGAACACAGGGTATGTCTGAAAAAAAGGTATTATGAAATAGGGTATGTCTGAAACGAGGGTATACTCACTGTCTTGAGGGATGCTGGCTCTGGCCGAGCGGGTCTGGTTCTGGACACACTTGGCCACTGGCAGGCTTCCCCCCTTGCAATGTCGGTACACCACGTCGCGGTTTGCTCTGGCTGTCGTTGACCCCAACAGGAAGTAGCTGTGACAGACGATGCTGCAGCTGTCCCGCACTGACTGATGACAACACTTGTTTCCCACTGAACACAGACAGACCAGGAATCTCATTGGTCTACTTTATCAATATTGTATGAGCCAGCTATAATATTTGTTTTGTTTGTCTGTTGTTTAATGCAGCACTCAGCAATATTCCAGCTATATCACGGCGGTCTGTTAATAATCAAATCTAGACCAGACAATCCGGTGACTGACATCATGACCATCAATCTACGCAATTGGGATACAATGACATGCATCAACCAAGTCAGCGAGCCTGACCAGCCGATCCTGTTAGTCGCCTTTCACAACAAGCAAAGCTGTCTTTTACGGCAAGCATGGGTTGCTGAACACCAGTCAATGCAGTACACAAAGTGAAACACACTTGTATGGTGCAAACAAACCAGTAATCATAATCTGGGATTCAAACCCAGACTCTGGAGTGATTAAGGGAGATAACTCAGTAAGTATTATAATGAATAGAAGATGAATGCTTATCGAAATTCTTCTCTTCTTGTTAACTCGACATAAGTATTATACAAAAACAACAGACTTAAACAAGTATTTAATATACTTGGGTCGGCCGATGTCAGTGGCTGTTTGTCTGCTTACCGCTGTGTCGGTGTAGACATTTATAGAGTGACTTCTCTGTGTTCCGATCGCAGTGGGTGGAGTCGATGTCCTTCATGGAGTGGGCCTGCCAAAGACAAAACCTGTCTAAATGACCGATCAATGGAACATGCTGGTTGGTTGGTTGGTTTGTTGTTTAACGCCGCACTCAGCAATATTCCAGCTATATGACGGCGGTCTGTAAATAATCGAGTCTGGACCAGACAATCCAGTGATTAATATCATGAGCATCGATCCACGCAATTGGGATCGATGACATGCATCAACCAAATCAGCGAGCCTGACCACCCGATCCCGTTAGTCGCCTTTTACGGCAAGCATAGTCGCCTTTTACGGCAAGCACGGTTGCTGAAGACCTATTCTACCCCGGATCGTCACAGGTCCAATGGAACATGTAGGTGTGTAGTGGAGTGGTTCATGCTCAAGAGGGGTGGTGGGGTAGCCCAGTTGTTAAAGCATTCGCTCATCACACCAAAGGCATGGGTTCGATTCCCGACATGGGTACAATGTGTGAAGCCCATACTTTAACATTGGCTTTCAATAGTCGTAACGCTAAGATCGCGTTGGGGAATCAGGCACAGGTGTTAGACGATTACCACTTGCATCATGACCAAGAAACACAATCTAGATGAAACTTGAATTCCAACTCATTATCATAGGTTTCTGCAATGCCCAAGGGACATAACTCTGCCAAACACAAGCTTGGACACACTGACAGAGAAAATGCTGTAATATCATGATCAAACAGTGAAAGAATTCTTCATTCATATACACTGTCGCTGCCTAAAATGTCCATAATTCCTACCACACCAAAATAATTCCCCCACAATTCCCTGCAAATCATTGAATTTGTGCTTCTTTCCAGATGGTGATGACTTACAGCCATGCTGGTTACAATTGTTGATTTGTTGGCTCAAGGGAGATAACTGCTTGACAATACAACTCCATACAAACATGCCACATGATAAGACCAATATATTAAAACTCTATCACTGATGATTTAACATATATGATTATATTTCCCTCATAAAATGTGTTCTTATCTTCAGATTCTAGCATTATCTGCAAACTTTATAGCCTGCTGTCTGTCATACCTGCATTTTGGGAGTACTGAAATATCAAACATTCCTTCATAATAAATCAGACATTGTTTATGGTGAAAAATCACCGGACCTTTAAATCCTATCTATGCATAGCAGGTGCCAGATCATTATTTGTCATAAATTTGTTATATAAATGGCTGAGTGTACACTTCTACATCCTCCAGTGGGTGTAAAAAACATGAACTATTGGATACATCCTCAGTGATTCTTGCCTCCATCCAAACCATCTTACTCTTCTTGTGGCCCTTCATAGTGTTATCCTACAGTAGTACAAGACCTCATCTTCATTAGCACTCTCTATCTCATGACAATCCCCAAACTCTCACACCCTGCTCTCTAGAACACCCGTCCCCACATTGCTCTCTAGAACACTCCTGTCCAACACTGCTCTCTAGAACATCCCTGTCCCCACCCTGCTCTCTAGAACACTCCTGTCCCCTCTTCTTGCCCTCTAGAACACCCGTCCCCTCCATGCTCTCTAGAACAAACCTGTCCCCACCCTGCTCTCTAGAACACCCGTCCCCTCCTTGCTCTCTAGAACAACCTGCCCCCACCCTGCTCTATAGAACACCCTTGTCCCCTGGTTACCCTGCTCTCTGGAACACCCATGTCCCCACCCTGCTCTCTAGAACACCCGTCCCCTCCTTGCTCTCTAGAACAAACCTGTCCCCACCCTGCTCTCTAGAACACCCCTGTCCCCACCCTGCTCTCTAGAACACCCCTGTCCCCACCCTGCTCTCTGGAACACCCCTGTCCCCACCCTGCTCTCTGGAACACCCCTGTCCCCACCCTGCTCTCTAGAACATCCCTGTCCCCACCCTGCTCTCTAGAACATCCCTGTCCCCACCCTGCTCTCTAGAACACTCCTGTCCCCTTCTTGCCCTCTAGAACAAACCTGTCCCCACCATGCTCTCTAGAACACCCGTCCCCTCCTTGCTCTCTAGAACAAACCTGTCCCCACCCTGCTCTCTAGAACACCCCTGTCCCCACCCTGCTCTCTAGAGCATCCCTGTCCCCACCCTGCTCTCTAGAACATTCCTGTCCCCACCATGCTCTCTAGAACATCCCTGTCCCCTCCCTGCTCTCTAGAACACCCCTGTCCCCTCCTTGCTCTCTAGAACACCCTGCCCCCACCCTGCTCTATAGAACACCCTTGTCCCCTGGTTACCCTGCTCTCTGGAACACCCATGTCCCCACCATGCTCTCTGGAACACCCCTGTCCCTTCCCTGCTCTCTAGAACACCCTGTCCCCACCATGCTCTCTAGAACACCCCTGTCCCAACCCTGCTCTCTAGAACATCCCTGTCCCCACCATGCTCTCTAGAACATTCCTGTCCCAACCCTGCTCTCTAGAACATCCCTGTCCCCACCATGCTCTCTAGAACACCCCTGTCCCAACCCTGCTCTCTAGAACATCCCTGTCCCAACCCTGCTCTCTAGAACACCCTGTCCCCACCATGCTCTCTAGAACATTCCTGTCCCCTCCCTGCTCTCTAGAACACCCCTGTCCCAACCCTGCTCTCTGGAACACCCATGTCCCCACCATGCTCTCTAGAACACCCCTGTCCCCTTCTTGCCCTCTAGAACACCCTTGTCCCCTCTCTGCTCTCTAGAACAAACCTGTCCCCACCCTGCTCTCTGGAACACCCCTGTCCCCACCCTGCTCTCTAGAACACCCCTGTCCCCAAACTGCTCTCTGGAACACCCCTGTCCCCTCCCTGCTCTCTGGAACATCCCTGCCCCCTCCTTGCTCTCTGGAACACCCCTGTCCCCTCCCTGTCCTCTAGAACACCCCTGTCCCCTCCCTGCCCTCTAGAACACCCCTGTCCCCACCCTGCTCTCTGGAACATCCCTGTCCCCTCCTTGCTCTCTAGAACAAACCTGTCCCCTCCTTGCTCTCTAGAAGAAACCTGTCCCCACCCTGCTCTCTAGAACACCCGTCCCCACATTGCTCTCTAGAACACCCCTGTCCCCTCCTTGCTCTCTAGAACACCCGTCCCCACCCTGCTCTCTGGAAATCCCTGTCCCCTCCTTGCTCTCTAGAACACCCATGTCCCCACCATGCTCTCTAGAACACTCCTGTCCCCTCCTTGCTCTCTAGAACACCCCTGTCCCCTCCTTGCTCTCTAGAACAAACCTGTCCCCACCCTGCTCTCTAGAACACCCCTGTCCCCACCCTGCTCTCTAGAACATCCCTGTCCCCACCCTGCTCTCTAGAACATTCCTGTCCCCACCCTGCTCTCTAGAACATTCCTGTCCCCACCCTGCTCTCTAGAACACCCCTGTCCCCACCCTGCTCTCTAGAACATCCCTGTCCCCACCATGCTCTCTAGAACAGTCCTGTCCCCACCCTGCTCTCTGGAACATCCCTGTCCCTACCATGCTCCCTAGAACAGTCCTGTCCCCACCCTGCTCTTTAGAACACCCATGTCCCCACCCTGCTCTCTAGAACATCCCTGTCCCCACCCTGCTCTCTAGAACACCCATGTCCCCACCATGCTCTCTAGAACATCCCTGTCCCCTCCCTGCTCTCTAGAACACCCCTGTCCCCTCCTTGCTCTCTAGAACACCCTGTCCCCACCCTGCTCTATAGAACACCCTTGTACCCTGGTTACCCTGCTCTCTGGAACACCCATGTCCCCACCATGCTCTCTAGAACATCCCTGTCCCCACCCTGCTCTCTGGAACACCCCTGTCTCTTCCCTGCTCTCTAGAACATCCCTGTCCCCTCCCTGCTCTCTAGAACACCCCTGTCCCCACCCTGCTCTCTAGAACACCCCTGTCCCCTCCTTGCTCTCTAGAACACCCCTGTCCCCACCCTGCTCTCTAGAACATCCCTGTCCCCTCCTTGCTCTCTAGAACACCCTGTCCCCACCTTGCTCTCTAGAACACCCCTGTCCCCACCCTGCTCTCTAGAACACCCCTGTCCCCACCCTGCTCTCTAGAACACCCCTGTCCCCTCCTTGCTCTCTGGAACACCCCTGTCTCTTCCCTGCTCTCTAGAACACCCCTGTCCCCTCCTTGCTCTCTAGAACACCCTGTCCCCACCTTGCTCTCTAGAACACCCCTGTCCCATCCTTGCTCTCTAGAACACCCCTGTCCCCACCCTGCTCTCTGGAACACCCCACCCTCCTCTCTCCCCTACCCCACCCTCATTTCTCCCCTACCCCACCCTGCTCTCTGGAACGCCCCAACCTCCTCTCTCCCCTACCCTGCCCCACCCTGCTCTCTAGAACATCCCTGCCCCACCCTGCTCTCTAGAACATCCCTGCCCCACCCTCTTCTCTCCCCTACCCTGCTCTTTAGAAAGCCCCACCCTCCTCTCTCCCCTACCCTGCCCCACCCTGCTCTCTAGAACATCCCTGCCCCCTCCCTCCTCTCTCCCCTACCCTGCCCCATCCTGCTCTCTGGAACGCCCCACCCTCCTCTCTCCCATACCCTGCCCCACCCTCCTCTCTCCCCTACCCTGCCCCACCCTGCTCTCTAGAAAGCCCCACCCTCCTCTCTCCCCATCCCTGCCCCCTATGAACCCAGCACCACATGGACCCGCACTTCCTACAAGCATGGTTCAACATCTGGAGATGGAATTAGCATTGCTAGTAGTACCCTCCATAAACAAGGCATGCCATATTTCAGAATGGTGCAAACAGCTTTATTTTAAGCTGAGGCCTAAATAGTGCATCAACAGCAATATGTACAACATCAGACCAAATCCCACACATCTGGTCGGAATAGTTTCCCCACTGCTAGAAATACACCAGGAAAGGAGTAGACATCTTACAATAAATATCTGCATGTTTTACCTGATAGGATCTGACTGGTGATGAAATCCTGGAGTGATGATAGTTTCTGGACAACCAGTTATTATGTATATGCTTCTGGTGATAGTTTCTGGACGACTAATTATCATGTGTTTGCTTTCTGATGGTAAAGTCATTCAGAGAGTCACATGATCTGCCTTCAAACATATCACACTGAAATGTATGCACTGACAATGAAAGACATGTTTGAAAATTACACACAATGATAAGGGCAAGGTTTTAGTTTTGTTGTCAGAGTATGTAAGCAAGCATCTAGTATCAGGGTGCTTCAGAAGATATTGGATAGTCAGTGTAGCAATAGTAGGACCTTGGCACTTTAGTCCCATGAAACAGAGGGAGTAATGTGTGATACTGATCTACCAGACACAGTATATCAGTGTTCCAGTAATTACCAGTTTTTTAACGGTAGAATTAGGCTTGGACCGGTAATTCATGTGACTGCCAGTCCCTGTGGACCGGCAAATATAGTACCTTAAAAATCTTTGTTGTTGAACATAATATTGGCGATATTCATATAAGTATTTTTTTTCGAATGAAGTCAGCTTGTCTGTCACCATCAGGGTTTCCCCTTGTCTATTTTAAGAGCAAGGAAATAACATTTCGCTTTGCTTCAAGGTTAAAGATACATTTGTAGCAACTTCGTCTGGAAATATTCAAGAAAAAGAGAGAGAATTGTGACTTAACTTTGTGTGAATGACGTATAGATCTAAGTTACTTCAGAGATGACGTCATTGCATTGAACATGATGCAGGAATTAAAACCAGGTAATTTTCCATACCTTTTTTTTTTGTTGAAGGTTGGGACTGACAAAAATTAGGTGGGACTGGTCATTTTAGAGTTGCCAGTCAACTAGGACTGGCAGTTTCAAAAGCTAGGGGGCGGTCGGGTAGCCTAGTGGTTTAAGCATTCGCTCGTCACGCCGAAGACCAGGGTTCGATGCCCGACATGGGTATTTTGTGGGAAGCCTATTTCTGGTGTCCCCCGCCGTGATATTGCTGGAATATTGCTAAAAGCGGCGTAAAACCACACTCACTCACTCACTCAAAAGCTAGGGGAACACTGGTTTATATTGCTCCACCATTAGCGCCGTCGCACTGGCTGGTACTGCCCAGAGACTGGTTCCATCCCGGTTGCATCATACCAAAAGATGTTTAAAGATGGTTCTTGTTGTTACCCTGCCTGGCGTTTGGCATTAAAGGGAAAAATCAAAGACTGGTCGGCTAGGAGTCAGTATGCTATGTCTGAGAGGAATATTCAGTACAACTGTGGCAATATATCTCAGTGGGCTAGCACTATAAAAAACGGCATTATTCCCGACAGGTACAAGTCCCAACCCTATCCACCTCTCCCAGTAGTGCAGTACACAAATGGGGGGCACGGGTGGCCTAGTCGTCTAAGGCGACGCGATTCGCTGTGCAGAGTTGCGTCCCTTGAACACGCCAGAAACCTATGATTGTGGGTTCGAATCCCGGTTCTCCCCGATTATGTTTCTAGGTTTGTCAGCACCATACCCATGCTCGTGGGTTTCACCGAAGTGGTAAACGTCTGAGACCTGCATCACTTCAGGCTTTCCTCCCACATGAAGCTGACACGCCGTGATATAACTGGAATACTGTTAAAAGCGGCGTTAAACCCAACTCACTCACTCACTCACTCACAGTACACAAATGACGATTTCCTGACAACAAATGTCCAACTTGATTGAGTTTGATACATGAAGGATTGTTTTGACACATTTTATCAATATTTGGCAAAAGACTTACTTTTGCTGAAATAGTTTTCCTTATCAATACTGAGTGAGTGAGTATGGTTTAACGCCGCTTTTAGCAATATTCCAGCAATATCACGGCGGGGTACACCAGAAATGGGCTTCACACATTGTACCCATATGGAGAATCGAACCCAGGCCTTCTGCGTGACGAGTGAACACTTTAACCACTAGGCTACCCCAGCGCCCCTCACTCTGATGAGAAAACGCTTTAAACACTACACCACAAACCCTTAAAACTATCCAACTGAAGCATACATCCATTTCACTCACCAGTCGGTATGTTTCTAATCTGCAAAGCACTAGCTATAGCCGTCCAAGAAAGTGAAAAATGACATTCAATACTCAGAGGCCACTCTGCTCTTCAACAAGCATTACTCCACAAAAGTAGGAAGTGGCAGACAATAAATGTGACAAAAAGTAACTTCAAATACATAATCATGCATTAATCTTTAAACGAAAAGTTCACAGTAATAAAATGCTTCATACAATGATTGCATTTACTCAAATAACCACACAAATGCTTTTCCCATAATTTTGGTGACGTTTAAACAAATTCTCTTCACCATATTAAGACTGTTCGCTGCAAACATTTAAATCATAAAAGCCTATTAAACGTGACAAAAGCCTTTAAGTTAGGAAACATGATATTTGAATTGCGAGTCAGAATTTGTTAAGCTACAAATTCTTCACAGGGAACAGCATGGGAGTTAACAATTAATATCATAAACTTTGAAAAGCACTTGCTCTGCCCTTCTAAATGCCAGCATGCTTTCCCAGTGAGTCGGTGCTGTAAACTCTGTGTAGAAATCAAGTGGTGTATTTAGATTTCTGCCTCCATGTCCCCTCCTGCTAATGGCTTGTTGTGAAATGGGACCATAACAAAACCTTGCACAGCTGAACGAATATTTGAAAATCTGTGCAACTTTGAGTTTATCTCCTGTAGTGGGTTATGTTCCATTGATTGTTGTTTTGTAGAAATTGAAGATTAACTTGTGATCTCCAGGAGAGCCCTCAGAAAGGAGGTATTACATATTAAGATATTTTTGTTGCTTTGTTTTGATAGGGCAGATTGAAAAGAGAGGCAAAAAAGGCCTACTTCTGTGTGATACCGATCCTTGTTTAATTTACACAAGCAATTTTCTCAAAAAAATAAAATAACATAAAAATTCAAAATACTTACTGAAGAAACAACTTGACAACTTTGAGTGTCACGACCCAATCAATACAGCTACTCAGTTATAAGTTTGTGATAACAGTGGAATGATTTCTTGATGACAGACTACTTCTGATTCTATGTTTGGACCTTAGGAAAGAGCCATATACTGTAGTTAGTTTGTTTGTTTGTTTGTTTGTTTGTTGTTTAACGCCCCACTCAGCAATATTCCGGTATATGACGGCGGTCTGTAAATAATCGAGTCTGGCCACACAATCCAGTGACTGTCATTATGAGCATCGATACACGCACTTGGATACGATAACATGCATCGACCAAGTCAGTGAACCTGACCACCCGATCCCGTCAGTCACCTCTTATGAGAAGATTTGTCACCTTTTACAGCAAGCATGGGTTGCTGAAGACCCATTCTGTAGACTTGTATTGCCTTAACACAAAAATACAAGAAACTTTAACACAACTAGTTTCAAGTCATCCTGATACCTCAGCAACATTTCCCCTGTATAATCCATTATTTGACTCAATTAGACAACAAGCCATGGCGAGGGTCTAGCCATTTTACCTTCTAGGAAGGCATGATATTTTAAGGGGTAAATAATCAAAGGTGAAAAAATTAAATAATTGCCAGATCATATCAATGACAATTTTATGTATTTTGGATGAAAACCAAAACTGTGAATACTTGCATGTGTGAAAACATTTTTTTCCAAAAGAAGAAAAACACTTATTGGTCCCTGAGAACAAACCAACTACTTCCCTTATTCTAGACATACGAAACTACATGGTGCATCCAACATCACATGCTACCAATATACCGATGTGAAAAACATCTCCAGTTCGTACATCATTTTTTCATGATATTTATGATGATTGATGCTGATTCCTTTAGCATCTTTTAAGAATATGCTTGAAAGTAAATAATATCACTCAGAAAATGGATTCATTAGTGCTGCAATAAAGATTTCTCAAAGAAAACATAAACAGTGAGCGGTAAAATTTGAGCTGTGTTAATTTCATTGGTATTTCTGCTGACAGCCTTAAGCCTTAACCATGTCTAGATGCTAATGGCAACAGCTTTTTCGCCAATCTACATCCAGAAAGTTAATTCAAGTATCTATCAACGGCAGAACGCTACCGGGGTGTTATGGCTCTATGGGACGTTTACCTTACAACTGCTTTCAAGGAAAGACCTACTGTTTTCCTAACAACTGGTTCTACGTATTGCCAAGACCACATTTGTTTCTTCAAGCTGGTCTGTACTGGCGGGGGCAGCTCGGCTGGCGTTAAGTCTTCCAAGCTGGCTACTGCACCCTGTCCATTAAAGCTTTGAATTACATAAAAAGCAAAGCTTTTAAAACATTTTTAGACACAGAATCAACAACAAAGCTTTTGTTTTGTCCCTGCTCTTTGGTAATTGTGGACCTTTTTACCTCCTTCCAGCCACCTCACACGCACTATTTTTCCATTTCTCCCAGCCCCGTAATACGTTTCCTGAGAGTCTTGCCTCAGGCGAGGAAACCCGCCTTTATTGATTGTTTAGGGAGAGAATCATCTTGTCATAAACGCTTTAGAGAATTCCCCGAGTTTGCACTGGGGCAGGCATGCAGCAAGGCAAACAGGCTCGCTGATAACTCCTCAATATCTGGATAGATATGTATCAAACTGACACCTGCCTACACAGCAATTAAAGGGGCCGTGTGAGTCTCTATAACATTGTCCATTGATAACATCACTAGGCTCTGTTTCTCTCAAATTTGGGTAAAACTTTAAGGGAAGTTTATATTCCTAATGAAGACACATTGTTCCCAAATATGAAGTAATTCATAAAGTTTAAAACATCAAAGGAAATATGAAATAACCACATTGTTAAAATGTTCATCTATCTTTCACTTAATTAATTAATTTTGATTAATTCATAAATAGATGTTTGTATTGTAAAAAAGAATTATGATGTATCTTTACAGGCATGTTACTCATGTTATTTGCAATAACATGAAACTGTTGTGAACTATGTTTGTTTGTTTGTTTGTTTGTTGTTTAACGCCGCACTCAGCAATATTCCAGCTATATGTCAGCGGTCTGTAAATAATCGAGTCCGGACCAGAGAGTCCAGTGATTGACATTATGAGCATCGATCCAGGCAATTGGGATATGGGTCTTGTGAACTATGAGCAAGTGGCCTCCCTCAGCGGAATAAACTTATGTACAAGTGTGGGGTCTCTCTAACATAGATCCATGTTCCAAATAACAGGCATATGCAGCCATCGATATGTGCCATGTTAAGTTAATATGCTACAATCAATTAAAAAAAAAATTTAACTTAGATTTCTAATTTTTCTCTTTAGACTAACACATTTTTAAGGTATTTCTGAATTAAGCAAGTAAATTTAAATTAGAATTGTACTTACACCTTCTTTTACATTCAATAAAACCAATTTTGCAATAAAATTAATAAGAAAAAAGTACTAAAATTACATTTGAAAAACTAACAATAACTTTTTGTAATACTGAGGGCAAGCATCACATGAAAAAAGGAAACTGTTGTCTGGCCCAACAGCAAACTTGTCATTAGTTGATCAGTCAGAAGCCACTCCCTTGACAAGGTACATAACTCTAAGCATGAGTCGATGTACAGTGACTTATTAAAACACAAACACTGACTCCGTGGACAGACATTCAAGGCAATATAACACTTCATGTGTTTGCTAAAAGTCAGGGGTCAGTTTTTATTTTGACGAGCAAAACATGTCTTGAAACATCCCAGTTGTCAATACTTCTCATAAATAACTTTGTAAAAAAATGCCTCCAATAAACTAGTGATTAGAAAATATCCCAAACATAGATATAAAACATTCTAATCATTATAAACACCATCCGTAGCCTTGAATATTAACAAGCAGGGATAAATCTGAAATAAAACAAAAAATGTGACACCCGCTATTACTTCTTTTGAGGGGAGGTGGGTTAGCCTAGTAGTTAAAGCATTGACACATCACGCAGAAGACCCGGGTTCGATTCCAAAATATCCAAAAAATAAATTGTCCTAGAAAATGCTTCAAAAAATATTTACGCTTCAGACTTGAAAAAATGAAATTGTCTACGACAAAAAATACATTTTGTCGCAAGATGGTTTGAATTATTTATTTTTTTAGGCTCAGTTTTAATTAAAAACATATCTGGTTTGGCAGCTGTAGCTGATTAAGTATCTAGTCTCTATACAAATTCCTTGACATAAGATCTGATCAGGTAACATATACAGGGAACACCCCATATGGAGACAGATTGTGAAATTGCTACATTGCATGGACAACAGCAACCAATGAGAACATGCGGACACTATAGACTTTAAACCAAACATTGGCTTTGACAAGAACCAGAGGCACAAGAGCAGCACTACAACAACTAGGGACTCAACAGCTAGAACAACCAGAAACCACAGAAAATCTTGCCAATAGGACTTGAGGTCAGAGGTCATATCCACAAACCATAGGTTATGTAAATGGAGCCACAGCATGACCTCTGGAGGTCGGAGATGACATCTGTGTTATAAAGATGACAGACAAGCTGTGCAGTGCAGAAACTCCCTGCGAAGACTGAAGACTGAACATGTGAACGGGAAAAACGAAGGTTTTTAGTTTATTTTGCTTGAGAGGGTCTGGTGATTCTACGAAGATAGCGAAGCGGAGGTGGTACTCATTTGGAGAAGCAGCTGAGATCCAAATGAGCAGCTGACTAGGGAGATATTTTGTAGGATCACGCTCTCAAAGGGGAGGGAACTCAATCAAAGAATGGAGATTTGAAATTTTTAGGACTCGGAATTGGCATAAACATAACCCTATTTTGTCCAATGTTAATTATTTTTGTAATATATTCCCTGTATATATTAATTTGACAGTTGACTATTCTGTTTTACATTTATAAACCAATTCTCACAAAAAACACACGGAAAGATGTTTACAAAGACATTTTCATGAACTTGTAAGCATGGGCAATGTGCTGCTGTCAGTTTGATGAGAAATGTACTTGTGATGTTCAAGAGTTATTACAAAAACAACATTATTTCAACAATTTACGGATCAAATTTAGCATGTGACTTAAGTCAAATTTTACATGGTGCAAATATGTATCCACATTAGGTTTCTTAAGAGATAAAATATATGAAATAACAGTTTGCAAATAATACAAAACTCACTTAAAAGTAAACAAATCTGTTTGCTAGGTTATTACCCTATCTTCCCACATTCTATGCTGTTTGTCTTCAAACTACAGCGTGGCTGGAGAAATTAGAAGTTAATTAATTTACTTGGGTAGAAAACCTGTGACCTATAATCATGGGCGGCAGCGCAAACTTTCTGTCACGCCTCACTTCACCTTTAACAAAGCATGGCATATTTGACACAAATAGTTTTTGACAAATCAAAATACAGCCATGTTGATCCCCACTGGTCTATCTGAACCGACAGCATGCCAATCTTATCTCATCCCCCCTCAAAACATAATCCCCTTTCTTCCTCCTAAACAAACAGCCCTTTGATATGCCTTCCCGGTTCTACTCACTAAGTTCCTTCGAGAACTAGCCTGTGGAGATACCCCAATCACACTCCGTTCAACATTTTGCTTTTCGAACAAGCCTCATAATCATAGTAATCATCAACCACAAGCTTCTTTCTACCTAATCTTTTGAAAACCTGTCCGTAAATGAGAACTCTTTAGGGGTTGTTCGCGCTCCCTCGTCCTGCCTGCCGAGGCTCTGGTCCATTATCATATTCACAGCAGGCTTGTTCAGCTTTCACAACCGTCCTCCACATCGCCCCGCTCCATCGTACCACATCATCCTCGTCAGCAGCAGGAGCTTGTTGCCTTGTTGTCTCCCATTCTGTATGGGGGACTCAAGTACAACAATATTCCAAACAATTTCTTCTTTAGCTCTACAAGTGTCACTATCATTGTGAAGAGGTCTGCATGTTGCATACCTCAGTAAGATTACTCAGTTTTGATCAAATTCTATTTTTCATTTTAGAAATAATAGATGTGGATTTGTCCTACTCGAAAACTATTCACAAAGAAAGTAAATCATCATTGGCTGTGCACATGCAGTGTGTGAGCTGTACTACATGGCTGTGTTGAAGATAAAACCTGTATCGTTCCAGTTGTTGTGTTATGGTATTATTACCTAAGTAACAAGTATAGGCCACTACAGGACTCTTGTGTTTATAGAAATATATCATAGCTGATGATTATTTTATTAAATTGAGAGGTAGGCGGGTATTGTTCCACAGGTAGGCAGGTATTGTTCAAAAAGGTATGAAATGAGTTTAAGCTGAAATGTGTTCGATCGTTTTATTTGTTTTATTCATCTCTGAGACTCGCTGAAACTTGACATGGTGACAATGACAAGATGTCGACTTCAAAGTAGGAAATGAAAACAGCTGTTGAGTCATTTCTGTTGGTTTGTGGGACATTTTACACATCATTCAATCAACATACATGTCTAACTGTGACAATCTCGTCTGTTCAAGATGGGATGAAAGTAAAAAAATTAGAGTTACTATACAATAACCTAATGAAACACAAGATCATTGGTACATTGTTGATAGATCAAGGATAAAAACTGGGGTGAATATGGGTTTGGAATTTTTCGGATCCTGGCAGGCCTAAGGGAAGCAACTCTGCACACTCAGAACACCACATAAACAACCTGCACAACCAACACAATACCACTCACTATATGAGCTGTATGTCACTAGTGGGCAGGGAAGCGTCATATACTTTCAATACTCGTGACACGGCCCCCGAGAGAGTCCCTTTATGAGCATCTCTGGCAGGTTTGACATCAACGTTTTTTACCAAAGCAAAACTTGCTGTCTAAATCTGACAGCTCATCTCTTGTTGTGTTCAGGTATTTGCATTAAACTTTCAATCTGTAATATTTCCCATCATGCTTCGCTGTGTGAATGTTATCACCGTCCAATCAGGCCCTGTGAGGCCTGGCACAACGATTGTATACCTAGCTACCTGTTGTGGACTTTTAAAAAAAAAGCCAGCACCTCCATGCCCGCTCAAGCTTCTGATTTCAAACAAGTCTCCCAATACAAAAGATGACTTATTCCTTAAAGAGGCATCTTAAAGATGCATCTTTCAATAAACATTTCAGACAAACTAACTTTTCCCCCGAAAACACACAATATAGCTTTTGTGAATTCCAAATTGTGTTTTTTATTTGAAATTTTGAAAAGATCGCCAAAAATGGAAGGATTTGTGGAATGAAAGCATGCATTGTTGAAAGTCTAGCCTAGTTCTACTCGATTGTGAAATGTGCCTGTCAGATTTAATGAGAACATCTTGGTTTATTTTAAAAGTTAAATCACGGCATAACTCAAGAGTTATCTTTTTTACAATCTGAAGGAAACACTAAAGCCATAATACAAAATTATTTCCATACATAAAAATTAACACACATCATAAATGCCCTGAAAACATTCATCCTTAATTGACAATTATGTGAAGTTGTTAAAAAGCATTTGTTACTTTGAAACAGTTTCCTGGAAAGTATTAGCAATTCCAGCTGGGATATCTCATGTTATATTTTTGCCAGCACCAAATTTCATATCGGAAGAAACAACCTCCACAAATAGGATCATACTTCGTATAGTTGACATTATGCCAAGATTAAGGTTGAAAAAAAAACAGCATAAAAACGCTCGATGTTTTTTCACCATCGATATTCAATGAATTCTTAAACAACAAACACTGCCATGTTGTATCAAGCTCACACACCTCCCAAGTATGCCTCATGTTCAAGAATCTCTGCATGCCCCGAATAAACAAACCAAATTTTATTACAAAGCTGCCAATTATAACTTGAAAAAGGCAAATATCTTATTCCATGTTTCAACATGATCTTGTCAGGGGCACTCCCAAAAACTAAATTATGGCGTCATCCGATTCTGCTTATCAAAATTTTAAAACCCTGGACCAATAAGGTTCAAGCTTTTTCTTGCTCTTTTTCAAATGTTTTGACATTCGACAACAGCTTCAGAAACCTATAGTCAAGACTTGGATGATATAATTGGTAATGGCCGCACTCTGACAAATGTTCCGTCTAGATTTCTAAGAAAACCAGATATGAAAACCTTCCCACCTTCCCTTGGAGAACTCTTCAGCTTGAAGGAGCATACAGCCCATCTTCCTGTCTACCCATAATTCAAAGCACCTATTTGCATAAACAAATGCCACTTAAGAGAGAGTATACCCCCCACCTGTCTAAATTCTGAGGCCCTCAGTCTAAATTTTGAAGCATTGTATGTAAATAGCTATGCTGAGTTCTTGGTGGTGGGGTAGACTCAGTAAACAGTCTATTCTGAATGATTAGGACGTAGCAAATATGTCTGCCTGTTCCATGGGGCTGCCAGCTCAGTGGCTCGTACAATCAACCTGTGTATTTATCAGTCTCCCAGCAACGTTCTTCACTCTTCCACACAAGCTTTACTTAATTGTTGCCAAATTTCAACAACTTCTTCTCGGAGTAAATGCGATCACGGCCCTGTTGTAGTCAAATTTGAATAGAACATTGTTCAAATGTTGCATGGTAACATTCAGTCGCTGTTGCATGAACCCGATTAAATTCCTGTGCTGGACATATTTGGAGAAATCTTGTTCAAATCTTCAAATTCTCAACCAGGTCAGTGGTGTCGAGAATCGGTCTGTGTGTCCTTCATTGTATTTGGCAAGCAGTAATACAATATGTCATTTTACGCGATCGTTGATGCACCATCCTGTGTCATATTGGATGCTCATTGACAAAACCGAACACACACACGTCCTACGGAGACTCAATTATTGCACTACCCTGTAAGATTCTGTATGTCACCTAAAATAGTCACTGCCTACCTTGAAACGAAAATAGTAAATATTTGTCCGAAGTATCCTATGTATTCTCATACAAGAGAATTATTTTTAACACTTCGCCCCTCACACGTGACGGTTCTTGTTTCATAGGTTTTATTTCTTCTGTAGCTTTTAACACGGTTTGCACAGCTCACTGCTTTACAAAAGGCGATGACATTTTGACGTAAACTTGTTGAAGTGATTGTTGTACCCATATATATTAGCTGTGTACTTGGACATAAAGTAGTATTTTGTGAGCTCCTCCTGTGAGGTATCGAATCCAAGTGTTTTTCTGGATGTTTCTGTTCTGGCTTTAACAACTAGGTCGGGAATCAAACCCATGCCTTTGGTATGACACTCAATGCTCTTGAACTACTAGGTCGGAAATCAAACCCATGCCTTTGGTATGGCTCCCAGTGCTCTTGAACTACTAGGTCGGAAATCAAACCCATGCCTTTGGTATGGCTCCCAATGCTCTTGAACTACTAGGTCGGAAATCAAACCCATGCCTTTGGTATGACACCCAATGCTCTTGAACTACTAGATCTGGAATCAAACCCATACATTTGGTATGGCTCCCAATGCTCTTGAACTACTAGGTCGGGAATCAAACCCATGCCTTTGGTATGGCTCCCAATGCTCTTGAACTACTAGGTCGGGAATCAAACCCATGCCTTTGGTATGACACTCAATGCTCTTGAACTACTAGATCGGGAATCAAACCCAAGCCTTTGGTATGGCTCCCAATGCTCTTGAACTACTAGGTCGGTAATCAAACCCATGCCTTTGGTATGACACCCAATGCTCTTGAACTACTAGATCGGGAATCAAACCCATGCCTTTGGTATGGCTCCCAATGCTCTTGAACTACTAGGTCGGAAATCAAACCCATGCCTTTAGTATGACACCCAATGCTCTTGAACTACTAGATCTGGAATCAAACCCATACATTTGGTATGGCTCCCAATGCTCTTGAACTAAGAGGTTGGGAATCAAACCCAAGCCTTTGGTATGGCTCCCAATGCTCTTGAACTACTAGGACGGGAATCAAACCCATGCCTTTGGAATGGCACCCAATGCTCTTGAACTACTAGGTCGGGAATCAAACCCATGCCTTTGGTATGACACTCAATGCTCTTGAACTACTAGATCGGGAATCAAACCCAAGCCTTTGGTATGGCTCCCAATGCTCTTGAACTAAGAGGTCGGGAATCAAACCCATGCCTTTGGTATGGCTCCGAATGCTCTTGAACTACTAGATCGGAAATCAAACCCATGCCTTTGGTATGGCTCCCAATGCTCTTGAACTAAGAGGTCGGGAATCAAACCCATGCCTTTGGTATGACACTCAATGCTCTTGAACTACTAGGTCGGGAATCAAACCCATGCCTTTGGTATGACACTCAATGCTCTTGAACTACTAGGTCGGAAATCAAACCCATGCCTTTGGTATGGCTCCCAATGCTCTTGAACTACTAGGTCGGAAATCAAACCCATGCCTTTGGTATGGCTCCCAATGCTCTTGAACTACTAGGTCGGGAATCAAACCCATGCCTTTGGTATGGCTCCCAATGCTCTTGAACTACTAGGTCGGAAATCAAACCCATGCCTTTAGTATGACACCCAATGCTCTTGAACTACTAGGTCGGGAATCAAACCCATGCCTTTGAAATGGCACCCAATGCTCTTGAACTACTAGGTCGGGAATCAAACCCAAGCCTTTGGTATGACACCCAATGCTCTTGAACTACTAGATCGGGAATCAAACCCAAGCCTTTGGTATGGCTCCCAATGCTCTTGAACTAAGAGGCCGGGAATCAAACCCATGCCTTTGGTATGGCACCCAATGCTCTTGAACTAAGATGTCGGGAATCAAACCCAAGCCTTTGGTATGGCTCCCAATGCTCTTGAACTAAGAGGCCGGGAATCAAACCCATGCCTTTGGTATGGCACCCAATGCTCTTGAACTAAGAGGTCGGGAATCAAACCCATGCCTTTGGTATGGCACCCAGTGCTCTTGAACTACTAGGTCAGGAATCAAACCCATGCCTTTGGTATGACACCCAATGCTCTTGAACTTCTCAGCACAACCCCCTTCAGTCATTCAAGAGTAGATAACACAAATACGTGTTTCACACATATACCAATGTCGGGAATCAAACCTGGATCTCCTCCAAGACAAGCAAACAATATACCCGCTTGGCTAATCATCCAACAGAAATGACAAAGTATTTACAGGAAATTTACTGCTTCATAAACGTCAAGTTTTCCTGCATGTGAAATCACATCTCATTTCTATTATACTTTCCTATCATGCAATCGCATCTCATTTCTTTTATATTTCCCATGATGCAGTGTTGCACTCACCCTTTGACATGTCTGCTTGCAAGCGGAGGTCATCGCGAGGTCACAACAAGGTCGTCCCGACCACTGTTCCAGTTGCCGCATCACTGAAAAAATAATAAAAAACATAAAAAACTTGAAATATATAAAAGCGGAAATGCTCACTAATTACGGCTGGGACATGATGCTGCATATATCCCTGTGTATTATTTCTCCAGTTATTTTACACACCACAGGTGTTGAAAATTGAATTCTGTACTGCTCTCATATCGTCAACGAGAGTACTGGCTCCCACTAATTAACAATATAATAACAAGTGATTTATCGCCCCAACTTGAAACTCATTAATACCCACACATTCTGAAGATATACCAAACATTTATTCCTAAATTATCTGCCGGCAGGATCGTTATGAACTGAAAGTACCGTAATCTAAATCCATGGAATTATCTTTCTTACGGCAAGCAATCATCAACATCATAATACCACACTTAATGTGCCTGAAAAAATATTGCATACTAACAAGGAGGTATATCCGAAAATAATTTGATACACATGTCTGCTCAGCTGCAACTTCACGTTCAAGTTACAACTTAATCCCCCTTATATCCAAATCCATTACGTTGAGGATACTGACGTCTCGACCCTAAACACTGACCCAGACAACTCCACCTCACATTATTATATATAACTTAAAAAAATAAATTGTTTTTTTCCACTTCCCTTTAATTAGGATCCTAACGTTTGCAACATAAATCATGTGAACCAAATCACTACTATTGTATTTTTTAATTAACATAGTTGTTCTAACCAGCATTTCTTTATTCATCATAATTATCTTCCATATTCAGAAGTCAAAAGTAACAAGAAAGGTTTAAATTTGGCAGACTGGAATTGTTCCTCGTACTTGTCTTACATATGCATAACATATGCCTTACAGTCATATCACCAGTATCTTATATCTATGGTGGAGCTTGTACAAGCAAAACCACCATAACGCCATGTAATGGCACCAGCATGGATCACGCTGTAAGGAGCAGGACTGGCTTCATCACCGGAGCACCTTGCTGTGTACCAAGCCAAGAGCCAGCCACCTTGTAGCCAGTTTTATGACGCTAGTATCTACTTCATAGCACACAAAATCTAATGAGCTATACCCTGTCTCCAAGCGGTGGTTAAACCATACAAAGACCTTCTGAACATAGCGTGTAGTGCATCCTAGGGCAATCACTGAGCAGAACCAATCCCTTCATGCCTCACTGACTTCGTATCGTACAACCCACTGACTCCCATAGCTGTGCCCGCAAGCTCCGATTGAATACGGGATCCACATCTTTATTACATATCTGTCAATTACCCAGTTTCCCTCTCCAAACTTCATGTTGCTTTCTCCGGCTACTAAATCATCAACTTTATTGAAAACCTGTTCCTGTAAAAATGGCGTTTTGTTCGCAAATTGTAATGGGGCCTGTTGTTATTTTATTGAATGTTTAAAAATACCTTTTCTTATATTATTGCTGTTTCTGAGTACCTGATCTCAGTTGGGTTCACTTGAATAACTTTATACATATACAATAATCCATTCCCTAATCTTGTTTTATTAACCCTGTAACCTTCATCAAATTGATGCTTTTATTGCCTTTGTAGTACTGCTTCTAAGATGGGTTGAATGTCAGCTTGAGATTGTAATATCTGGGTAAGAATGTAGGCCTTCAGCAACCTATGTTGTCGTAAAAGGCGACTAAAAGGTAGTCAGGATTAGTGACTGCATCATATCCCAGTTGCGTGGAATGATGCTGATGATATTTATCACTACATTGTCTGTCCCAGAGTTGATTATTTACAAACCGCCTGCATATAGCTGGAATATTGCTAAGTGTGGTGTTAAACAAATAAGCAAAGAGTCTGTAATGGACGTTTGAGATGAGTGGTGTATATATACAGTCACTTCACCGAAACTACAAGCAGGGATGTTGACTGGTGTGTAGCGGTCTTATACAACCCTTTGTCTATACAATGTGTACTGTACAATGTGTACTATACAATGTGTACTGTACAATGTGTACTATACAATGTGTATATACAATGTGTAATATACAATGTGTAACATACAATGTGTAATATACAATGTGTAATATACAATGTGTAACATACAATATGTAATATACAATGTGTAACATTACTATCACAGGTGGATGTAGTTTAAGTATTTGGTACAGAACGGTATTTTTTATTTTGACAGACATAAGGATATTAATATAACTAAAAAAGTCGAATTATTTCAACTAATCACAAAAATATCTTTTCCAAGATAACATAAATTTCTAATAACAAAATTCTGTTCATCTCTTAATAATCTTAAACAAAACATGAAATATTTCTTGCACTGTGCTGCAACACCCTTCTGTTACTCTTTCTATCCTCAGTTAATCTTTGTTTCTGTCACTCTTTTTATCCTTTCTGTCACTCTTTCTATCCCGTTACTCTCTTGCTATTTTTCTGTCACTCTCTTTCTATCCTCTCTGTCACTCTCTTTTTATCCTGTTACTCTCTTTCTATCTTTCTCTCGGTCACTCTTTTTTATCCTTTCTGTTACTCTCTATCCTTTTCTCTGTCACTCTTTTTATCCTCTCTGTTACTTTCTTTCTATCCTTCTCTATGTTACTCCTTCTATCCTTTTCTCACTCATTTCATATTGTACATGGTAACAGCAGCAGCAGCAACAGCAGCAACAGCAACAGCAGCAGCAGAACCCAAACCTGCTGATCACAATCTAATTACCTAAATTGAAAACTTTCCACCAATGAAATTATTATTTGTAATATGATTGTGTCAGCTGAGCTAAACAAAGATTCCCCTTTGATGTCCCTAGGGAGTTTGTGCTAGGAGTTAGACATGACAATTTTATACGTTTTCATAACAATTTATAACGATTTTCTCTGTCAATTGTCAAATCATTTCCCAGTTTATGCTTTGACTGCCTGTTAAAACTGATTACGTCCAAGCTCTCATGAACGGAGTGTCATATTTCAGGCTTTGCCCAGTCATTATAACATTGATGCTGTGGTTAGTTTGTAAAACTGAATAATAACTCACGTATTAACCAACTCATATAGAGAATAACAGTGTATTCACCCCAGTCACCAAAAAACACAAATAATCATTAAATCAACAAATAAAAACTACCTCACCTCAACATAAAACAAAGAAGTAATAAAAATACAAGAGTCAAAATAATTTCTAAAATATTTAGAGATCAATTTCCATACAAAAAAATCAGTATGAAACAGCTTCATGTTAGGAATGGCAATGTGGTTTATGAATTATCAAACCTTGCTAATACTTGGATAACAGTAATTATAAGTTATACATTTCAACCTCAGCCTAACTTTCTCTCTGATAGCCTCTCATTTCAGTCAAGAGCACCGCGCACCTCTAGCTGACAGGCTTATCGTTAGCGTGTAACAATCGTTAAGTATCTCGTCAATTATCACTGATTGATGGCAATGACAGTATATAGGACTACCTCAGGGCACGGCCATGGGCCAAATGGGAGGAAATTCATTAGCATCAGATTAATATCTAGATAACTAAGCTGACAAACAGTATCTGAATTGATACAAATCACGGCTTTTAATGTCTGCATCTGACAGGAAAAAATTAGTATGAATAATATGATTGTAAATAACACATTTTTGCAAGAAATATTCTAACTTGGAAAATATGTCATTAATATCGTTCTTTGTATGACAGCGAAGAGTGTTGAGGATGCCTGGGCCCAGGTGTGTAGTTCTTCCCCCTGGCACCACTTCCATCACCCTGCTCACTTCCCAAACCTTGATCACCTCTCCCCTACCCAATAACCACCCCCTTCCCAAACCTAGACCTCACCCCAACCCCCCACCCCCGCTCCAAACCCCTCCCCAATCCAACCATATCACCTATTCCGCACCCCCTTTCCAAAACCTTGATCACCATGCCTCCTCCCCACCTTCCCTTCCCCTCCCCCCCCATCCTTATCCCCTAGTCACCACCCCTTCCCAATACCGTGATCACCTACCCCCCACTCCTGACCTTACCACTACCCTATCTCCCTTGATTCAATATCCTTATCTCAATTACAATATTGATTTATATTGATCAATTATCTAACAAACTATAAAATAAATTGAAAAGTTTTTTTCAAAATTTGCATAATATAATTTTTTAATCAATTTGCACATAAGAATTTATAATACCTTGTAATGTAACCAAGCATTCCCTGTGATATGAAACATTCATCCCAGCTGTGTGATATGAAACATTTATCCCAGCTGTGTGATATGAAACATTCATCCCAGCTGTGTGATATGAAACATTCATCCCAGCTGTGTGATATGAAACATTCATCCCCGCTGTGTGATATGAAACATTCATCCCAGCTGTGTGATATGAAACATTCATTCCCGCTATGTGATATGAAACATTCATCCCCGCTGTGTGATATGAAACATTCATCCCAGCTGTGTGATATGAAACATTCATCTCAGCTGTGTGATATGAAACATTCATCCAAGCTGTTTTACATCATGAATGATTACATCCTGAAAACACAAAATAACAAGCGTTGTCACACCACATATTTCTAACATGTTCCCAAACTACATTACACTAATTCTCTAAATGAATATTGTAGCTAGTAACATTTCCCTTACAACTGATGACAATAAATCTAATGGTACCATTTCCCTTACACCTGATTACAATAAAACTAATGGAGAGGAATCCTGGTTTTTTTGGAACTCGGTTGAACCTCCTCGTTTATGGCCTGTTACACAGACGGAAGCCTCTTTTGCAAATTATACAAATCGTCTGTGAAACTCAAACTTTATAACAAAAATCAATTCTTACAGTAATAAAGGCTGCAGTAAGATGGCGTGCATCCATGTTGGGAGGCTGCAGAACTGTACTGAGTGTCCTGCTCATAAAGTAATAAATGTTTCACGTTCATTAATACTACAATATTCGTGGACATTTTGTGTGACCTGACTCAGCTCGTCACGAAGTACAGCGTTCCTCATTCTCATACACTCTACTGACATTTCAAATAATTTCAAATAAACACCTGTCCTTTCTAATTTGTTTTTTCACACCCCTGACATTTTCACTGTTAAAGGGCAGAGCAGGCAATTTAAGATTAGCATTATTGGAGATCAAACAGGGAACAAATACATAAAATATCTCTGCCTAGAATTGATATCTATAATTATCAAACACATATATTTACACAGAGCTACCTCGCCTTCCATTACCTTGATCACCCCTAACCCCCATCAAACTCTTCCCTCCCCACCCCACCCCACCCCCATCAAGCTCCTCACCCCAACTCCCCACCCACTGTCAAACTCCTCCCTCCTCACCCCCCACATCAAACTCCTCCCTCCCCACCCACCCCCTATCAAACTCCCCCTTCCCCACCCCACCTTATCAAACTCCCCTTACCCACCCCTATCAAACTCCTCCCTCCCTACCCAACCCATCCCCTATCAAACTCCTCCCCCCTATCAAACTCCTCACTCCCCATCCCTTATCAAACTCCTCCCTCCCCACCCCCTATCAAACTCTTCAGTCCCCAACTCCCACCCCTATCAAACTCCCCCCACCCACCCTTATCAAACTCCTCCCTCCCCACCCCACACCCCTATCAAACTCCCTCCACCCACCCCTATCAAACACCTCCCTCCCCACCCCCCCACATCAAATTCCTTCATCCCCAAACCACCCATATCAAACTCCACCCTCTTATTAAATTCCTCCCTCCCCACCCCTGATCATCATTCCCAACCCCAGACACATGGCACACAAAAGATAGCTGTATTTATTTATAATGTAAAATAAAAAATTAGTACATGCAGATATTATTTCTAAATTTCAAATTACTTATCTTAATATTAATTAAAAAAAAATATATATATTTTGGTTAAAACATAGCCAAAAACAAAATTCTTGTTTCATTTATTCACACCTTGCCCATATCGTCGTCACAGTTTACGCCTTTCTCAAATTGTTCGCAAAAAAAGTGAAAAAATAATACAAACCAGAATCTAGAATCAAAACGTCTTTGGAATAAAATTCTGAAAGCCCGTGAAGGGTCAATTACCTTAAAAGGAAGATCGCATTTGTTACTCAGATCAAAGGCATGAATACTTTTCTTGTATAATCATAGATAATTGCAACTAAATTGTATCCCGCTTCTGTGGGATCTTAATTTGCCATTCCTTTTTTGTCAAAAGCAGACCCAGTATAGCCCAATTTTCTTAGGGTTGTGTGCATTCTTCATAGCTCATGTTTGATCTGAGGTCGAAGATTACAAACACGCTTAATGCCATCTGCATCTCCCGATACCCACAACCTAATTTATATTTGCCAAATGTGTCAAAATCCACGTCCGTCCTATGATAGTCCATATTAGTTCACGATCCCCGTTCATGCCGTGTAGGCTCTGTGTCGGTGTACGGAAAATCACCGTGATTGCCTTTTTTCTTGCGCAAACCTTTTCTGACTGAGGTCGGATGTGGCAGGATATCTTACCAAGATTTATTACCAGGATCCTAGTGAACGGCAACAATTGTATGTTCTGGGGTGAAATCCCTCCGATCACATGACAATCACCACCTCTGATTACCTACTCCCGAAACAGGGAATAATCTCGTCAAGGGTTATCGTCAGTGTTAAAACCCCATACCTGATAATAACCTACAATTTGTACAAAGATGAGCGCCCTGCGTCTCACAGAAGCGCTGGACTGTAAAAATTGTTCTCACTCTTCCTGATGTAAGCGTGTAGGAGGCCACAGTGCTGTCAATCCTCAGTAAACAGAGTTGTGTGGGGGATAGTATTAGTGCGTTTGTCCCGTTAGCAGAGGTGGATAAGGCAAACAGGACTCTGCGCATACACAGGGTCAGTGTATGGAGCCTGCTGCTCCACCCACAGCTTGCATTTAACACGACACCGGCGCCCTTACACAAACACGGCTTTGCAATGTCACATGACTGCCTTGCCATGGCAGGCTGTCCTCAAGCAGAAGCTGGTTTGTGAGATCGACTGCAGGAATTTTAACGAACCTTTTTGCGTGTCTGCTCCAAAAAAGTTAGCAAATGTTGAAAACAAACACAAATAATCGGTACAGTGGCGTAAGATCGTGTAGTTTTGTACACGATGACATCCCTGTGTCAACACCAAACATTTCAATTCGACTTGGCGAAGGGTTGACGGTGGGCGGACACTGATGTGACACATTAATTAATCCTCATCCACAGGTGAAGCGAAAACTAGATTCAGGATTCAAACTGTCAAATCCTAGCTTTGATAAAGGTTTTGGTTTGGTTTGTTGTTTAACGCCACACTCGGCAATATTCCAGCTGTATGGCGGTGGTCTATAAATAATCGAGTCTGGTCCACACAATCCAGTGATTAATATCATGAGCATCGATCCACGTAATTGGGATACGATGACATGCATCAACCAAGTCAGCGAGCCTGATCACCCGATCCCTTTGGTCGCCTCTTACAACAAGCATAGTCACCTTTTACGACAAGCATTGGTTGCTGAAGACCTATTCTACCCCGAATCTATACGGATCCAAATGATTGTCCCTCATGGAATCGTGGGTAGAATACTTCCCCAGACCCCATGTATGTCACCCCACCCTACCCCAACCTTCAGGAATCATGGGTAGATTGGTTACATTCTCTGATGTTTGCGAGACCAATGTTCGATCACTTTACAAGACAACAGTGTGTTTCTCTGAAAGGACATGCACAATTCTTATACTTATTTCACAACCCATTTGTTTCTCAACATCCACCATATCAAGCACACAATTTTTCTTCATTGTAAAATTTGAGGCACGAAAGTATTTTATTCTACTATTTTCTTCAATAATTTTTCAAAAGAAATCCAGACTGTCCCCAAGAATACCAAATGGCGTTGTCCATACTGACAATGCTGTAAATCTGACTGCACACAACAAGGATGAACTTCTCAACTTGTAGCCAAGGCCCTTGTGTTTCTACCTGGAGAAGGTCAGCCATTGGAAAGTGCTGGCCGATATCCCCCTACCTCCTTATCAGAGAATGTCAATGACGATGGCAGTAAAACCTCTACACACAGAATATAAAAAATAAATAAACACAAACTAACAAGTACATTTCTGTACAATCTAGGATCCGGTATATTTCTTTGGTTAAAGATGCATGCTTACACTCCAAATGAGGGTTGACAAGTTGGCAACAATCATCTCAACTACAGTGTACTTTATTCAATATGGATGCTAGTTGGTTAATATGACATCAATCTCTTCTCATAGTCTCTGATTTTCTCAGTCTTGGTAAAACTCATTAAAGTCAACAATGGGGAGAAACTTTTGAGCCAAGATCTGATAATATTTGGCAGAATGTTGAAAAAAGTGGGCAAGTTCTAAGGGAACAATGCCATGAATGGTTCCAAGAAAATAAAAAAAGGTGGGATTTTTCTAGTTATTACATCTCAACAGTTGATGTTGTGTAACCCGGGGGCTCACACAATGCCTGCCACCGTTATTTGCTGCAGTCACAGAGGGCGCTGGTGCTTTCCCGCACAAGCCGTTGGGTACGAACACATGTCCTCCAACATCTCATTTCTGTAGAGAGGTAAAGAATCCAAGTCAAGTAGAATGGCATTGTGGGATTACAGTCAGAATATCAGAAAACCATGGCAACAGCAATGCTGCTAAAATCTGATTTGGAAATATTAATTATTCTTCTTTCATTATTTCACAAAGACATCTTCCTTCTATGTGATTAGATGTTTTAGATTTATGATTTTTTAAAAATATCTGTGAATGAATAATTTACAGTTCACAGAAGCATCCTCAGTGTCAAGATGGGAAATTGAATATAGTAATATGAAATCATGGGCTGGCACGATAACTAAGGGGGCTGTGGGGTAGCCAAGTGGTTAAAGGGTTCACTCATCATACAAAAGTCCTGGGTTCAATTCCCACCTGTTTACAATGTGTAAAACCCATTTATGGTATTCTCAAACCATGATATTGCTGGAATATTGCTAAAAGTGGTGTAAAACAATACTCACTCACTCACTATAGAAACTGAGAAAGAATAACAATTCATATTTTCATTTTGAATCAATGTTTGTTTGTTGTTTAATGCCACATTTTGCAATATTCCAGCTAAATGATGGTGGTCTGTAAAGAGTGTGGACCAGACAATCCAGTGATTGACATGAGCATCGATATACGCAATTGGGATACAATGACTGGAATCAGGTCAGTCAGCCTGACCACCGATCCTGAAAGTCACCTCTTGCAACAAGCATGGGTTGCTGTAGACCAATTCTAACCCTGATCGTCACAGGTCTATTACATCGATTACAATCCCAATGAAGTAATTTGTTGCAAAACCAACACACTAAGCCCACCCATGTAGAGGTTGATGACAAAAAAAACAAAGGTATCAAATTGTAAATTCTGTAAAACATGCACAACCATACGTGACAAAGTTTCTTTGGCATCAAAAGCAACCCTACTTTCACTAATTTCTCAATTTATTTATTTTAGTGAAAGTGGAGTGAGTGTGTGAGTACATTCTCAATTGTGACCATGCTAAGATAATTGATTGGCATGTTCAGCCATAACTCTGTTGCAACCGACTTCTTGAGGCGATCATCAAAGCAGTTTATTTCAAATTAAGCTGATTTTGTTCCATGGACTTGAGATGAGTTTTTCTAACAATCTCCTCAGCTACACATAGCCCCAAGTATGTGAAAATACAGACATGTGCAGTAACGAACAGGAAGCACATCCCATGAAACATAATGACTACTAGCAACGTCTCGGAAACGACTTCGCAAATGTCCCAACACAATATGATAGTCGACTGCCTTGTACAAATTCAGCAACTCCCGAACTACATTATGTGTATATGATTCAGTCACATTATAACCGGACCAGAGCTTAGCATAAATTACCTAGAATCACATCGCAATAACCGAACACTTCAGTCGCAAACTTTTCACCCCTAGTTTGTCCAAACAAAAAAATATAAAAATTTATGAATTGACCTTTTTTGCGCCATATGGCATTAGCAGGATGCTGCTGCAGGGTTTTCGTGAGAAAACACTTGGGAATGATCACAACGGTAAAGCAAGATTTTTCAATCAATTTTTATCCAACAAGCTACCTCGTAATATGGGATTAGAAACGGTTCACCTAGTACGTTTCTTTTTCCCATCACTACAGGATATGAATGTCTGGAAGCACTAATCACACTGACAACTACAAACTGCACGTTTGAATTTAATCTGATGTTATTGCCGTCAGAACGGACGTACATCAATTACAAGACAATTACACTGGTAAATTATACACACAGGTACTTGTTTTATGAACAAGTGTAGGCCCATGGTCCATTATAAAGGCAGTAATGTTTTATATCTAACATAAAGGACATAAAGGACTTTCAGCGTGAAAGAGATTTTCACGAATGAGTGCCTAATCATCTTTCCTAAATGTACAAAAGGACAAAAGATTTCTGTTAGTGATTATGACGAAGGAAGTAGGAGACTTTGAAAACTTGCACTGGTTTAGTCAGAGTTAACATCAGTGCTAATCCACTGAAGCTATCCGATGATTTATGAAAACATCGCAATCAAAGAGAGGTGATCTAGCACAACAACTTTCAGTTTAGAGTCATTTTCCACATATTTTGCCCATTTCTTCTTTTCTATTCAACCCTGTTCAAGCATGGCGATGTCACACACAGGTTACTGCTGGCTTTCTCCTCGCTGATGCTACTTTCCACATGACAAGTTTTATGGCATGCTACAATTGCGGTATTATATGCCTCCATTCAAGGTTTTATTCATAGTTCACTGTGTAACATGGTATTCAGTTTACACGTCATTAAATCTCTAAAATATCCGCTTATATCCGTAACATTGCCTTCTAGTCCCGTCCCGTCCCGATGCCCCGTAACTTAATACTTGAAGAGCTGAGACCACTGTTTTCACTCTCCTACCGAAAAACTTGCCCCTATCCCTCACAATCTCTCTGGGAGATATTTCTAGGCAATTTCACTTTCTTACACGCACAATGTTCGCCATGTTTCACTTGTTCTGATATTACTTTCCACATGACTAATTTGATCAACAATTACCAGATGCAGGATTAAACTGTAAGCATATTCTGCATGCTCCACTGATAACAATTTCCCTGCAATTTCAATCTGTCTTGATTACTTTGCCTGTCATATCACATTATATTCCCGGCTTTTTCCACATGATCAACTTCATCATACATGCATATTCCCATTTTCCTAGCCATCAAATCTTGGCCTCTGAGCCCATCATGTGACTGCATCATTTATCAAAGCTATTTTCCTCTCAACTGCTTCCAATGTGCGAACCCTTTTGCAGCTTCACTTGTACATGTGCAGCAGAGCGTAGACGCCGGAGACTATGAGTGCTAGCGCATCCATGTGCATGTTTCGCTCATGCAAGTGCTCAGCTGTATTTTCCTTAAATCGACCATGACATTTAACAGCATATCCGAGGTCCTGTTATTTATTTGTACGAATATCAGCACAACTTGTGTTATAAAATTATTAGCTCTTATTGCCTAATAATGCTACACCTGGGACTCATTGTTGTACAGTTTTCAATATTAGAGTATTGCAATATTCTCCTGAGAACTCATCCGGAATCACAATGATGAAGCTTTGGGAGAAAAAAGAGATAATTTCGTCAATCTCATCATCATTGCATCAAGCGATATGACCGACAGAACCATTGTCATGACTGCCATTAATCGAATTCAGTTTTATCACCAAACTAATAACATCTGTCATCAAAATGTACACTACATATTTCATCTCACTACGAACATATCAATCGTTACAACCATCACCATGCCCGCCTCCATGGTCTAATGGATGAGTGAGTGAGTGAGTGAGTGAGTGAGTATGGTTTTACGCCGCTTTTAGCAATATTCCAGCAATATCACAGCGGGGGACACCAGAAATGGGCTTCACATATTGTACCCATGCCGGGAATCGAACCCGGGTCTTCGGCGTGACGAGCGACCGTTTTAACAACTAGGCTACCTGACTGCCCCGTCTAATGGATGAAGCGTCTGCCCTTGGAAGTCAGATAGGTGGTTCGATCCTTTTCTGCACCATACCAAAGACGTTAAAAGATAGTATGTCTTGTTACACCGCCTGGCTTTGGTATAAAGGGGCTAAAAGAAGGATCTGTCAACTCAGAGTTTGAATAGTGTGTCTGAGTGGGGTATTCATGTTAAATTGCAGCAAGGTATCTCAGTGGGCTAGCACTATAAAATCAGTTCATACTATTACAAGCAGCCACACGCACAAGCATACACATCACAAAGTGCAAAAACCTTGAACACGACGTTAAAACCCATTTCACCTCGCCTCACAGCTGTCACTATCATCTAATTTTCACCATCATTTCCATTATTGGTTTTTTATTAAAAAAATGAACAGGTGAAATAATGTGTTGAGTCCAAAACAAATTGTAAGGTTCTTCCGGTCAGAAAAATAAATTGCATGTTTTGAAACGCTGACTGAAATACAATACCTAAATACCATCAATTTCGAGAGATTTTAAATACAGTAAACTATGTCCATAACGAACACGCTTATAATGATAATGATATAACAAACTTATTTTTCAGTCCCGGACATTTGTTGTAATTATGTTGTACATATGCTTATAACGAACTACGGTTATTATGAACTACAATTAGAGGTCCCTTTGAGTTCGTTATAACCGTAGTCTACTGTACATACACACTGATGCACAGAGCAAGAACAACATCTATGATCACACGACTGGTCAGATTTAGCCCCAAAACACATTTGAAACAGACCTCTCCAGCATCAAAATACCACCTACATCCTACAAATACCACAAGACATGAACCTGATTAAATACGGTACAGATCTGACCCTTGAAGCAAGGAAACAACGCGTAGCGATCACCCCTGAACACCTAACCTTTATAAGTCACACCATCACATGACTCCAACAACCGGCCAATCAGATTCAAGCAGCAATGCGTCAAAGTGTGGGAGTGTGCAATGTCTTAAATACGGCAGTCAGCAATTTTTTTACAAAATATTAATACAGAATTATAAACTTAGAATGAAGTGAAATTACAACGAGCCTGCACCCATGTCAAAGCAACAAGCATTATAAGAGGAAGTTCCCACCCGGGTCTAATACGTCCATAGCTTAATTTGTTTTCCCTGCTAGCTGGCTGCCATAAGGTTTCAGCCAATCTGAAAATATGGCACATATATGCTTTTAATACATCGTGTCAGCCCACCGCCTTGACGAAATGAAATCCAGATTTGCAAATAAATCCTGCTATTTTGTTGATTGTTCAGGCAGTTTTTTAGCATTCGGCGAAATACAAGGTGAATTCCATACTGCCAGCTGTTTGTTTGTGCTTGAACTTGGAAAATAAACACTCTAATCAAAACTTCTCCTGTTTCTCAGCTCTGGTAGATATGAAAAACATGCATTGTGCAAAAAGCAAGTTTTTTGACAGATGTGAGGTAAACTGGGTGTAATATGTGAGGCTATTATCCATGGCGCACGGCCTGGACTGACGGGAGAATACATGCTGCTTATCGGAGCAGCCAGAAACTTACATTTCATATAACACATTTCAGATTACCTAGGCTACATCCAGGCATTTCTACAGTACAGCAACTCAATACCTAACTTCTACCTAAAGTCTTACATTAAATGCTTTCAAATTGATCAAGTTCTTCTCGACGTTTAGTTCGGCCTGAAATTAACTTTCCATGGTCATACAAAAAAGAAATGATTATCCTGAGATTACATATCCAAATTCTGAAATTGTAAATCAAAACCTGTCTGAAATATACGAAAGTTGCACATTTCATGTGTTAGAACAAAAAGTTATTAAATCTGAAGTTTCAATAACTGTTATAGAGAAGGCTAAATAACACCTATGCAATTTATACATAGAAAACATAAGCCCTGATATTTTCGGTCATTTTTACTCAGTTACAATTTGTAGCAAAATGGAAACATCAAGAACTTGCCAAGAATTATAGCCCTCAAATGCTACAAGTCAACCAGGATCAATGCTCATGATGTCAATCTGGTCCAGAGGCGATTATTTACAGACCGCCATCACATTTGTTGCGGCGTTAAAAAACAAACCAACAAATACAATCATTGGATTTTAACTTGTCCTTGGGACAATTTAGTTGTCTCAGGCCAGCAGACTAGCGTGAATTTCGAAGGCTGTATAGGTAGAGCCAATTTGTCACATGCATGAATCACTGCCAGTGTTTCAGTACAAATGGTGTTTATAATGAAATCAACTGCCACGTCTTTGAATGAGTGAGTGAGTTGGGTTTAACGCCGCTCTGAACAGTATTCCAGTTATATCACGGCATGTCAGCTTAATGTGGGAGGAAAGCCCGAAGTGATGCAGGTCTCAGACATTAACCACTTTGGTGAAACTCACGAGCAGGGGTATGGTGCTGACAAACCTAGAACCATAATCAGGCCAACAGGGAATCAAACCTACAATCATAGGTTTCTAATGTGCCAAGGGTGTTTAAAGACAACTGGAGGAATGGTAAAACCATGTAACTAGTATTCAAGGAAGTTATCTAGTTCCTGTCATAGACCAGTGAGTTGTGTCAGGTCCTAATAGATTACCTGTACCCAACCACTGCAATAACAAACAAACGCAATCCAATCTTGAAGTCTGTTAAGGTAGAAACATACATGCCTACGAAAATAGCTAGCCAAGAACGAACCTACTGTACAGATCACTTGAGAATGACAGACAGAAAAAACCTTGCACCATCACTGGAGGGAGGAATTCAAGCAAGTAGGCATATGTTTTACAGTAGGTCGCCTATTATTGGGGTGATAATTTCAAAATTGGTTGTTAGCAGCGACAAAAGTGTTCCATTATGATGCAAATGTCAAGAGGATTTTGAACGGAGGTTATTTGACAGGTGTAAAACGTCACATAGTTGCTTCAGCCAATTTTCAGATGGGGAAAGTGTGTTGCTGAACGAGGAATCGAAAAAACAAAGAAAATAGGGTTTGGGACCCCCCATGCTGTTCAGCTGTATGGCAGATCATCCGACATAGTCAGCAAAACAGCACTACACATCCGCTAGGCTTCAACCTTCACACCTGGCCAAGACGTTAATTACCAATTAACAATTGCATGAAATGATGAACAAATCTCTCTCAGATCAAGATGTTTCAATAGTTTCGGGGTTTAATATCCCCGCAGCTGGTGAAACCTTTAATTACCAATTAACAGCTGTGTAAAAAATGAACAAATCTGAGGGTCTTTCAAAAAAGATGTCTGATTGCTCTTCAAACACCTGATAGACCTACATACAGTCGTCTCTTAGCTGTGAGTAAAAACGTCACATCAGCAGTTGCGCAAACATGTAGTCACCTAATCATAGCTTCATTCCTAAGTCTTTGCTGCATTTGTAAAATATTGTCGACGCAACATAAACGTTAACTCACATACTTATCCTGAAAACTGTCATACATACCTCTCACAACAATAAAACAAGAAAAAAATTAACTTTCAAAACGCAATTTTGAATAAGAATTCTTTGGCAATATCTACTTAAAGAATTAACACTAAAAAAATCTAACAAGGAAGATAAAAATGGCAATTATCTTGCATGTTTATTGCATATTTTTTTACATCGTAGTGGAATAAGTTTGCCAACTGATACCCCTCGGTGCTAGTTCTGGTTTCCATGGAGATTGACAAGTTGGGTGATGTTGGTGATTGTTTTTCTAACAAGTGAAAATTCTCTACATAGCATCAGGGACTACCAGCCTCAGCTGATCATGAACCAAGACCTGCCTCCCAGGGGGAAGGGTAAACTCAGATATATAATCCACCACTTATATTCTTGTCATTGATTCAGACCTGTTAGTTAAATTCAAATTTTGAACCTGATCGGACATTAAACATTTGAATGTCACTTTGCATGCTTTGAAATTAAGCTATCAAGATAGAATTGAGTGAATATTATTTTAGGTACCAATATCAGCAAAACAGTGCCTTTGACATTTATGAGTGAGTGAGTGAGTGAGTGAGTGAGTGAGTGAGTGAGTGAGTGAGTGAGTGAGTGAGAGTGAGTGAGCGAGCGAGCGAGCAAGCACACTCCTTTTAGCAATACCTGGCATGGGAACACCAGAAATGGTCTTCACACATTGTATGCTGTGGAGATTCAAACCCAAGTGTTCAGTGTGACAACCCAACTCCTTATCTACTAAGCTACACCACCTCCAACAGGTTTGAAGCAGGTTTGAAATTTAGGTTGGTTGGTTGGTTGGTTTGTTGTTTAAGGCCGCACTCAGCAATATTCGAGACTGGACCAGACAATCCAGTGATTGATATCATGAGCATCGATCCACGCAATTGGGATCGATGACATGTATCAACCAAGTCAGCGAGCCTGACCACCCGATCCTGTTAGTCGCCTTTTATGACAAGCTTAGTCACCTTTTACGGCAAGCATGGGTTGCTGAAGACCTATTCTACCCCGGATCTTCACGGGTCTTGAAATTTAGGTGAGTAAGCTCGCTTGACACCAGTAATCGCTGTGACTGTCAACATCCAAATACTTGCAGTTTGTTCCATCAAATAGTCACAGCTATGTCATCTGGTTACCCCCGGCAACAGATTAGTGTGCTTTCAAATTTCTGTCTCAGCTCCCTGGGGAGTATACAATCATCTACAAGTCTATCAATGCTCATCTCAGAGAAGGTTCTCAAATTCTACCCAAGTAAGAACGCTAATATCACAATTCCCATGTTACAACCATTTTTATCTCAATGAATAAAATACAGGAAAATTCACATTTTTCATTTTCACTCTCAATGGAAAGAAAAGAAGAAACAAACAAGGATTCCACTACATGAAATCACTCACTACGATATTAATTTTCATTCAAAACACCCCAAGTTCTCTTTACTTCTTCAGTTTCTAAGGACGTCGGCATCAATCCCTCCTCTGCCGGCGCCCCTCGACACATCCCACCACCGATCAAGCCTATTTTGTTGCTAACACTAACACAGTGCCGCTTTGCCTACAGGGAAATTCCATTGAGGATCTATTTTTCTCTCCATTGCCTAAACAGACCCCCCCTCTCACACGATTTCAAGCGAAGGTTAATTGACGACCGATTTAATCAGTGCCTTCCTCCTCTATACACACCTGGTGAAGAAAAGCGCACTCAGATCACAGCTTCCAGGATGCAGGCAAAGGTCAGGGGTCACGACATGGCGGCCATGTTGCTTGTCAGTGTGTTAACACTACCAGCAAAACTCACAAACAAGCCAGCCAACACCTCCTGAGTCCCTGCTGTCGAATCCCCTGCAGCGCCTGGTGCTACAACTACCGTTTGGGGATGTCATTGCGGTGATGAGCGATTGGAATATATTGGTTCTATTTCTCTTTAAACGCAATCAAATAGTACAAAAAATGTTTGACTAAACCGTCAAGGTAAACACTACTTTTTCAGGAATGCTTAAAATGTCATTATATGTAAACAGCAAACGAAGAAATGTCAAAGGTAGGACAGCTTGTTAAAGTTTCCACATTTCTTCCATTTTAGTGAAATAGTGAGCAAGCGAGCAAGTGAGTGAGCTGGGTAGAACGCCACTTTGAACAGTATTCCAGTCCTATCATGGTGTCTATGAACAATATTTCAGTTAAAACGGGTTGCCATCTTAATGTGGGGGGAAAGCCCAAGTGACCCAGATATCAGATGTTTTCCACTTTGGTGAAACCCTCAAGCATGGTGCTAACAAAAATCTAGAAACATAATCGGGGCGAACCGGGATCTGAACCCACAATCATATGTTTGTGATGTGCCAAAGGGATGCAACTCTGCACAGTGAACTCGCCAACCCCACTGATATCAAGGCATTTGAGACTAATGGGGGAGGAAAGCCCGGAGAGTTGCAGGTCTTAGATGTTTTCCTCTTTGGTGAAACCCATGAGCAAAGATATAACTGAGGAAGATAATTAGGGTGAAATTAGAATTAATATGCTGTGTGCAAACTTTGCATAAATCCTCCATGCGGGTTTTCACCTTTGAACCTCCATAAAAGCGAAAATAATTAAAGTCAGTTCTCATTAATGAATGAATGAATGAATATTGAAAGAATGAATGAATGAATGAATGAATGAATGAATGAATGAATGAATGAATGAATGAATGAATACCTTTACAGACCTAAACGGAAACTATACAAAATAGTAGAGAAACTATACAAAATCATTGACAATGTTCAGGGCAAAAACGCAACTCTATTATGAGCCAATCAGCAAGCAGGTGTGGCCTGATTATTTCTACGCAAGCCTCGAATAATTGCTTGGTTAGCCAATCAAATGAGATGGAATCACTTGCAATTTATTTATTCAAGACTGTAACCAGATACCTTCAGAGCATCAAGGTTGCATTATTGACAGAAACAGAGAGAGTTTAGCAGTTGACTGACAAGCCACAATCAAACCCTACCAACTCAAACAAAAACACCACCAAATCAGCCCTTATCAAATCATACTGCAGTCATTGGAAGCTTATCTAAATCACTATTTTTCAATTCTTATAAATCTGTTTGCTTTTGACGAAAAAATGAACACGATAAAGTTTGACAGTGATGGAGGCAATTTTCACCCTACGGCTGCCGAATATACGTACATTTGTCAGCTAAAGTGAACAGCTTTGCCCTGATGGAAGCTAGAATTTCTATGCAGGATAACATTAGCACAGCTTGAACACTGGAGCCCTGCATTTTGGAAGCTCTTTGCAGTCATGTTTAACCTTTACTCAACATCCAATAACAAACCAAAAATTGCTTCAGCCAAAGCTTGCTATTTTTCTCGAGAGGTGGCGCTATCAAGCATACACAAGGTGTCATGTGATCCATCTGACCTATGATAACGGGAGTTCATATTAGTGACACTCCGTAACAAGAACACCTTACAACTACATCCATATTACAGGACTACGGTTTCAATAAACTCCTGTGTATAGTGCTTATTAGATCACCCTCGTCCTATCGTTGCGTTCTACACGAAGCAAATGTAGTGCAGGACATCACCTGCATCCAATCTGGATTTCTGTAACAACTCTTCATTTCAAAACACCACTTATCGGATTTCGTTTCAAATCTTAACATTTTGAAATAGAACCATGGTTTCAAGAAACCAATTGTTTTACAATTAAGATTTTTCTGAAAAAAATAATCTTATCCAAAAAGAATTTTGCTTAATCTTCAACTTCATCTCTTCTAAAATTGGCATCTGGGACGAAGATCGATTCTAGTACACATAGACACATTTAGGGCTGGGACGGGTAACTCAGGTACTCGGGACGGGTAGGTCCTGAGTAGGACTCAGTTAGCCAAAGTACTACCGGACCTGTTGTTAGTCACATGATATATTGTCTACTGACAAAAACTCACTACAGCTCAGTGGTTACACTACAAGTTGCTATTGTTCGCATTTCTTACTCATGATGCACACATTCCTTTTGACTTGTACATGTTTGAGATAAAGCTTCAGTCAACTTCCGTGTACGCATGATCTGATTGTTTGATACATGTATCTGAACAGTTTTTGTCAGGGCTGTGGTAAAACAAGACATTTTGTTCCCAACTCTTGAGACCAACAGTGGGTACCTGAGTAGGGTCAGGTAATAGGGAGTTGGGTACCTGGGTAGTAAATTTGGACTCGTCCCAGCCCTAATACAAATACACCCCACATATAGAACCACAAGGGGATCCTTTAAGGATTTGTAACCTTGATTTTGGAAATAAATGTTGACCACAAAAGAAAAATATTTTCGGCTTATTATGACAGGAACACAAAGAATGGGCCCACTCCTACCTTTTCGAGTCAGTGAGTGAGTATGGTTTTACGCCGCTTTTAGCAATATTCCAGCAATATCATGGTGAGGGACACCAGATATGGGCCTCACACATTGAACCCATGTCAGGAATTGAACCCGGGTGTTGGGCGTGACAAGCGAATGCTTTAACCACTAGGCTACCCTACTGCCCCGCCTACCTTTTTGAAAAATATGTTCACACTTGTCATTATATTTTCAATATATTATGACATAGTAATTGCAAACTGTTAACATGTACCCCAGTAACACCGGGAAAACGTTCTTGTGCACTTTGATAGAACTATGATTAAATAACTTTTGTCACAAACTCTAAGCGAATTTAAAAAAGACATTTTTCACAAAAGTGCAGAATTTGCATCTACATGTGTATATATACTGAAAACAAAAGTTGATCATGATGATTTTGGGGAATATTTTTATGAAATTCTCTGCTCTGTCTTCACCAAAAATTATCCCAAAAAATATTCATGCTCCCAAACTTTTTTTTGTTCATGAATACCTACAAAAATCAGAGCAACACAAGATTCCTTTGCAGAAACATATTTCCAATGGAAAAACAGCTATTAGCGCTACATCATGGCTAGAGACACATAAATGTCACAAGGCATATGATGAAATTATGCAGCTGTAATATAAAAACATACAATCACTGATCTGAGCATTACCATTGCTACTACATACACTGTCATTCATCACCGCTAATTAGGCTATTAATCATCTTCACATCCAGTACATCGCCACCGACAACCATCATCCATCACACAGTAGTTCTATCTATATAATACAACCTATAAAAATAAATACTTATATGTCAACGTCACAGGTTTTCGTCATGGAATTGCGTACCGCTATTTTTCACACTCTTGGGGAACTTGATGAATCGCTTACAATCTCATCTCTGTTCAAAAGATGGAGTGAGTGCGTGAGTATGGTTTTACGCCGCTTTTAGCACTATTCCAGCAATATCACAATGGGGGACAGGGGAAAATGGGCTTCACACATTGTACCCATGTCGGGAACCTAGGTCTTTGGCGTGACAAGCCAACGCTTTGACCACTAAGCTACCCGACTGCCCCTTCTTAAGACTTAGTGGAAGTGCATGTGAGCTAGGGCTGGGACGGGTAATTCGGGTACTCGGTCGGGTCCTGAGTAGGACCCGGGTACCCACAGGACTACCCGGACCCCTGGTACCCACAGGACTACCCGGACCCCTGGTACCCACAGGACTACCCGGACCCCTGGTACCCACAGGACTACCCGGACCCCTGGTACCCACAGGACCACCCAGACCCCTGGTACCCACAGGACTACCCGGACCCCTGGTACCCACAGGACTACCCGGACCCCTGGTACCCACGTGACTACCCGGACCCCTGGTTAGTCACGTGATGTATTGTTTAATAACAAAAACTCACCATAGCTCAGTGGTTACACTACATGTCGCAAATGTTCGCATTTCTCTCGGGAGATGCACACATTCCTTTTGACTTGCATATGTTTGAGTAAAGATAAAGCTTCAGTCAGTAGCCATGATCTGATTGCTTGATACATGTATCTAAGTAGTTTTTACCTGGGCTGCGGTAAAACAAAAAATCATATGAACGGAGTGGTGAGCGAGAAGCAGGACAGTGCTAACACTAGGTGGGTATTCCGACAGGCCGCTGCTGTCAGACATGATTGATAATACAGTACTTAGTGAGATTCAAGCTAGAGTGAATATAACCCACAGACTGTCCTATATATCTGTCTAGACCTGCTACATACTGTGGTACATACACAGTACACCTGTTAAATACTGTGGTACATACACAGTACACCTGTTAAATACTGTGGTACATACACAGTACACCTGTTAAATACTGTAGTACATACACAGTACACCTGTTAAATACTGTAGTACATACACAGTACACCTGTTAAATACTGTAGTACATACACAGTACACCTGTTAAATACTGTAGTACATACACAGTACACCTGTTAAATACTGTAGTACATACAAATTACACCTGTTAAATACTGTAGTACATACACAGTAAACCTGTTAAATACTGTAGTACATACACAGTACACCTGTTAAATACTGTGGTACATACACAGTACACCTGTTAAATACTGTAGTACATACACAGTACACCTGTTAAATACTGTGGTACATACACAGTACACCTGTTAAATACTGTGGTACATACACAGTACACCTGTTAAAAACTGTAGTACATACAAATTACACCTGCTACTTCTGTAGTACATACATTGCTACAAACTGTGGTACCGTATTTTCTTGAGTATACTGTGCACCCATGTATAATGTGCACCCCCCTCTAGCGGGTTCAGTATTTTTGAAAAAAAATATATCAAATATCAAGCGCAGAAATAAATAACACCATAGATCTACCCCTTCAGAGAATTTCGGTAAACGAACGGGTGATGAGAAACTTGGTCAGTACACATTCAAAATTTGAGATAAAAAAATCACCAGACATTTACTTTATTGTATTTTTTGTTCTGCTATGCATTGTTTCACATCCAGAGATTAAGATTACCTTGTGTATGTTCTCGTCAACTAAGCCGGAAACAGCAATCAGCTGTACACACGTTTTCTTGGAATCTACCGGTGTTTTGGTCAAGACACACCCAATGATATAACTTTACAGGGTTTTTAT
The DNA here is from genome assembly GCF_022045235.1 of Haliotis cracherodii. Classification (NCBI taxonomy): domain Eukaryota; kingdom Metazoa; phylum Mollusca; class Gastropoda; order Lepetellida; family Haliotidae; genus Haliotis; species Haliotis cracherodii. The sequence continues at coordinate 2,629,184 of NW_027266272.1, read as the reverse complement.
ACAAGGATCGGCAAAAATTGTATCTGAAACTATTTTTTTTTATCAGGAATAATATATTATTTTTCACATGGAACCAGTCTGACCACCGTCACAGTCAAGGCTCCCGCACACGTTATCGCGAGATAAACGTGTTGTCAAACTATAACAAATAAGACTTTTAACGAGTCAAGTATGTCATTTATGATATATGTATCCATTCTCTGTCAACTAAAGTTTGTTTCAAGGCGTCAATAGCGGTAATCTGACCGTGGTTGCTGTTGATAACTGTGAGTTGTGCGATTGGAAGATCGCTTCACACACGATTTCGCCGAAATTAATTAAAACATTATTAAAAGGAATTTTGAATAAAATGAATGAAATAAGTTACAAACATAAGTCAAGATATACAAAGAAACTTTTTATAGCCAGACAGTGTAATTACATGATGATTTTGCGTACTTCAGTATGGATTTGTTGACATGGTATTTCCGGTGTTTCGTGCTCACGGTAATGTCTTTCCATGGGGAAAAAAACATCAAAACTCATTATTTCGTGTATAATGCGCACCCCCTTCTACACGGCTGTGTTTTTTGGAAAAAAAGTGTGCACTATACTCAAGAAAATATGGTATATACATGGTACACTCACAACAATCACATACTGTATAAAACTAGATCAGAAACTTTTAAACTGTTCAAGAATTATTTTCAGTTTAAGTAACAAAGGCAGTTCAATTCACTTTACCCCTTTTCCTAAAACCAAGCCTCTTTTACACAGACAAGCCAGTAATACAGACACAAGCAGCACTCAAACATCCATCTCATTTCTTGAGGTCGAAGGTGTAGCAATCCCTTAAGTACACACCCAACATCTTCACCTGGGGGTCATGTGACCACTACATTGGACCTGCGGCCAGTATAAAGCCAGTGTTCACACAAAGTGGTCATCTAATACATTCGTAAGCCCCCACAACGTTACTTTCCTCATGTTACTGTTGTCGGCCATTGTAAACTTTTACAAATAGAAGGCGGGCCTCTTAAGCTGCGATTAGCGGTCTCAATTAGACCTGTTTGCATTTGGATTTGTGGAAATTTGATCGTGCGATATGAAAACATTGTCAACAGGCGTGCAGTACAGGAGCGGCATCATGCACTACTGTGACAACACACTTAAACTGCCGTTTAACGTGTTCAGTAGCTCAGGGATTTAGGCCCCAGACTGTATTGTACAGGAGATTAGTCGTGGTGTAAGTTCAATCTACCGAGTAAACTCACGGACAGACAGTTATGAGAACTTGTACAATGCTCAACAAACGATGTGTGTTTCTACTTGGTGGTTGATATTTATTGAGACTTAACTGGTTTCATAAACCAGTAAAAACCTGCTGCATAAAGTAGCAGTGAATATATACAGAGAAAACATTGAGATGACTGGCACTTGCCTGCAGACACCACTTTCTGAATTAATTCTAATTTGGGATTTTTCTTCCGTCATAGCTTTAAAACATACAGAGTAATTCTCTGTAAGGAGAAGTCAAACACTGTTTTTGAACCTTAAAACTCTTTTTTCATTACATCCCGTCTGTCCGGTGAATGAGTTCTTTTCTTGGGCAAAACACACGGACAAAATACTTTTTCTAGCATTTTGCCAGAAAAGATCAATACATTTTAAAAGACCTACCCCTTTCCCCAAAATGGTCAACACCTGATTATAACAACTGTCTTGAAATAATACCCTTTTGTTGAGAATAGGAAACAATGCAGGTTGAAAAAACGTCAACTCATGAAATATGGAAAAAACACAATATCACACACACACTGATTCCATACATATCTAAACGCTACCAGCTACAATATCTCAAACGCAAGGACAACAGTCTAAAACTTTCAAAAAACGAATTTCACACTTTATTGTGAATGATCAACACACATTCTGTAAGGTTTTCCAACACCACGACTCAACATGAAGCAGCTTTCTTCAACTGTACAGTGACATTTGTTAGTGATTTGTCAGGTCGGTCCAGTCCTCTCACGTTCCCCATCCACACAAACCCAGCGATGAAACAATACCACCAAACATGTGTCAACCAACAAATATCCACAAGGCAGGGGAAAAGTCAACTCGTTTGTCTTCTCGATGGCAGATTCATGAGAAGATTAAAAGAAATTGGCGGAAGATAAACCTTCTTTTGGTAACATGTGATGAGTGAGTCAATGCTGCAATATTAAAGCCATACCACTCAAAAGAAGTTAAGGACCCCTAATTCAGGCATGACCGATAACTAGAGAAATATGCAAGAAACTGGTGCTCCTTAATTTCTTTTGAGTAGTATATATAATGGGGGCTTGTGAATAAAAGTCTCAACCATGGAAAAACAATGATTGAAAGCACGATCAACATAAAAATAGTTTAAATTTACACAACCATTCCAGCTGTCAGGGCAGCTTGTGAATAATGAAATCCCAATCAGGCAAAACATATCACATGTTATTAATTTTTTATCATTTCTTTTCTCAAAACTATGCAATACAGATAATTTTTCATCAACATTTCTGCACATGACATTATGCTTAGTCTCTCCAGTATGACTCGAGGTAGATATCATAGTTGACGTCCAAAACAAAATTTTCAGGTTGTTGTAACACAATTTGGGGTCAGAAAATGTAGGAGAATTTCTTTTTTCTTGAACACAAAGGATATTCCAGAGAAATTTGATTTGAACAAATTATCAACATGAAGGTGAGATCAAACACATTTCAAACAGGTGGAGACATGACATGATGCTAATGCTTCAATTTGTTCTCTGCGATGGTGAGAAGTGTCACCATTAGCCAGGGCACCATATATGCCACTCACTCATAGTCTACATAACACAAGATGGATGACGACAAGACACACAGACAGACAAGATGGATGATGACAAGACACACGGACAGACAACAAGATGGCCGAACACTGCCCCCTGTGTTAGTAAACCATGGCAGCAGATACACAAACATCCTGACTGACATCCCTGACTGACATGGGTCTGATGGCCACCACAGATACACCTGTCGGCTTGCAGTGTAAACGTAACTCAGCCCAGAAACTGCTTCCAGTCATTGTGCATAGTTAGAAATCTTTGTTAGAAACCCAGTTTCCAAAAATGCACTCAACTATCCAGCTGTCAAAACTCCTACCTTCAAACATAGGTTTTGACAGTCGTAGCACTGCAAGCATTTTCCAGAATATCACTCAGAGTAGTTTAGGTGAAGGTGTATTTTACACCTGAGAAAGACATTTTCACGATCATACTCATTTTAATATTGTGATCTGATTGAGTTGATTGTACCACCAATTTGAACATTCTTCCGTTAGATAACAGTATGTCAGAAAATTTGGAAGGAAATACTCCCAAATGCAGATACAAGAAATTTACCAAGTACATATGTAGACCGAAGACCAAAGATCTGAACCCATCACAGGTCGCGCTGGGCAAACAGAAACAAATCTACATTACCAAAGCACCACAGTGGACAACAGGACCTCCTAACTCGCCTTTTTGACAGATGCTCATGAAATATTTTCAGGCAATATAAAAAAATAAAACATTGTCGACTGTGTGGGGTAAACATTCTCAATACGTTTACACCAAATGCATTATAGTGAGTGAGTGAGTATGGTTTTACATGGCTTTTAGCAATATTCCAGCAATGGGCTTCACACATTGTACCCATGTCAGGAATCGAACCCCGGTCTTCGGCGTGGCGAGCCGACCACCCCAAATGCATTATAAGAACATGGGAATAAGGTATTCAGCTGTATGTACAGCAACCTAGTCCTGCACCATGACTGTGGAATATATTTATTTTATTAAAACAAAATAATCTAAATACATATGAAAAAGGAAGTCTAGCCAGCTCTAGCCAGCTCTATTCCACTGAAATCCGCATCAGGAAAAGTATTTTCTTAATTTTAGAGGCGAGAAGAGTATTGTGTAATATAAGATTTCATAGACTAAATGTTAGTCTAACAGCAACCTTGAACATATACATCACACCATCCAAAGTTACCAATAACTCAGTCAGTTCATAATGGCGTAGAAACATACTGACACAAAGCCAGGTTCCCAGGATGTATCAAGTCATATCACAACCACCAGCTCACAGGTGGGATATATAGCGGAATAACGCTTGGAACACAGTCTTGGGTAAGTCTGTTGTTATGTCTAGGATGTCACAGCATAAACAACACTTGAGTCCTATATCACGCAGTCATCACACATGGAATAAATGTCGTAGCTAAATGTCGAAGTACGCAACATCCCTGGTGGGTTATAAGGGTACGAACGGTTGGAACAGTCTTGATATTCTGTCTCCCAGACTCCAGGGTATACATTTAGAAATGAATCCAACATAAGTCAAGAATGATTTGGCAAGTCTAGATTGCCTCTGGTCTATTGATTTGAAAAAAAACATTGCTCTGGGCTCCATTCGTACTTTATAATACTTTGTAGTTATATATTTTTAGTGAGTAAGTGAGTTGGGTTAAACACCGCTTTTAACAGTATTCCAGTTATATCGCAGCGTGTCAGCTTAATGTGGGAGGAAAGCCCAAAGTGATGCAGGTCTCAGCCGTTTACCACTTCCGTGAAATCCACGAGCACGTGTATGGTGCTGACAAACCTAGAAACATAATCGTGGCGAACCGGGATTCAAACCCAAAATCATAGGTTTCTGGCTCACCCAAGGGACACAACTATGCACAGCAAATAGCGGCACCTTAGACAACTGGGCCACCCATGCCCCCTATATATTTTGAAATAAGATAACTTTATTTCTGGGACTAAATGTTAGTCTTCAGTCTTGATTACGTCTGTTGTTACCTTGACGCCACAGGAATAAACTACCACTGGGTCATCATATATCACGCAGTCATATCACGCATAGAATAAACGTCATTGCTACATGGTAAACCTTTCCATACCTCATGTTCGCCACAACTTAACGACTGTAATTAAAGAAGCTTACTGAGAATGATAGTTGTAATTGTTTCCTCAAGCACTGTCTCTTCAAACAAAATTCCTGTCATATCCAAGACGACAAACATTATGAATATTCGTGAGCGGAATACTAATAATTTTATTTTATGAATATACTAATAATAAACCTAACATGAGACATTGGAGTTTCCTCTGAATTCACCCTGAGTACGCCAGTTATCATAAAATGTCAAGCACATACTTAAAACTGTGTGTTTGGACAAAACTAGTAAATGAAAGGACACTAAGTCTGGTGGCTACTTGAAGCCACTGCACTGCTCACAGTGTACAGTATCTAAGTCCCTGTGTACAAAGTTTCTAAGCCAGACATTCCATTTTGTTTAGACACTGTTTCCCCCGGGACAGGTCATGAATGCCCTCAAGGCAGGCTTTCTCAGTCTCACCGAGGACATTCTTGAAGGATATTTGAATTGTGTTGGTACAGTAGACCTGGTAAGACATAAAGCGTTGTGCCAAGTTCCACAAAGGAACTCACATATTGGACAGTTTTGAAAAACAAATTAGTTATAACTAAGACAAAATTGTTATGGATGAGCAACTTCTTTATTACAATTATGCATAATTGTAATACAGAAGTTGCTCATCCATAACAATTTTGTCTTAGTTACCATTCCAACTTCTAAATGCCACTCAAAGAAGTTAAATTAGTTATAGATGAATGTGCGCTGCTATCGCTACCTTTGCTTGTACTGTACCATGTAGTCTTAGAAACTCTTGTAGGGATGGTTCCAAACAGAAATCTTAGCGCTGAGACATTGTCCCATACTTTATCATAGGATAATATAGTCTTTGCACTAAGATTGCTATGTGTAGCAGGGCCTGGATACCAGAGTATCATGAGTGTGCAGGGCTTGATTTAAGGAACTTGACGTAACTTGAACCATGTGCATCTTGATAGAAAACCAAGTTGCACCAAGCAAAACCAAGTTCCACCAAACAAAACTAAGTGGCACCAAGCACACCCAGGTTGCACCAAGCAAAACCAGGTTGCACCAAGCAAAGCCAAGTTGCACCAAGCAAAACCAGGTTGCACCAAGCAAAACCAGGTTGCACCAAGCAAAGCCAAGGTGCACCAAGCAAAACCAAGTTGCCCCAAGCAAAACCAGGTTGCACCAAGCAAAGCCAGGTTGCACCAAGCAAAACCAAGTTGCACCAAGCAAAACCAGGTTGCACCAAGCAAAGCCAAGTTGCACCAAGCAAAACCAAGTTGCACCAAGCAAAGCCAAGTTGCACCAAGCAAAACCAAGTTGCACCAAGCAAAGCCAAGTTGCACCAAGCAAAACCAAGTTGCACCAAGCAAAACCAAGTTGCACCAAGCAAAACCAGGTTGCACTCTTGTCCCTTAAATTATCATAGTTGAAACATAGGCTGGTCCGCAGCCCGTGACACATAAATTAATGATGTTTTGCTTTGAAACGTCATAGGAACACAGGGATAATTCTAGAGTGGGGCCTTGTGCTTTTAGCCCCAAAATTTGAAAAAAAAGCCCACATTTTCAAATATAGTGAGTGAATGAGTATGTATTTTCCTTAAATCGACCATGACATTTAACAGCATATTCGAGGTCCTGTTATTTATTTGTACGAATATCAACACAACTTGTGTTATAAAATTATTAGCTCTTATTGCCTAATAATGCTACACCTGGGACTCATTGTTGTACAGTTTTCAATATTAGAGTATTGCAATATTCTCCTGAGAACTCATCCGGAATCACAATGATGAAGCTTGGGCAGAAAAAAGAGATAATTTCGTCAATCTCATCATCATTGCATCAAGCATTATGACCGACAGAACCATTGTCATGACTGCCATTAATCGAATTCAGTTTTATCACCAAACTAATAACATCTGTCATCAAAATGTACACTACATATTTCATCTCACTACGAACATATCAATCGTTACAACCATCACCATGCCCGCCTCCATGGTCTAATGGATGAGTGAGTGAGTGAGTGAGTGAGTGAGTATGGTTTTACGCCGCTTTTAGCAATATTCCAGCAATATCACGGCATGGGACACCAGAAATGGGCTTCACACATTGTACCCATGTCAGGAATCGAACCCGGGTCTTCGGCGTGACGAGCGAACGCTTCAACCACTAGGCTACCCGACCACCCCTTTTCAAATACAATGGGGCATTCTAACATTGTGCTGTATGGGGGTACCTCTGGAATATTTCAAAGTTTCACATAAAGGGCCTGGGAACCCTGGGAACATGTGCACATAATTTGAAGTACCCACAGTTTGATGACATCAAGCCCAAGAATGCATGACAAAGTACACATGACACTCGGATTAGTGATGTAGTATGGTAAATAAACTTTAGAAGCACTGAGTGTGCTCAAAGATCAATGTTATGTGGACAACAAAGGCTTAGTCAGACATTTTTTAATTGACATTTGAAATATTTTGACATGTACTTGGTGCATGAAGACATAAATAATAGGTTGCACTTTCGCATGTTTTATAGAGTACAATCGAGCCCTGTGTAGTTATGGCCTAATGGGGAGTATCTAATGGAGCATGTCTGTCCAAGTACATTTTCCAATATTCTAAAACAAAATAAACCAACATGAACCTTGCCTCTGATCAATAGTATCACCAAGGGTTAGGTGATGACAAAGGGTAGGGGTTTTCAACGTGACTTGAGGGCGACATGCGAGTGGGTCCAGAAGGATCATGGTTGTCCGTAGTGCCTCAAGGTGGATCCTAACATTAGTGGTTTATGATGCAAGAAATTCAAAGATGGCATTTGGTTCCTTGTATCGACATTGGTTTCTTCAGACAGTCTTTGACATTTGTCCCATGAGATGTGAAAATGAAGTTAATCAAGGAAAAGCTGCACTTACCTGGGACACTGATGTTGACACACTGCCAAAACTCATCCTGAAAACAAATTAAAAAATTGTGGAAAAAAAACTCAAATACATCAAAATACTGTAAATCTTGAAATTAATGCGACCTTGTATTATATGCAAAATATGCGAGTGGACTTTGTTCACATTAATGAAACTTCGCAGTTATGTCTCCAGAATGACTATCAACAAAAAGATGCCCTCACTCCACACATTGGATAGCCGAAATACCAACTTGAATATAAACACAAACTTGGTTTATTAAGCAATTTTCAAGCTATATGACAGCTGTCTGTAAATAATCAAGTCTGGAACAGACAATCCAGTGATTGACATCATAAGCAAGGATAGAAGCAGTTTGGATATGAGTGAGTGAGTGAGTGAGTTGGGTTTAACGCCGCTTTTAACAGTATTACAGTTATATCACGGCGTGTCAGCTTAATGTGGGAAGAAAGCCCGAAGTGATGCAGGTCTCCGACGTTTACCACTTCGGTGAAACCCACGAGCACGGGTATGGTGCTGACAAACCTAGAAACATAATCGGGGCGAACCGGGATTCGAACCCACAATCATAGGTTTCTGGCGTGCCCAAGGGACGCAACTCTGCACAGCGAATCGCAGCGCCTTAGACGACTGGGCCACCCGTGCCCCCCGTTTGGATATGATGACATGCATATAAACACAAGTATACATGGATATAATCTATACATGTCACATTGAAAATATACACCATGTACACCAGTACACATGGATTTATCACTTTTTCAACTTTATCATCAGGATATTTTTTACTGGTTTCTCTCGAAGAATCTCTGATTCAGACACAAGTCTGTTCTCTTGGCTCGTCATGAATGAAACCAGTTACAAAAGCAGCTGATCATTCACCATCTGAACAGAATGATCTTAATAGAATTAAACCATTACAAACTAGCTGGCCCAATCCCCTGGCTATAAGTCTAATGGCACAATGTAAAGGGTTTGACAGAAATATTAATGACAACTCAAGCATAACCAATTTGGTGATTTCAAATCACATACTAAAGTACAAATAAATCCCATATGATTCTTTCTTTTAATCAGCGAACAGAATGCAGCTATCAATCACAATTGACTTCCCATGAACTCCCTCAACCATGTTACCATCAGCCGCTAGAAAACATATCTACATAGAAAACGTGACGATCTTAATTCAAACCTCTTAACATACAAACTACTTTAAACAGACACTGAATTAGATAGGAAATGTACACTGGAGTAATCTGATCCTGTAAATGAAGTTAGTTGAATGCATGAACAATTTGGACAACTTCAGCTAGACATAGACATGAGCCTTCAGGAACCGCATTCCCCCGACACCAATAATGGTAGAAACCCATTTCCAGTTGACAATTACCCTAAACGGCAGATGTATTTCCAGATAACTCAAAGTAATGAGCAACTTCTCGAAGAGCTACAAGTACGAGGAGTTCTGAATGATATTGACCAATCAATAGAGGGGATCAAGTCGGCTTACAGCTAATCACAGAGGTGTGACCAATCAGGACGCACATAGCTGGAATCAATAAAGCTGTTCCACCACCAGTCAATGTCCTTGAAACCACTGACCACCATGATTATTCGTGCAGTTAAAAGATTGCAAGCTTTGAACAACATCCTTCAATCGAATTTATTAGATTTTTCCTTCCTGCCCTAATCAATCTCTCAAGTGTTCTGAAAAACATTCCAACAAGTTCAGATGTTCACATCTTACGATTATGAAGATAGTCCTCCCACCCCACAATTTCACATCCCTGACTACCCTCCCACAGTAACACACTACCCCAGACAGTTCTCCCACCCCATAAGATCCCATCCCTGACACCCCTTCCACCCATAAGACACTATCCCAGACAGTTCTCCCACCCCACAAGATCCCAGACATGACACCCCTTCCACCCATAAGACACTATCCCAGACAGTCCTCCCACCTCACAAGATCCCAGACATGACAATCCTTTCACCCCACAATATCCCATCCCTGAAACCCCTCTCACCCATAAGACACTATCCAAGACAGTTCTCCCACCCCACAAGATCCTATCCATGACAATCCTCCCATCCAACAAGATACCAACCCTGACACCCCTCTCACCCATAAGACACTACCCCAGACACCCCTCTCAGCCATAAGACACTACCCCTGACAGTTCTCCCACCCCATAAGACACTACCCCAGACACCCCTCCAACCCATAAGACACTACCCCACACAGTTCTCCCATCCCATAAGATCTCAACCCTGACACCCCTCTCACCCATAAGACATTACCCCCAGACAGTCCTCCCACCCCAGACACCCCTCAGACCCACAAGATCCCGCCCCGACTCACCAGGTCATAGGGACAGTGCTCCGCCGCCGTCAACACCTGCTTCATCTGCTGGACATACGTCCCCTCTCTCAGCAACTGCAACAACAACAACGACAAAATCAGCACCAAAACACAAATGCCATACAGCTTCAATCACAAGCTCTTGTGCCATACAGCTTCAACACAAGTTCTTGTGCCATACAGCTTTAAACACAAGTCCTTGTGCCATACAGCTTCAAACACAAGTTCTTGTGCCGTACAGCTTCAAACACAAGTTCTTGTGCCATACAGCTTCAAACACAAGCTCTTGTGCCGTACAGCTTCAAACACAAGTTCTTGTGCCATACAGCTTCAAACACAAGCTCTTGTGCCGTACAGCTTCAAACACAAGTTCTTGTGCCATACAGCTTCAAACACAAGTTCTTGTGCCATACAGCTTCAAACACAAGTTCTTGTGCCGTACAGCTTCAAACACAAGTTCTTGTGCCATACAGCTTCAAACACAAGTTCTTGTGCCGTACAGCTTCAAACACAAGTTCTTGTGCCGTACAGCTTCAAACACAAGTCCTTGTGCCATACAGCTTCAAACACAAGTTCTTGTGCCGTACAGCTTCAAACACAAGTTCTTGTGCCATACAGCTTCAAACACAAGTTCTTGTGCCGTACAGCTTCAAACACAAGTTCTTGTGCCGTACAGCTTCAAACACAAGCTCTTGTGCCGTACAGCTTCAAACACAAGCTCTTGTGCCGTACAGCTTCAAACACAAGTTCTTGTGCCGTACAGCTTCAAACACAAGTTCTTGTGCCGTACAGCTTCAAACACAAGTTCTTGTGCCGTACAGCTTCAAACACAAGTTCTTGTGCCATACAGCTTCAACACAAGTTCTTGTGCCATACAGCTTCAACACAAGTTCTTGTGCCATACAACTTCAACACAAGTTCTTGTGCCATACAGCTTCAACACAAGTTCTTGTGCCATACAACTTCAACACAAGTTCTTGTGCCATACAGCTTCAAACACAAGTTCTTGTGCCGTACAGCTTCAAACACAAGTTCTTGTGCCGTACAGCTTCAAACACAAGTTCTTGTGCCGTACTGCTTCAAACACAACACAGCCTTATATTCACCAGAACATGCAATACATGCAGTGATGATACCAAACATGGAACTTTATCTCTCAGTCGATGCTGAATGTTGGAAAGAATCCATGTTCAGATTTGATGATGTGACATACTTCTCAAAAGAAGTTATGACATGACAGATAAACATAGTAATATGAAAGAATCTTTTATCGGGGTATTTACTGTGGACATTGTTGAAATCGTCCTCGAACAAACTTAGTGAGTTGGCCTCGTTACATCCCTGTCCTTTTATATAGTATACTGACACTGGGTGTGACCATGTATCTTGGAGCTGCTAGTTTTTGCGTTACTAGCCCCTGTGCATGTACCAAGAACCTGCACACTTGCTTTGAAAACAACTTTCAAAAGTCTTTTATTAACATTATTTGAATTTTAACCTTTTTTAACTTTCAAATTTATTTTATTATAATATTCAGGGGTATAATTAATTATGATATTCAACTTAAGGCATTTTTTGTCAATGCGGGCCATGTAATTTTTAAAGCACAGGGAGCCACCATGAACCCATTCCTTCCATGCCCTCTCTCTGGTACAACACGCCCTCTCTCTGGCACAACATGCCCTCTCTCTGGCACAACATGCCCTCTCTCTGGCACAACATGCCCTCTCTCTGGCACAACACGCCCTCTCTCTGGCACAACATGCCCTCTCTCTGGTACAACACGCCCTCTCTCTGGCACAACACGCCCTCTCTCTGGCACAACATGCCCTCTCTCTGGCACAACACGCCCTCTCTCTGGCACAACATGCCCTTTCTGGCACCTCTCTCTGGCACAACATGCCCTCTCTCTGGCAAAACATGCCCTCTCTCTTGTACAACATGCCCTCTCTCTGGCACAACATGCCCTCTCTCTGGTACAACACGCCCTCTCTCTGGCACAACATGCCCTCTCTCTGGCACAACACGCCCTCTCTCTGGACAACACCCACTGACAAGGCTTACATCATAGGTCAGTGACACAATGTTGCAAGTGTCTGTAGGCCTCCAGATCCAGTGTTTAGTGCCACACTACAACAATGTGCAACAACTGTACCAAGATCAGTTCTTCCTCCATCAGATATCACTTATATACCATGTGTCACATTTCAACAAGTTCAGAGTCTGCTGACCTGTTAGTACACAACAGTCAGGAATCTATTTAGAGGATAGTCGATTTGGCAATGTGTTACATAAGAGGCAAATTAAATCTATTTGATAAGCAGAATCAACATTTAAAAATAAAATAATGGTTTATGTAAACATTTCAATTACATAGCTGTTGTTTTTTTTAATTTTCAGTAATTCAACTTCAGATCGCACCCTTTGCTGAATGCTCTTGATACTTGTGTTCAGTTGTATTTGAGATTCAGAGGGTGATTCAGAGTGAAAAATTAGATGGTATTTGGGATTCAGGAGAGGGATGGGGTTGGCATCCTCAGATCCAGAATGTCATACATAATGAATGATTGTCAAACACAGTCCTTCGTGAAAAATAATCTGTTGTCATTACTTGACTGGGCTTACAGATCCCCGTATCTAAATTTCACAAATGTGAAATGAAATTACTTTATTCAGAACCGTCTTTTTATCTTTCCATCAAACCTGGCATCTAATTTCAGTAATAAAAAAACACTTCAAAGAAGGTCAATAGTGGAGGGAAGTTCTTGAGTGTCATCTTTTAATTCATTTTTCTTTTCTAAGATTGATACTACTTTAAACCCATCACTAAAGAGTGCACATATATATATTATTAATTTCCTACCACTGATCTTACTGTTTTGCCTGAACTAGTAATAAAGGACCCAACACCAAACTTGACCAACTGTAGTAAGGAATGTTGGGGTAGCCCAGTGGTTAAAGTGTTCACTCATCACAATTCGCCAGCTTTGATTCCCCATATGAGTACAAAGCCCATGTTCTAATGTCTACCGCTGTCATATTGCTGGAATAGTGTTATAAGTAGTGACAAACAGTTGTTTGTTTGTTGTTGTCTAACACTGCACTCAGCATTATTCCAGCTATATGACAGCGGTCAGTAATAATAGAGTCTGCACCTGACAATCCCGATTGACGTTATGAGCATCGATCCACGCAATTGGGATACGATAACATGCATCAACCAAGTCAGGGAACCTGACCACCCAATCCTGTTAGTCACCTCTTACGAAAAGCATAGTCGCCTCTTATGGAAAGCATGGGTTGCTGAAGACCTATCCTACCCCAGATCTTCATGAGTCGAAAAAAACAAAACATTGTAAAACCCTAATTACTTATTCTCTCCAACTGCAGTTAAAGGTACTGTTTGAAGTGTTTGAAAATACCCTAGATATTGTAAGGGGTTTTCCCTAGATCGTGCAACTTCCTGCTTTTAGTCCTGTATTCCAGATCTGACGTAATATTATGACGCAATGTTATGACGACATGTAACAATGTCATCTGGACGTTTGGGCGCTTGGCTGCAGACGTCATACAAGATATGGAATAAATTGTGTTGACCTTAAAACATACTTATTCCTTCCCGCGGTCGTTTGGGCGCCATGGTTCCCAGGCAAAGAACATGACAGTGTTGTCTCAATCAATTCTATCAATGATTGACTGGTTTCACAGTCCAACCAAGGAATGAATTGATAATGATTATTATTCCATAATTCTGGTTCACTTTGATAAATATATGGCGGCAAATAAAATTGAGCTCAATATGAAAACCCCCCACAACAGTCTGATAAGAGAAAGCGTTATAATATCTGTTGCCCGGCTTCCTTGTAAATGTGTTTGTGTCACGGAGCATACGTTTTGCTGTTGAGTTATCGATTAATTGACTTAGGGAATGTATTACCATTCTAGCTCCAGTAAAAGATGTTCACATGGTAACAGTTTTAACCTACATAAATGGATTTCCTCAGGTAGAAATGTGAAACAAAGTTTACACCATCATCATCATTACATCAATCAATCATCATCATCATCATCATCATCATCATCATTACCATCATCATTACATCAATCAATCAATCATCATCATATCAATCAATCATCATCATATCAATCAATCATCATCATCATCATCATCGTCTGTGATGCTATCTTAATCATAAAATTATAATAAAAATGTTGCTGCTGTTGTTGCTGCTGCTGCTGTTTCTATGTCAGTAACTACACCCCCCACAAACTGTTACAACTCCATCTCAGATTCAGCTCAGAAAATTGTCTATTTAAATCCCTAGCAACCATCCAGATGCATTTTGTTCCACTGCTAACTACCTTTTTCTTTCTCGTTTTGTAACAAAAACCTGCAGCCAAGAATAACAATGGCCGAATCTAAGAGGTAGGTGGAAGCACCTGACATGGGATATCGTAAACGAAGTTGCGAGTAACGGTGAGGCTGGTAGATGTCCACAACAATGCCGACTCCCACATCACACACCAACTTATATATCAAAGCATGATTTTGTTCAGTTACAAACACCTCAGGTAGAGCTCCACCTGTCTCCTTCCAACAACAGACCCATACATCTCAGACACACTTTCTTAATCTCCTCACTATAAAGCAAATCGATGTAAACAGATATAAGAAATGGTTTCAACCACAAATATATGAACGAAATCCTAAATTTATATCTTATGAATGTCTTGATATGAAAACTTTCTCAACAACAAGAGCATATCAAAGAATATACCAAACATTGTGTTATAACGAGGGGGTACCTTGCGACAACCCCAGCAACTTGGACAGTATTGGTTGTGTGGTTTGAGGCTTCTAGCTCTTTGAAGTGGCCTCTCTACTTTCATTTATCATCATTAAGAAATGATAGGGCCGTGCAGACTGTGCTGGCCTGTATTAATTATTATCACCAAATCCTGGCCCCAAGATAAGACGCTGGGAACCGCCACCAGGGGTCACTGCGGATCAATTAGAATTGCAAGTAGGGTGAAATGCCTTTCCTCCGATAGAGTCTGGTGGGGCAGGCAAACTTAACCCCTTCATCCCCTTGATTCCTATTGTGGAGTCAGCCTATCTTTGATCACAAAGTATGGTAATCTATTGCAGGGGTTAGAGGGTTAATGTGGAAATAGTGTAACACAGTTACTAGAAAGTTATGAATATTCCAACATGGAATTCCTAAATGGAAATACACGGAACTATTGATTTTTTGAAGAAAAAGAGAAACATTTTTGCACTAAATTGGATAATTTTCTTTTGTTGTATTGTGGTTGTCCAACTATACGAAGATACAATGCTTTGAATAACTAGAATATTTATCATTAATTTCAAACAAGTATTGATGGCCTTGTCAGCATGTATGAATATTTCAATAATCACACATCTCATTAATTAACATTCCATCATCGACGTTTACAATTCGCCATGGCCCCCACCAATAAATTATTTTGATCAGAGTTCACAGGTGAGTTAGCAGTCCAGTCTTTAACATACACAATTGATTTTTTGTAATCTAATATACCAGCCTTCCAAATATCCGAACGTCCTTCCAGAGTAAACATCAGATAGTTTTATCTTGATCGATGTCTATACCAAGATTTAGTTCACAATGAATGTTCTTTCTTATGTTCCATACTCTAAAGCAACAAACACCATGACCAGAACAAGTGAACACGTAGACCATACAACCATGAAGTGGTAGTTAGTATTCTGCTGGTACATGTGTTCAGGCATATCCGGGACTATTTATTACTAATTGATCAGGTATTTGTCTTAAGCAGGTAGGTATAAAAGACTTCTCAATGTTATGTTGATGCTGTGGGACATAGCCTAGGGGCAAGCTGGAGTTTATCTTACTTAGAAGTGCTCCGAGGCTGATATTCGGCCCCACATCTGAAGCAAATGTCAGTAAAAATTCCCAAATTGGAAGAAAAAAGAATTTTTAATTCATGAAAATATGGTTATAACTAATGTAATGTTTTTTAGAGGTAATTTGTATATCAATGATATCAGGACCAATAAAGAGAAAGATCCTTTATGCCTCGTTTTCAATTATTGCAGTGAAATTCAGGAAAATAAGAATTGAAAAAAATCCTAATTTTTAACAAAATAATGATTTTTGTCCATTTTCCTGCCGATGGCACATAGCACAGAGTCTTGGATAAATCCCTGGGAAGGACTGACAAAGTGGTTACCTTTCCAACACAGTTTTCAGTATCACAGTGTCTTGTCAAGTCCAAAAGAGAGGTATCAAAAGCATTTGTGAAGGGGAAAATGTGGTATGGCAAATATAGCGAACTTTCTACACAGACAGTCAGAAACAAATGAGGTGAAGGCCACCCTTGCAAGCCATCAACACACACATCCACATCTGAACCCCATCCCGCCCACCCACCCCACTCTACCCTCATTTCCCAACCTCCAACCTGAGATAAAGTTATATCTTTGTCACACAAACCACTTTAACTTTGCCATTATGTTAACAGCATCTTAAAGTTGTGTTCAGTTTTATTCAAACCGAGGCGAATCAGGGCGAACCGGGGCAAATCAAGGTAAATCAGGGCGAACCGGGGCAAATCAGGGTGAATCAGGGCGAATCGGGGCAAATCAGGGCGAACCGGGGCAAATCAGGGCAAATCGGGCGAACCGGGGCAAATCAGGGCGAATCGGGGCGAATCCAGGATTCAAACCCATGAACATTCTGTCACACCAAAGTGGTGCAACCTTGAACTGCAGCACCTGTGACAACTGGGCCAGTAGTGCCCTTCAAGCTCTTGGAGGCCTGTACTTATCACCCCTGGGGGCAGTCTGTACTTTTCACCCCTGAGGAGGTCTGTACATATCAGCCCTGGGGGCAGTCTGTCCACTTTGTCCCTGCCAATGAACTGCCGAGACACACGACAACGTCTTAGTTTTCAAAACGGGACCACATGACTGCTGAGTCATAACTTTAAAACAATATTCGATCAGTCATGTTTGGTCGTTCAAATGCCATCACTCTCTCTGTCTTGATTCATGGCACCATTTCTCACACAACTGCATTAATTCAGTCCAAATCTCCACATCTTAGACCAGTCATTGTTGAGAAAAGCCGTATCCGAAAGGTCTCACAATATTGTACAGAGCACAGGGTTGTATTGAACAAAGGGCCATGCTGATGCAAGGGATAACACTGAATGTATTCTACCCAACACTTCAAGACCAAAAGGCAATTGATCATGTGACCTTGATATGGATCACATGACCTTGGTATGGATCAAATTACATGGTAGCGGCTAAGATATTGGTGGTGGCGTTCCGGGTGTAGGGTTACCCGCCAGCGTAATCTGACTTGCAGTCACAACAGTCACACTCGGTGTCAGAAGATACTCCCAGAATTCCCTCACATCAAGAAAGAAACAACCGATGATCGGCATGATCCTCCAAAGATCAGGCAGCTCAGCTCCTTAATGGGAGTGATTACGACACAATCATGAATTTGATTACTCAGCAAAAAAATAAAAAAATTGAATAATCTTTTAACTTCGATTTTCAATCTCGTTCTTAGAATTAAGAAAATAATCAAATCGGAAATGTTAGTAGTGTGACGTTGCACTAAGTAGGGAGTACATTTTTCTGGAAAAAAAATAATCTTATAATTTAATATGAAAAGAAAGCATTTAAAAAAGAAGAATTGTCATAAGATCAATATCCAAAACTTTTAAAACAAAGATAAAAAAACTGATTAATTTCCATTGGTTGGAAAGGCAAAGGGCATGTTATTGTGAAAATAATACTTTTATTAGCATTTTACGAGAAAGGTCAACAGGACTGCCAGGGTATGCACTCAAATTGACAGTAGGGAGGAAATCATACCCTTTGCATATATTGTTTCAGTCTCAATGATATAAAGCAGCTTCTGTCGTTGGTCTACCTTGACTTTATCAAACAGCTCTTTTTTCCCCTTCCTGATCACGGGTATCGTATTGCCTTTGTTTTAGAAGTCGATGAAACTTCAAAGAAAATATAGACTTTCAATCCATTTATCAATTAACATTCAAACAGTACGCTAGACTCAAATCATGTGTGGGCAGGTGCAAATTATTAATATTTACTACATATATTTTAAACATGTTTATTTAATAGAAATGAGAGATGAGGTGTTTTTACAGGACCCAAATGTATTTTTATTTGAGGGGGGATGTGGGGGGATGTGTGGTCAGGGTCGTTTTCCCTCTTATATTCCACAATGTGCTAAAGCTTACACTAACTTAGCAACTAAGTATTGACTACATAAGATATATTTGTGACGCACATTGCAAAACTTTCTTACTCAACATTTTATATTTCAAAATCATAGCAAAAATAGTAATCACATGGTCAATTATATGTAATAAATAATGTGTACTTATTAACGTATGCTTATTGCTGTTAAAATATTAAAACGTAAATATGCATGGAAAATAGATAAAACATGTACAATACTCCCCATAATTTTGGCAATAATAAAGATAATATTCTTCCACTTTAAAGACAAAATGAGACAACAATATGCATGATATGCAACAAATATTGCAAATAAATAAAACATTTTGCTCATGCTGTAGGCAAATCATGTTTGCATTTTTGTTTCTATGACGGTTTGCCTTGAAATATGCTGCATCTCTTTAAACGATCCTCTTAAATCTAAATTGTGTGACTAGGTATTTTTTAAACTTCATGTACGGGCATAGAGAGGAACATGTTTTGGCCATTCATCCGAAGCACGAACGCATGATCTAGAAACTAACTCGGGTGTTTAGATGACTGGACATGTTTAACGCTCAAGGCGCGTCTCCAGGAATATAAATCTATCAAGAGAAGCAGTACAGTTCGCATCTTACAATTGTTAGTTCATATCCCCGGAGACTGCAAAGAACAGCCATTTGGAATAAACATTAGTACTCGCAGATATCAGAAATCTTTCCACAGTCGGGGCTGAAATACTCAGAAGTACAATACATAATGGATTCAACAGATGCTCCCCATGTGGAAGAGTCTACCTGATATTTGTTGACGGGAAAATAGTATCCAGTTCTGCAAACAACTTAACATGTTTTGTTCCAAATGTACTCATAATGACAATGTGAGGTGCTCTTTAGCTTAGAATATGAGAAGTTAGCTTCTTAAGTACTATATGAGTGGGACTTAAAATATACAAAACCAATCTGTTCTTCACGGGTTCAGACCATCTTTTAGTGCACTTTTCCCGTCAACTAGATAAGGTCAACATTTTAACGTGTTGATAGAAACAAAAAACAAAACTACATTCCACAATTCCAAAAACGTCAAATGGTTCAACAAAACTTCAGTAATTTCATGCACGACCACAAACCTGACAAACAGATAAAGACATCGTCCAGGTCACGTACATGCATGATGTTTAACATCACAGTTAGCCATCTTCCAGCTATATGACGGCGTTCTGTCAATCATCGAGTCTGGGCCAGACAATCCAGTGACTGACATCATGAACATCGATCCTCGCAATGGGGATATAATGACATGCATAAACTGAGGCGACGATCCTGACCCACTGACCAATGAAGTCGCCTCTTACAACAAGAGTAGGTTGCTAAGGACTTATCTTCTTACAAAGAATCTTAAGGTGTCGCCCAAATGCAACAAGTTCTACAACAATGTATTCAGATGTGTCAATGTACAGTTAATCTTGTTTGTCCAGATCCATTATGCTGTTTTTAGCAAAATTCCAGCAATATCATGTCAGGCAACATCAGAAATGGGTTTCACACAGGCCATAACCTATATGTGTATATATGACTGGACAGTCTACAGAAACAGGCTATAACCTATATGTGTATATATGACTGGACAGTCTACAGAAACAGGCTATAACCTATATGTGTATATATGACTGGACAGTCTACAGAAACAGGCTATACACTGTGTTCATACCACAATGATGAAGGTTTTGCTAGCACAAGGCACCTGGTCACGGAGTTGTGAAAAGCGACACTTGGTTATCCACCATCAAAAGCCGGCCCTGACAGAGTCTACAGGGTACATGGCCAGCACAATGCCTCACTCGGGGACAAAAAGTCCGATCAATACCTGCCAATTAGTCTTCGGCCAGAGTTTTCTCAGGACAGCAAACTGTAACAAGGGCACCTACTGATTTGACACAGAGCGGCACCAGGACATTCTGTCTGCCGCTGTTACAGTGCCTAGGAAGTCCTCAACTTCATTATAGACCAGGCTGGCTGTGTCTGACTAGTGGCAACGCCATCCCTTCAACTCTGGAATACATGTACTGATCCTTCACATTTCAAACTCATAACATGTCCTGTTTACTTTACAGTTCATGAACACTAAAATTCTCCAAATCAGGAGAGCTTAACACGTCCATCTTAACAGCACATGAAATTACAAAACTTCTGATTCAAGAAAACAATTATGTCCTGAAAATAGTTCATCTGTTCATGAAAATGCAGATTCTCTGACTCACGAAAAATAAATATAACTAAAAAAAATATATTCATGTTAATACAGTTAATCTGTCTGGCATAATTCTTTCATATTACTACAGTTAATCTGTCTGGCATAATTCTTTCATATTACTACAGTTAATCTGTCTGGCATAATTCTTTCATATTACTACAGTTAATCTGTCTGGCATAATTCTTTCATATTACTACAGTTAATCTGTCTGGCATAATTTTTCATATAACTACAGTTAATCTGTCTGGCACAATTCTTTCATATTACTACAGTTAATCTGTCTGGCATAATTCTTTCATGTTACTACAGTTAATCTGTCTGGCATAATTCTTTCATATTACTACAGTTAATCTGTCTGGGATAATTCTTTCATATTACCATAGTTATATCTCTGGCATAATTCTTTCATATTACCACAGTTAATCTGTCTTGCGTAATTCTTTCATATTACTACAGTTAATCTGTCTGGCATAATTCTTTTATATTACCATAGTTACCTGTCTGGCAGGATTCCTTCAGGTTACTATAGTTACCTGTCTCGCATGATACTTTCATAGTACGATACTGATCTATCATCATAGTAATAAATGGTTATCCAAGTAACTTATTAAAGTTTCCAATAATCGCACCAAGGGACCGGTCATTTATTACAGGGAGGTCGGTCAGAGGATTTTTATGTACTAATGGACTGAAATAACTATCCTCCCTTAATGCTTGTCATATGCTTGTCTTTGTACAAAGTTTTCCACATATGTTCCACAGTCATGGTGCAGGACTACATTGTACAGCATAGGCATCCATATGGTAAAGAATGTGTACCGAAATTAAACTGCTGATTTGTCAATAATAGGTTCAGTGTAGTGAACCAACCAAAACGGTCAAATTCAACAAACTGACATGACTGAAACAATGGCAACAAACTTCTCCTATCACACGGTGCAGTCTAGTCATGAGATCTCCAACCTTATCGTCTATTTCCGTCACAAAGATCAAAGACGAAAACGTTCATTAGTAATAACAACATCTTAGTACATATTCGCACAACCCTCAATCTGACCCATCCCCTCTCCACAGAAGACGAAGCCGACTTGAGATCGAGTCGAGGTCCCCCACATCAACATACCGTCACTGCAGGAATTCACCACAATGTCAAAATCAGTGGACGCTAGAGATTATTAAATTTTTCATTTTGTCCTGTGGCGACTGATTAATGCCGAACGTATCTGTAATAATGAAATGTGACACGTATGCCCTCTGGTGTCAGTAGTTATCTCCCATATTCAACCCTCCTCCGTTCCATCTTTCATATTCTTCTCCAATATGGATTCCTTCAAAGGCGGATGACTAGTGATAACGACACCCAGTAATGCTAATATCGTAAGTTGCAATACTGCATTTTATCCCATTGTGCTCCGGCCAATCAGGATGCCTTTCTAACTATGGAAGACTCCCGTTTGTCACGGGCCAAATCTCATTAAGATGTCAGCTGAGGCTCGGTTTGGAGAATGTTGCTCTTGATTGAGATTCGTTCGTTTACTTAAGATTTGTCAACACTGAAATTATGCGTTATCTTGTGGTATTTGTGATATGAAAATGTTATTAATCAATATATGTATTTTCTATATTGCTGTAACAAGTGCGGGACGGAACAGCCCACTGGGGAACACGGACTTGCAGGGGATGGACGCTGAAACAAATGTCCTTCCTCCTCCCTGGAGTAGCGGCAATATTAGCTTATCAAACACAGCTATTGTTTCTTATCTCAACATGAGTAAACCTCGCCTCGGGTAGTGAGTGAGTGAGTGAGTTCATATTTAAAGTCACATCAGCAATATTTCAGCCATACAGTGACTTTTTTAAATTATACAATACATAAATTTAAATGAAAAACCTGCCGACAATGGACAGTAAAAGAACTAGATTATCACAGATGTAGGTTTCAAACTAGTAAATCACCATAAAACTTGACTATTCATAACAATACAATATGAAATTATATCACCAGCAAACAAAGGTACTGCGGACCATGGGGACTTACAGTACTTTTGCTACCTGCATGGACCCAAACAGGATTGACACCAAGGTTAGCCAAAGATTAAACAAACACATATTCTACAATTATAACACTGGTGTATATATAAAATACTTTGAATGATGTGGGCTTACATACTCTCTCAGGGTTGTCTGTGATAGAACCATGGGCACAAATCTGTTGGTCAATGTGAAAATCTAGACAGACTTGTGTTTTTTCCCCTAAAATCCACTTTGACCTTACATTTATTTGTTTGCTTGGTTTGCAGATTCAGAAAATTTAATAAAATCAGAATGACAAGATTTCTTTTATACCACTGACCTTAAAGTAAAGCTTTGACAATGAAAAGGTGAGTGAGTATGGTTTTACGCCGCTTTTAGTAATATTCCAGTAATATCACGGCAGGGGACACCAGAAATGGGCTTTACATATTGTACCATGTCAGGAATCGAACCCAGACAAACGAATGCTTTAACCACAAGGTAACCAACCCGACCGCCCCACAATAAAAAAGAAAAAGAATAGAACCCCAGCAACCCATACTTGTCATAAGAGGTGACTATGTATGTCGTAAAAGGCTTCTATGTTTGTCGTAAGAGGTGACTATGTATGTCGTAAAAGGCTTCTATGCTTGTCGTAAGAGGTGACTATGTATGTCGTAAAAGGCTTCTATGCTTGTCGTAAGAGGTGACTATGTATGTCGTAAAAGGCTTCTATGCTTGTCGTAAGAGGTGACTATGTATGTCGTAAAAGGTTTCTATGCTTGTCGTAAGAGGTGACTATGTATGTCGTAAAAGGCTTCTATGCTTGTCGTAAGAGGCGACTAACAGGATTGGTAGGTCAGGCTCACTGTCTTGGTTGATGCATGTCATCGTATCCCAGTTACTTGGTTTAATGCTTGTGATATCAGTCACTGGATTGTCTGGTCCAAACTTGATTATTTATAGACCATCATCATATTGCTGAAATAATGCTGAGTGCGGCGTTTAACAACAAACTTAAATGACATTACACCAATTTTAAAACAATTCCAGCAATATCACAGCAGTGGGCAACAAGAAGGAGCTTCCCAACTTGTACCCTTGAGAACTGAAAGCAAGACTCCTGCAAAGCAAGTGAACGCTTCCACCACTCCGCCAACCCCACCCCCCTGAAGTGTCTAGCAGCTTGAAGATACAATCTCTGTTTCTTTGGGTGCCACAGATGATTGCTCCAGTTCAGTGTCGCTTCAAATAAATTACGTCTTGCTACAGTAAAACTATAACACAACACATAAAAGATGTGAGAACATTCTCCAAATCCTTGTCCAACTTGAAGTACAAATTATTGGTATATATTTATACCCTGTCGATGTAGTTTCACACTTAAAGACAATTTATGAGCCGAGATTTCCTTACAAGTCCTCAACCTGTCAGTCTGCACTACAAAACCTGTAAATAACAAGATGGAATAAAAGCGCGTCTGAAATCCAGAAAATGTTAAAACATGGGGAACGTGTTTCCATGGTTGCTACAATGAGGAGTCATGTCGGGGAGCCTTACAGTCATGCCTACAACTCATACATCATCTTCCCCAAGAAACTACCAGATGCAACACAGAGTTTGTCAAACGTTCAACGTTCAATACAGCCAAAAAAAACTGAAATTCAATTCTGCAACATCCAAAACTCCCTCTCACATGCATACATGATGATATGAAGATAACGATCTTTTTTTTCTGAAACATGAAACGTTGGACAACAATTGAATACACTGTCCTGTTTCAAGTCTCTAGGAACGTTACTGGAGCTTTGATGAATACAAAAACTCTAAACATCCACCAAACATGAACACCATCACGCTTAGTTTCATGCTTCGAGTCTCCAAGCATCCATAAACAAAATTCAACAGACAGAGAAACAAATTAAGTTTTGAACTGTCCCCCCAAACCAAATTTATTTTTTTTAACAGATGTAGGCAAATGTGGGATTCACATATTGGTTCCTGGCATGACAAATAACATGAGAAAGTCTACAAAACTGGTGGGTCGAAAAATAAACAAAACTGGTGGGTCGAAAAATAAACATCCCTTTATGATACCTGGTCAGAATAGGTCCACACGACTACCTGCTTGGCAAAAGAGCTTACTGAAGTGAGGATTGGGTGGTCAACTTGTGTGGGCGACCGTGTAAATGTTACACTGTATCAACCACATGTTTATCAGGGCCCTGTCGGTGTCTATCGGTTGCTGTGATATAGGTGGATTATTGATGACGACAGCTTAAACAACATTCCTTCGTTCTTTGAGGTGTATTTATCACAATATGATTGAAAAAAACTGGTATTGTGTTTTTCAAAATCATGTATATCACCATCTTGTTGGCAAATGACACGTCGAAAATAAAATTATGAAATTCAGAAGTTAGTGTGTTTTGCAGAGCTCCAGATAAGCTGCGTATCTGCGTGAAATACGCATCAGAAATGCAGAAATACACAGTGAAATATAATCCAAGCGTATCAAATACGCAACGAACATTACAGATACGCTACAAAATTAAAACTTGTGCGTATCATCAAAATATTGTGAAGTAACCCTGAGTATTCGATTAGCAAATCAGCAACTTATTTTGAAATTATAAACGGGCATTCCATCAACCTTGCCAAACTCCACGATGACAGTTACATCATGATCATTTGCCATCACACTTTCTTGTGGAAGTATCGTGGTATTTTAGAGTCCTATAAAGCTCTCGAACCCACACATCACCAGTTTGCAGGGACTAGATGAATAGTGTGTTTAAATATTTAACTTAAATACCCACATGTGTAAAAACTAGTGGGTACAGAAATTTGAATACACAGATAGAATTACTGATACCCAATGATTTTAAAATGCATGGGTAAAATACCCACAACACCAAAAGCTTATCTGGAGCTCTGGTTTTGACCATCCAATAAAATTGAGGGCAAACAGGGGGCACTCTATGGACCCATTTCCAACTTCCGAAAATTACAAATCTTTTGGTTATCTTTTTTCGCATGCAATATATTGGGGTATGTATCACAATACAAGAATCATTGTTGCAATAAATTGCAATACGAAAGACAGGCCATTACCAATCACAACAGGGTTGTTTTTATGCCTAATATGTGTTTCTTACTGGGGCCAGTTGACCTTGCGATTGATACAAAAATGAATTAAAACAAAACTCCCCGGATAACAATGTCGGCTGTTCCGATGCCTGTTCGTACATCCCAGCATGCCTCAGCTACTGATAGAATTTCAAGTTGCACAACTGATATTCAGAGTCTGTCTGACTAATGAGCAATCATATATTCCAGTCCCTGCGATTGATTCTCAACTTGATGAGGCTCTTTGATTCTCGGCTAGAATGAGACTTCACCGTCTCCTCCGTAGAGGCGCCCTTGTAATCTCACACCAGATGGGTCCCTAAACTTGTAATGAGTCAGTCACATCACTGCCATGGAAAGCCCCTTTAATTCTCCGGGGTGTGGAAGACCCTATTCCTCTCACCTCATCTCAGAGTGCATATACTACTGGTCATAGTCATTGTATTAAGTTGTCATAATCTATAGTGTGCATATACCATTGTATACTACTGGTCATAGTCATTGTATTAAGTTGTCATAATCTATAGTGTGCATATACCATTGTATACTACTGGTCATAGTCATTGTATTAAGTTGTCATAATCTATAGTGTGCATATACTACTGTTCATAGTCCCTGTATTAAGTTATCATAATCTATAGTGTGCATATAATGGCGTATTGTGTATGTTAACAAACTGTTATAGATATTTTAGACACCTGGTATATATATTTCGTATTGTCATCCGGCATATATAGTTCCTATTGTCACCTGATGTATTGTTCTTATAGTCACCCGGCATGTACAGCTCTTACAGTCACCTGGCGTATAACTGTCATACTATAGTCACCTGGTGCAAGGGAATATGGTGTGTAAAGTCTCCTGGTGCATAGGAATATGGTGTGTAAAGTCACCTGGTGCATAGGAATATGGTGTGTAAAGTCTCCTGGTGCATAGGACTATGGTGTGTAAAGTCACCTGGTGCATAGGAATATGGTGTGTAAAGTCTCCTGGTGCATAGGAATATGGTGTGTAAAGTCACCTGGTGCATAGGTATATGGTGTGTAAAGTCACCTGGTGTATTGCTCTTATAGTCACTAAGTCTCCTGGAATACACACGAGTAGGCTCCTGTTGTGAAACAATTTGATCCAAAGTCTTAAAGAATTCTAGAAGTTTCACAGTTGCAGATACCAGGACGAAGGCCCACAAGTGATCACATTCATCTTCAACTGGAACCCAAAGCTGCCATTCTTTACTTGTTTGCATTGCATCTCAAATTACCATGTAACTGCATGATTTAAAAAAAAACGCCTCGTCTTCTACGAAATGACAACTGTGTGATGAGAACTGTTCTGATGTACGAGGACACATCCAGCGCTTCATATCAGACAAGTTCCCTCTCCTTTGACAAAACACACATCACACATCCCACACCACAACCACAGGAAATGTTTTATCCCATAGGACAAACAGAACATCAGGGTTTTTTTCGAGAGCACCAAGTTATTAACTTGACTGCATCTTGAACAAGTCAGACATAAACATCTCCAGACATAGATTGGGATTCTTCCTAAACATTTTTTAAACAAAAAACAAACACTCTTATCTGCTGTTCATCCCCACAGATGTATCTGTCAGAGAAAGTGGGGAGAAAATTGGTTGTAATATTTTACCTTGCAGATACACTGATGTGGGCTGAACAGAAAACATCCTAAATGCATCTTTGAAAACTGCTCTGGAATTATTTGAATTCTGTATCCTAAACAACGGTGGAAAATTGCTGCCAAACAACAAATCATCTCCATCAATGATGTTTACCTGTACTATGCTGCAATCAATGTGTCTTACTCACGTTGCCAAAACACCCAATTCCCCAAATGCTTTCTCCCTGCCTTAGTAATGTACATTTCTCAACAACAATTTCTCCCTGCCTTAGTAATGTACATTTCTCAACAACAATTTCTCCCTGCCTTACTAATGTACATTTCTCAACAACAATTTCTCCCTGCCTTACTAATGTACATTTCTCAACAACAATTTCTCCCTGCCTTACTAATGTACAATTCTCAACATTTTCTCCGTGGCTTATCGCCGTTATCATTTTAATAAGCAGTAATTCCCACCCTGCTTGTATTAAGGCGTTTAATTTTTTGGAAATATATAACAATGCCCGTGAATCAAACCAGTTCTGACTACACAACTGAACAATTTCATTGGCATTCATTCCTCACTTATAAATGGCCCCGATCATTATCAAGCACAATAAACACACCTTGGCACTCAACCAGGGCTCCGGAAATTTGTTAAACCATCCAGTATTTACTCACATGTTGTCATTCCTATTGGGTATTGACATATTCAATATTTTTTTAATTTCTTGGGTCCAGTTCTATTTATAATTCAAGGAGTCAACAGTTTTAAAAATTGATTCTGCTTAAATGCTGTTTCATGTGACTTCTCATTTGCATCAGTTCAAATGTGCTGTCTCCAGGGTTAAATGTCTACGTTACAATGAGGCGATGTACTTTTGTGCATTTTTCACTGAAGTAGCGTTGGTGCATGTGATGCCAGCACTCGATCAGTCAATAACGATCTCTACAGGTACGCAGTTACAAAGGCTACATAGGGTAATAATTACATTACAACTACTGTACATGGTGTAGCTATGCTAATGGATTTTTTAAATTGTTCATATTTGCACACAACTCCAATGTAATTAGGGATGGTGATTTCATTTGTGGATTTTACACAGATTTTAAAAATTATTTATTACTGCATATAGTGTATATTGAATCCTGACCCATGATAAGGCAGAGATGGGATATTATTCTTATCCAAACACCTTCATGAATCAAAAGCTGACAGAATTGATTTGCGTTGCATTAGACTGACAAATCAGATTTCAGGAACAAAACCAACACACACAAACTGGAGATAACATTAAATCCATGTGCATGTGCCTACGCACTGTTTTCAGATTGATAAGGAAAACATAAAGTTCATGCATGTTACTCCAAATATAGCAGACATCAACCAGTCCTACCTAGGCTGAACATCTATCTTCTGTGAAATATCAATAGGGCCATGCTAAATAATTATTCAATTTTTCATCCCTCCCGGCTCCTTCTAAACAACCCATGTCACACACAGCTCTACCAAGCTTTTGGTTAGTTGGATATTTTACCCATGTTTTTTTTTGTTGGGTATCCCCAAAATTCCATTTACCAACATGTTTCTTTACATTTGGGTATTTTAACTTGAAAACCTTTTTTTGTAATAAACCCTGTAAATCATTTAAAAGTTATTAAATAGTAGTATACATGTTTTACTGAATGAAACTGTTAAATGAATTTCACGATTGGCTGATACACACTCGCTTCATCAGTTGTAATATAACATTAGTTTTAGTTAGCATTTTTATAGTTTTGGTTGCTTATTTGATATGCTTGGGATACGATTTGTCTGCCTATTTAAGCTTATTTCATGCATATTTTACACAAATATGCATCTCATCACCAGCTCTGTCACATCATATTATTATCCACATGAAGTAAATGGCTACAAGTGCTGAATTGTTTCTTTACTAATGAAATACTCCTGCCAAACCTCCATCCTACATAAGAATCACAGGTCCACGGTGCACAGATGTTTGAAACAGCTTGTTTAAAATCTCAAAAAATCAAATGCCCTCCGTCACAAAATGATGATGGAAATCAAATCCTGCATTTTTGTGGCCTACACACCCAAGTGGAAAATATCACCACCTACACTCTCTATCCTTAATTCTAGCAGATCGGAACTAAATAAGAAAAGACTTCTATGACTATACACCATAAAACCTAAAGCAACCCACTAATATGATATCTTCATGTTAAACATTGTTCTACATGTATTTATTCCTCTGTAATAATAGCCAGCATATAAATGATATTCCCTTATCTCACAGTCCTGGAAGCCATGGCCAGAGTCCCTGTAAGATGAAGCTATCAGAAATTGCCTTAAAAAATACATAACATATGAACACACGTCTTTCTGGCAAGGTTGCTGATCAGAGCTCCAGATGTGTAAACATCATTTGTTGATTTTGCACTCTTCTTCTATTTATAATTGTACATTCTGAACCTGAAAAATTATTTCCAAAACTTCCAGAAAATAGACTGTGATAAAATGAAATCACTAGAAAGAAAGTAAAACGACTGCATGTAACATCAGTGTCCAACAACATAGAAACCAAACATTAAGGTCAGTTATGAAGTATATTTGATAAAATGTTTTCAGAAATTTTAAAGATTTCTACATATTGTTTAGTGAAGAATTTCTTTTACTTATAATTCCTTTTCAAATGCCTCTAAAATAGAGTAAACTATGGTTATAGCAAACTCAAAGGGATCACTAATTTTAGTTTGTTACAAGCAAACATGTAGTTCATTAAGAGCATATATACAGCATATATACAGCAAATGCCCAGGACCAAAAACCAGTTTATTCAATCCTTCAGTTCGTTATAAGTGTGTTCGTTATAAACAAAGTGTGCTATATACTTAATTTCTCAATGGTTATATCAAATCTTTCATTCACCCATTCTCCAGGATCCAATTTTTTTAAACAGACAACTTGATAAACGCTCTTGAAATACCAAACTGTAATGACAGTTCTAAACAACGTGCTCTTTAGGGAAAAACTAATTGTCTTCGTAAACTGGCTCGTATTTACAAAAACATCCAATCTTGACAGTCAAACAAAATGATATTTTACAGAAATTTAATTTGAATGGGTATCGGGTCTCCTTTCTTTGAGGCATGTGAGATGAGAAACTGGAAGCACCTGATGCTAGACGAAGCTTGAACACGACACTTATTCCTTCCCTTTTGAACAAAAATATTTCAGGAAAAGAAGAAGAATAAAAAATTGTTTTAGTTATATAAAATATATTTTTTCAGAATGAAAAATACAAAAGTGAGAGTTTAGGAATTTGAAACAGAATGTCATGACTACGAGCATGACCAACATGTTGTAAAACCACTGCGAGGTTAGTGTGGGATTAAAACATAATCCAAATAGAAATCATACAGATTTTCAAAAAGTTCGGAGAGAAGTACGACAACATTAAATTCCCACACACTGCTGAAAGTAGCCACACACCGTCGAACACAACTCCCCACAATAGAATACGGGAAACAAGAGCATTTTCAACTGCCATAAAGCAACGCATTCTGGTGTACATGTTAGCTGTGTCGGCCGTAAATCATATATACAGTGTCAGCTACAACCCCGATCTCAAGGGACTGCCTCAAGGCTAGGGGGCTGACACCCTCCCTCTTTGTCTTGTGGCCGCAAGGGCAACTCGCAATCAGAAATTGATTCGTATCAACAACATAAGGCTATAATTGATTCGCAAAGCTGGTGTTAGATACTAGAGAGATACAGGCTCATAACCCATAAATCAAGGCATTAAACTACCTGGCGTCATTGAGCATCTAGGAATTGCCTGATAGTTATAACAGTAAAAGGACTCTTACCTGCTGACAGTAGTACTTGCATGTTGTGTGTCGTCCCAGCTTCGAGCAGCACACTGGTGCTGCAAAACAATAAACCAGCAGGTCTAAATCTCTCTCCTAGTTACACACCCATAAACAGCCTCGTGTCAACTCTCCATTGCAGTCTTAGGGGCGTACGGCCCTCGCAACCATTTATATTACTGAGGAGAGTAATCTACAAATTTGTTCACACGTGTACAAGATGTACATTGCCCTGTGACTGACATGTCGGTATTATCATTTCATAAGTCAGTTTATAAACAAGAAAACACATTTCAGCATGGTAGAGTAAACAATATGTTCCTTATAACCACTAAGGGGCATTAAAATGATTTTTATTAGATTCTTGTGCTATGAGAGCAAGTTTATTTCTAATTTATGGTCATTTCAAAACATTCTTCGTGTCCTGACAGTAGACGGAATGCAGACTCAGTATTGAAGTACATTTGAAAACTGTCTGTATCCATATATCACAACCCTTTTAAAGAAATTAACACATCCATGTTATTCCTTAAAGGAATCTATCTTAGTATTGATTGAATATATTTTTTAATAAAGCTAAAGCTTTCAAAGCCTGACCAATATATATGAAAATCCTTTAAAAAAGAAATGAAAACATCCATGTAATTCTTTGGAGGAATATAACAGTTTTGAATGAATTAATTAATGTTTAAAAAAAAAAGCCTGACCACCTACAACATAACATAAATTTAGTAGTGTTATATTTATATTTTTTGTAATGACGCAGAAGACCATTTCTTTTCATCATGAAATAGGTAAGTCATCAGCAATCCTGCATGCTAAATAATTTGGTGAGTGATATTGAATAATCATTAAGGTCTGAATTTGAGCTTATTTGTTCACTGACAAATGGACACCAGTCTCAAGCACACCACGGTATTTTGGCTCATAAACTTAAAGTAGCAATACCCGTTGCATCAATCTCAATACCACTTAAGAGTGTCAAATGTAATTTCAACATGAAGTTATCAATATCTTAAAATATGTATATCAGAAGCCATTCCTGTCATTTGAATACAAGTAACATGTATAATATTATCAATACTCTACAAAATTCCTTAAAGTTAAACATTGAATTCCCAGTCTGATTTGATCCGATCACCCAAGACTACTTATCATCTTGCAAAAAATTATCTGAATCATCCAAACTACTGGATTACTGGATTAATCGGTTGGAATGTAACACAATCTGTTAAACTAATTAACTTGTGAGTGTATTGAAAAACAAGACATATCTGATTAAGCATCATTGGTAGCATCACTCGCAAATGAATGTTAATTGTCTGTATATTAGAGGAGATGGTCTGTCAGTTTAATTGTTGAAAGGGAAAACGGTAGTATCACTTACTAATGACAGTTAATTGTATGTATACTCAATGAATGTGGCGAATCTGCTTGATTGATTAAGAAAGAATAGGTTGGGAACCTTTCTAATGAACGCTAATTGGCGTGTTTATCGAGATAGTCTGTCAGTGTAATCATTGCCTCGGGAAAATATAGTATTGCTTACTAATGAATGTTAATTGTATATTGGACAGTGTATCGGAAAACAATCGCCACAGTGTGGCTGTGTGGTAGGGGCAAGGCGTTGTTGAACCTACAGGTACCGGCGTGAGAGGCTGTACGCTGCGGTGCCATGCTCGTCTACACACACTCTCTGTAATGTCAAGCTCAAATCACGTTGAAATTGCTGGGTTGGGGAAAGACAATTTTGATCGCAATTCGCGGAAGTAAACATACCAGGCCGTTGAGGGGGACACGATCGGCGGAAGTCGGCCAGTCAGTCGATTGTGGTTGTGGAAATTGACAAGTTTGGTGAGAAAAAGACATCGGCATTGCATGAAAGGTTGCAGGAACCGAGTGATATCGCTACAACAGTCGTCCCGATACAGCGTTGCTAACGGACTGCAACAGCTGCAGAAACTAGAGTTAGGGCCAACAAAATGTCAGAGAAAGAAACTACAAATGTGACGTCCCCGATTCAATTCAGGCGACGGGGATTACTAGCAACAAAGCGAACATATCCCTCTATATTATGCGCCGTCAATGATAAACAAATCCGCCATTACAAAAACGCCGAATCGCTTCGCGAGCAAAGAGAGTCCAAAGAAAGCGTGTGTGGTGGGTACCAACACCTGATCTTACCTTCGGAATCGGCGCAGGCAACAAGTAGAATCACAGAAAAACAGAGTAAATTCATGTTGGAGTAAAAGTACGTCCTTGTACATCCGTGGTCATGATTGAAGCACTGACTTCTCACACTGGTCTCGATCAGCGCCTACATCCTACACAACAATAGGCTGTTCCATTCTCCTCCTCCGCTAACCACACACCGGATTCCCAGGCTGGTCTATTTTCCTCCCTCGGAACTTTTCTTGCAATAGGAATTCGCTGTTTCTCGCTATGTAAACTTGACAGACAGATGGAAATGGAATTTTATTGGTAGATCTCACTGGCCCTTTGTCATTAGCTCGCTTGAGGTGGAAAGCACGTCAGTTAGACGGATAGGGGGAGGCCAAATTACAAAACATGTACCTTTCTCTGGTTTCTATTTACTCCTGAATCAATTCGTCGGGCTAGACACATCCCATTAATATTAGCGTAATGTGATTTGTCTTTTGGGCTTAACATTTCGCATTAAGCGAATGGCAGCTCGATTTTCTTACAATTATCAAATTACCCAGTGCAGAAAAGTGCATTTTTAATGTAGTTTTATAGCACGATTTCCACATCCCACCCTGAGAAACTGGTTCCAGTCAGTGGTATCATTAAGCACTGTTTCCAGCTACAGGTTCAAGCGCCCAACTCTGTTTGCTCTGTCCTCGCCGTATGTGTAGATCTCTGTTGATTCATTCAGGCAGTTTTCTCTCCGGTCTTCGTGTTGAATCCGGCCGTGACAGAACCAAGTGCGGCCTAACGAGCTACTCCGGGACTAGTGTTTGCTCTCCTATCGTCCTCCCTGTTCCTGCACCCCCTCCATGTGTTCACACACACACACGTATCGTAGTAACTAAAAATACACCCCCCCCCCCCCAAAAAAAAAAGAAAAAAAAAGAAGAAGAAGAAAAAACAGTTAAAAATAAATAAAAATAAATAAATAAATAAAAATACACACCTCCCATACCGTACTAATGTACACTTCAGCTCTCTCTTATCGCAGTATGTTTGTGTAAAACTCTATCACAGCCACCACAGTACCTACCGTTATGTCTACCGTAATGTGTCTGTCATTCCCCTCTCAACCCGCCACAGTACTGTGATGTCTGATAAGAGCCCGCTCAGACAATAGCGTTGAGTTGGTAAAACACCAGCCTTCTCACATTCCGGTTTAATGCTGATTGCAGTCAGCCATTGTGTTCACCCGTTATATTCTCTTGGAACACTTTTTAGTTTTTTTAGGACATATATTATTTCAGGAAGACCACTTCCGTGGTCTAGTGGACAAAACGTCTGCCCGGACACCGCCTTCGTGGTCTAGTGGATAGAGCGCCTGCCCGGAGACCACCTCTGTGGTCTAGTGGATAGAGCGCCTGTCCGGAGACCGCCTCCGTGGTCTAGTGGATAGAGAGCCTGCCCGGAGAACGGAAGGTCGGTGGTTCGATCCCCTGCCGCGTCAAACCAAAATTACATTAAAAGCGAATGAATGTCATTTATTCCCAAATGGATGCTATAAATTATCACAGTAAACGTTGACAATTATATTGTAGTATCACAAGTTTGGTCCGCACTGTCCAGTCTCGACCATAGATTCGAACCCAAGGTCATCGGATCCTGGTGCGACTAAGGTACACAACTAATAACAGCGAATCGACTTGAGGGTTCCTTAATGCCCTCAATGCTCATGGGTTTCCATATAGCATCAATATCATTTAACTTAATTGTATTTAACACATTTAATTTATTATTTAACACATTATTGTATTTCAGGGCTGCCTATATATTAGTCAAGTGCCCCCATCATGTATTCTTGCCTTGATTTAAGCCAGGTTGCTGAGGTATCACAGATTGTGAGGAGCGGACTCTGCTGCCTGCATTCGGAATCCAGCTACACCATACCACTATAAATTGATATTAACAGTGTTATTATTCTCACACGCTAACCACTCTCCGCACTAGAAGAGGGCAATTAAAGGTTTCCGACTACAAAATTAAAAACTTAGATAAATAAATCCCCAACTGACAAGCGGGTGTTGGCTGCTCGAGTGCCTGGGTAAGTGCAGAGTAATCATTTGCTTCAGAGTTGAAATTGTACTTATGTCAGTAGCGCTGGTTGTACGATGTCGACACATTTTATCACCACGGTACTAAAAGCTCCTCATTATACAGCCTTCAGCTCTATTCTTCACTTGCTTTGACTGACTGACACCCAGTACAGTCGATCCTCGCTGACACGCCTGGATAAGGGGGTAGGGATCGAGACGAGGGACCACTAAAATACAGGTTAAAGGGGTGGATGGGTGTGATTGGGGTAGTTCTACGCCACCGAGGCGAGGTGAGTCTTTGCTAACTCTTAGACATTACATAATTATTATTATTGGTCTTGGATTTTAAGGAATAAATATTACCCCCTTACTGTGACTGTTTTAGACAGCCTACGTTTCAGTCTATGGCAACCTCTTATGGCCATGTGATAAGGTTGAAGTGCGCGCACACACGCACACACACACACACACTCTCTCTCTCTCACCCCCCCCCCCCCCCCCCCCCTCCCCCATTTTTAAAAAACACGCGGATCCGCCTCTGATATGACGGCATTTGTTTTTTGTATGACAGGAATGTCAAGGTTTCGTGTTGGAAGAATGGCTATTTTCATAACCCCGCCATCCACATATTTAACACCAACATGTCGAGTTTTGTCGCATTTGTTCTTAAATCAACACCTAAATGGTAACACTTTCCCGCGAAGGTTAAGGAGAGTATTTACCTACACCGGCAAACACTTGCGTAACCAGCTGCTTGAAGTCAATATGTTTGCATTGACTGAGAAATGGACCAGTATTCTATTAAACGTGTTATTGTGTGTGTACTTGCTGATGTTTGCTTCTAATTGTCTCACCGTCCACCCTGACTGTCAACAGCGGCAGCACCCGCGAGATGCTTCCACACGCTAATGAAACTGACAAGCGCATGGAACAATTTCACCTGATCGCCATCAAGTCATCTCGCGCGGCCTTGCACGTGCGATATTCCCCACGTGAAATTGACAAGTATGCACCGCGTGATAAGACAGAAGGTCAGGAGGTTATCTGCGAGTTTGACGACACTCTTGAATGTGTGTAGGTTAATTACAGTGTAATTAATACTGCATCAAGGAATTCATTAATTAAGTCACCTGTCAGGCATGTTGCTTCTAACGGTTGTAATTTGTGATGCACTCGAGGTGTGCGTTCTTATCAAGGAACATGTATTTCGTCGTTTTTTAATTCGAGGTCATTTCACAATTACCCCCCTCTGTGGTCTAGTGGTAGGGCGTCCGCCCGGAGAGTCCCCCGCCCCACCCCCCATCCCTCACACACACACACACACACACACACATGCTTGCAACCACGTTGCTAAATAAGTGCAATAAACTTGAACGCGACAGTAAAGCCCATTTCACCTCACCACATCGCTCATCTCACATTAAGGGGCTCTCGTCACGCCGAAGACCTAGGTTCGATTCCCGGCCCATTTCAGGGAAATTAACATGTTCTCATGAAGTGTATGATTACTTATTACATAATTCATATATTTCTCAAACATGCCAGCATAGAAATCAGGGTTCATTTATACTAATATATGCACATTTCTTAAAAACAAACACTAACTATCCCCCTTAAAAACAGGTTAAGTGAGCGGTGTAATTTAAACCCATTGATCTGTGCATAATGAAATTCCTCGAATAAAATAAAACGTTGTTTGATCGGAAATGATAACACAGTATACACAACTATAACCTTCGATAAAAGCCAGGCCGGACACGTGCTCGGCGGGTTGTGCTGGGGTTGTGAGCCTTTAGTCGATGTACTTCGGCAAAAAATAGATGATTACATAAAACAGGAGCACGGGTGGATTTTTGTGATTGACGTGTAACGCCTGACCCGTGTTGATTTCGCTCTGTCGGAGACGTTAACTTTCAAGTTTGTCAGAATGTCTTCTCTGCGAGGATGACGCCTGTCTACCGGTCTGACCGACACGTGCTGTGACTCCCGTCTACCTGTCTGACTGCCACGTGGGGTGACTCCCGTCTACCTGTCTGACTGACACGTGCTGTGACTCACGTCTACCTGTCTGACTGCCACGTGGGGTGACTCCCGTCTACCTGTCTGACTGCCACGTGCTGTGACTCCCGTCTACCTGTCTGACTGCCACGCGGGGTATCTCCCTTCTATATGTCTGACTGCCACGTGGGGTGTCTCCTGTCTAGCTGTCTGAATGACGCGTGGTGTGTCTCCCCTCTACCTGTCTGACTGCCACCTGGGGTGACTCCTGTCTACCAGTCTGACTGCCACGTGGGGTGTCGCCCGTCTACGTCTGACTGTCACCTGGGGTGACTGCCGTCTACCTGTCTGACTGCCACGCGACGTGTCTCCCGTCTACCTGTCTGACTGTCACGTGGGTTGACTCACGCCTACACGTCTGACCCGTGGAGTTACACGGCAAATCAATGATTATGTTTTCGCTCTACTCATGCATGCGTGCGTCACATGATTTACCTCAGAAAACTGTATCGCACAGATCAGTCAAATGACCACTCAGTAACTCCCCAACTAACCCCCAACCGCCCGACCACGCCCTCTGCCCAGTAACACCCCGTTGTCGCTCCATCCCGTTGCTCCGTAAGCTATCTGATTTATCGATGCTAAACCATCACTGATCCAAGCCGCCCTCCAAGGCATTGAGTACGTGGTGACGATATTATGAGACAGATCAAGACTAACAGGAAAGTTTAATGGATATTCGATATCTAATCTCGAAAT
Organism: Haliotis cracherodii; assembly: GCF_022045235.1. NCBI lineage: Eukaryota > Metazoa > Mollusca > Gastropoda > Lepetellida > Haliotidae > Haliotis > Haliotis cracherodii. The sequence continues at coordinate 2,590,777 of NW_027266272.1, read as the reverse complement.
GATTGTGAAAAATTGTTTTAAAAGTGTCAGAGGAATTTTCATCGTGGATGAATAACGGTTAGTTTAAATCGGCGTGATAAATGTGTTGATTTTTCTCTCTTTGGGCCTTGTTGTACATTCATCCCGCAGTAAGACATGTTTATGTGGAGATTAATTACTTTAACTGACTGAGCAAAGGATTTATTTAAATCGAAAGCAAATATGACATTTTTATACCATCGCACTCAACAAATGAAGCGTGGACTTCTTACCGTTAGCCCGCCCTAAGGGACCAACGCAGCTTAGAAACGTGTTGACCTCAGCGGCGGCACGCGCGCGTTAATTGCAGCAAATGACTCCTTTTTGTCCGATTGTTTGTTTGTTTGTAGAGACTATACGCCTACAAACATTGTCCCGATTACGGCAGTGAGGCATCCAGCATGTATATTAGACTGCAGACCCAGCAAAGACCGGCCATCTCCCCAACACTGCATGTGAGAGGGGGAATTAAAGTCCGTTAAACACAGGGCGTTCAACATATTTTGTGAGATACTGTTTGAGCAGGATGGTATAGTTTAGAGAGCTTGGTAGAATCAAGTGATGGCGCATGTCCATGCATACACTTTATAACAAAGGTCACGATGAGCAGTCAACAGTATCACAGTCATATCCCGACATTTTCTAGTCAACAATATCACAGTTATATCCCGATGGCATGTCGTCAGCAGTATATATCACAGTCATATCACGGTGGCCTGTAGTCAACAATATCACAGTTGTATCCCGACATTCTCTAGTCAACAATATCACAGCTATATCCCGACATTCTCTAGTCAACAATATCACAGTTATATCCAGGCATTCTCTAGTCAACAATATCACAGTTTTATCCCGACATTCTCTAGTCAACAATATCACAGTTATATCCCGATGGCATGTTGTCAGCAGTTTATATCACAGTCATATCACGGAGGCCTGTAGTCAACAATATCACAGTTATATCCCGATGGCATGTTGTCAGCAATATATATCACAGTCATATCACAGAGACCTGTAGTCAACAATATCACAGTTATATCCCGATGGCATGTTGTCAGCAGTTCATATCATAGTCATATCACGGAGGCCTGTAGTCAACAATATCACAGTTATATCCCGATGGCATGTTGTCAGCAGTTTATATCACAGTCATATCACGGTGGCCTGTAGTCAACGATATCACAGTTATATCCCGACATTCTCTAGTCAACAATATCACAGTCATATCACGGTGGCCTGTAGTCAACAATATCACAGTTGTATCCCGACATTCTCTAGTCAACAATATCACAGTCATATCACGGTGGCCTGTAGTCAACAATATCACAGTTATATCGCGGTGGCCTGTAGTCAACAATATCACATATCATAACCACCATAGTCAGCAATAATACCTTTACTCGTGAAGATCCGGGTTAGAATAGGTAACTAACGGTATCGGGTGGTTAGGGTCGCTGACTTGGTTGATGCATGTCATCGTATCCCAATTGCCTAGAGAGATGTTCATGATATCTATCACTGGGTTGTCTGGTCTAGACTCGATTATTTACAGACCACCGTCAAATATTTGGAATATTGTTGAGTGCGGCGGTAAACAACAAACAAAACAAACAATATTCAGGTATATCTCGACAATCCCTAGCCAGCAATATTACAGTTATATCACGATAGTCTCTAGTCAGCAATTTTAGTTATATCACGATAGCCTCTAGTCAGCATTATTGCAGTTATATCACGACAGTCTCCAGTCAGCAATATCACAGTTGCGACATTCTCTAGTCAGCAATACTACAGTTATATTACGACATTCTCCAGTCAGCAGTATTACAGTTATATCACGACAGTCTCTAGTCAGTAATATTACAGTCATATCACGACAGTCTCTGGTCAGCATATAACAGTTATATCACGACAGTCTCTAGTCAGTAATATTACAGTTACATCACTGTTAAGTAGTCAACCGATCATAGTGCGTAATATTCAATGCGCTCATCTCCAGACAGGGTTTCTGTCTATCGCTGTGTACAGTGTATGGTGTCGCCAGGAGCTTCATCTTCTTCAACACAAGTGTCGGCAGATCGATATATGGTAGTGAGCTCAACTGCCGTAAATACATCAACATTGCTGTACAACATGTTGTTCAATGCATTGTGCGTTGTACGCTGTACTATATATTGTATATTGTGTTGTACACTGGGAAGTATGTGTTGTGTTGCGCGTTGTACGCTGTGTAATATGTTGTACATTGTGTAGGTAAAGGTCAGCGGTGCGCAATGAAGCTGAATCATGTCACGTATTTTATAATATGTTTTAGGGGTTGATATAAGCATTATCACACAATTCACCCCGACACATTTTTAAATGCGCTCTAATTTTATAAAATGTATGCAGTAATAGTACGAAATCACGAGTCAGTCATCAGTCGGATATTTCAGAAACCTAGCTTAGAGATGTATCCGATGCGACATTTCGCTCACGCTTGCAGTAGCGGGCGCGTTCTGGATTGAAACTAGCGGCAGCATTTCAATTCTTCCATCACGGATGTGTAGAACACATTTCTCATCTTCCGAAATGACAAGTGAGCACACATTGAACATGTTGGGCCTATTTCGGATCTTCCTGAATGGCATGAGTGGTCGCATATAAAATCTGTAGTACATATTTCGGAACTTCCGGAATCGCACGAGTGGCCATATATAGAATCTGTAGTACATATTTCGGATCTTAGGGAATGGCACGAGTGGCCAATAAAATCTGTAGTACATATTTCGGATCTTCCGGAATGGCACGAGGGGTCATGAATAGAATCTGCAGTACATATATTTCGGATCTTCCGATGTGACATTACTCCTGCGCCATGACAGTAGAATGTATATATACATATATTCTTTTCTTCACTAAAAGCCTCAGCAAGACTTAGATCGAACTAAACTGAGTCTAGTTTCCTTGACATATGAAAATAACAGAGGGGGAAACGTTCTTTTGAAAATAATGAATTACAATTACATGTTTTTAAAAGTGTCAGTCTAGAAATGACACGAGTGGTTGCGAATATGTAGGACCAACAAGAGAAGTAACAATTGTGATAGCTGAGAATAGTTATTTTTCGTCCAGAATAACGAATAGAAAAGTCAGAAGCATGTAAAGCAAATTCCAACTTCATTCGAAATGTGGGTGAGTGAAAGAATATGGTTTTACGCCGCTTTTAGCAGTATTCCGGAATTTTCACGACATTGTACCCATGTGGGGAATCGAACACGGGTCTTTGGCTTGACGAACGAACTCTCTAAACACAAGGCTACCCTACCGACCCTCAAACACGCCATTAAGTGGCTAATCTATGCGTTGTGTGAGTGAGTTAGTGTTTACGACGCTTTCAGTTACATTGGAAAATCATACTGGCGGGAACACTTGATTTGGGCATCACACACTGTAACCGTGATTGAAATCGAACCCGGGCCTTCGTCGTGACGAGCGAACGCCTAACCACTTGGTTACTCCAGCACCCCACAACACGACGTCGTGTCGACCGTCTGAGAACACACGGTTACAAGGAACACATTTCTGACCTTTTCTTATGTCTTTGCGGTATACCACAACCACCAGGCTGACCGGCCGGACAAGTCCCAGACACACATTCTGACTTTGTGTTGGTGATTGACAGACACTCGATCTTTGAAGTAATGGCTGAACGGCCTATGGGAAACGGCACTTAAATCAGGAGCTTCCGGAATAGGCCGATTGGCTGACGTCGGCCGGCCTCGTCTAGACTCCGACTCAGCTGCTACGCTTGTTACCGATTTGAGATAAAAAAGTCGAAATATTTAGTGGTGGAAAAAATGTTTGATTTTAGGGTACACTTGACAAATGTAGCATTTTCAACATCAAATTTGAGAACAAACAGTATGTTTGGAAATTAGAATACACGTGGTATGGCTTCTATGGAAAGGGTAGACAATAGGGACCCTATGGAAAGAGTAGACAGTAGGGGCTCTATGGAAAGGGTAGACAGTAGGGGCTCTATTGGAAGGGTAGACAATAGGGACCCTATGGAAAGAGTAGACAGTAGGGGCTCTATGGAAAGGGTAGACAGTAGGGGCTCTATGAAAAGGGTAGACAGTAGGGGCTCTATGGAAAGGGTAGGCAGTAGGGCTCTATGGGAAGTGTAGACAGTAGGGGCTCTATTGGAAGTGTAGACAGTAGGGCTCTATAGGAAGGGTAGACAGTAGGGCTCTATGGGAAGTGTAGACAGTAGGGGCTCTATGGAAAGGGTAGACAGTAGGGCTCTATGGGAAGTGTAGACAGTAGGGCTCTATGGGAAGTGTAGACAGTAGGGCTCTATGGAAAGGGTAGACAGTAGGGCTCTATGGGAAGTGTAGACAGTAGGGCTCTATGGGAAGGGTAGACAGTAGGGGCTCTATGGGAAGTGTAGACAGTAGGGCTCTATGGGAAGGGTAGACAGTAGGGGCTCTATGGGAAGTGTAGACAGTAGGGCTCTATGGAAAGGGTAGACAGTAGGGCTCTATGGGAAGTGTAGACAGTAGGGCTCTATGGGAAGGGTAGACAGTAGGGGCTCTATGGAAAGTGTAGACAGTAGGGGTCTATGGGAAGTGTAGACAGTAGGGCTCTATGGAAAGGGTAGACAGTAGGGCTCTATTGGAAGGGTAGACAGTAGGGCTCTATGGGAAGTGTAGACAGTAGGGCTCTATTGGAAGGGTAGACAGTAGGGCTCTATTGGAAGGGTAGACAGTAGGGCTCTATTGGAAGGGTAGACAGTAGGGCTCTATAGGAAGGGTAGACAGTAGGGCTCTATTGGAAGGGTAGACAGTAGGGCTCTATTGGAAGGGTAGACAGTAGGGCTCTATGGAAAGGGTAGACAGTAGGGCTCTATTGGAAGGGTAGACAGTAGGGCTCTATGGGAAGTGTAGACAGTAGGGGCTCTATGGAAAGGGTAGACAGTAGGGCTCTATTGGAAGGGTAGACAGTAGGGCTCTATAGGAAGTGTAGACAGTAGGGGCTCTATGGGAAGGGTAGACAGTAGGGGCTCTATGGGAAGTGTAGACAGTAGGGCTCTATAGGAAGGGTAGACAGTAGGGCTCTATTGGAAGGGTAGACAGTAGGGCTCTATTGGAAGGGTAGACAGTAGGGCTCTATGGAAAGGGTAGACAGTAGGGCTCTATTGGAAGGGTAGACAGTAGGGCTCTATGGGAAGTGTAGACAGTAGGGCTCTATGGGAAGGGTAGACAGTAGGGGCTCTATGGAAAGTGTAGACAGTAGGGGCTCTATGGGAAGGGTAGACAGTAGGGGCTCTATGGAAAGTGTAGACAGTAGGGGCTCTATGGAAAGTGTAGACAGTAAGGCTCTATTGGAAGTGTAGACAGTAGGGCTCTATGGGAAGACATTGACCTCTACTGCATGTGGGGTCTGATTCGAGGCTCATGTGTTTTAATGACAAGTCAAAGGTCTGCACACTTCACACTTGCGACTTATTTTATTCATTACTGAAATTGGTTAACAGACACAACGAGTAGACAAAAGACTGTTCTTAAAAATATTCACATTTGTTCAAATGTGGGAGGGCGGATCTGTAAAGAGAATACAAAAACGCCCATAAGACATATTGTTGTCACATGCTTTTTGTAAAATGTCCTGCAATCGAGCCACGGTGTGTGGTGCAGTCTTTGTCCATTCGTGAGACCAATTAACCATACTACGTGTCTGCATTTTCTTCTCGATGTGTTACCCGTCATGTGTTTAATAGACGACCATGTCTTCATCTTTTTAAAACAAATCTCCCTGGTTTATCCCCTTTCATGCGGTAAATATATACGTTCCATTGTGTGAAACGAGATTAGTATCAGCACTGGAAACAACCCCGCCTAATGCCAACTGACAGGACTTGTATCAAACAAAAGATTAATATTTTCATCCCAATTAGAAAAAAATCCAACGCCGCACGAAACAAGCGCCAGGGTAAAATCTCCAGGGACAACTTGACTTAGAAATCTTAATTCCATTCAATACTAGAACTGACACCCAGGCTAACCCTGACCGCTGAGATTTCTAAGTGATAGAATCATTGTGAAGTGATCTCAAAGCTGGTGTTAATTTCTCCTCCCATTTGAAGCATTCAGCCCTTAGTTAGATCAGGGAACAGAATAACAGTAAAACTGAACAAGACGAAGCATATTTCACGTGAATCCTCTTGGGCGCGTGCGTTCTTGATGAAAAGACCATGGAAGACAGAGGGTGATCAAGCCACGATTGACGGAAAACACGGTGCAAGATTCAGTTATAGATTATGTTACGCAAAACCAGTGCTCTAATCGGGAAGGTGATCACCGTGGGGAAAGACGTTCTATGAATTTCGGCTTCACAAGTGATTACCATTATCCGTATATTCTGAAAACCATTCTTTAGAACATTGTAATTCCTATAAACGATCGTTACACCATAATTAGCATCCACATGCGCCGTACACAAGTTTTCTGAAAGTACAAACTTTGAGAAGAATGTAGGAAAATTCGATTTATGTCAAGTTGATCAGGCAACGTGTACTTTCTATTTTACATATAGAATTTCTTATCCACCTACGGATATGGTGTTGCTAAACCAAGAAAAAACAACCAAAGGCGATTCTGGTTTATTTGTTGTTTGTTTGTTGCTTAATGCCGCAGTCACCAATACTCCAGCTATATGACGGTGGTCTGTAAATCATGGAGCCTTGACCAGACAACCCATGATTTATATCATGAACATCGATCTACGCAATTGGGCTACGATGACAAGCATCAACCAAGTCAGCGAGCCTGACCACCCAATCCTCATACGACAAGCAAACTCGCCTCTTACAACTAGCATTGGAGGATGTATGCGTGGATGTGTGGATGTGTGGTATGTGGTGTGTGGATGTGTGGTGTGTGGTGTGTGGATGTGTGGAGTGCACAACTGGTTTTGTACGTTGGACTCACATACAGAAATCGTTTTCATATAATTACAGTAAACTACGTTTATAACAAACACGCTTATAACGAACTGACGGATATAACGAACTTACTTTATTGTCCCGACTATTTGTGGTAGTTATGCTGTATATATGCTTATAACGAACTACGGTAATTACGAACTAAAATTAGTGTCCCTTTGAGTTCGTTATAACCGTAGTTTACTGTACCGTTAAAATAATGATGTACCCAAAGATGATGGTCAGTCAATTCCATAAGCAACATTTAATATGTTCTGTTATACCCATTTTGATATTTGACATTTAAGCACGTCATTTAAGAATAAGAGACGTCTCGGAGCAAACGCTGCGCGTGGAAAGAAATGGATAAGCAAGAATCTTCCTTGCCATTGGAAGACAGAATTTTTCAACAGAAGTGCCAACTGATTAAATCTTCAGGCCGAAATTATCGATTTAATTTGATGATTATTTCCCTTATCAACAGCAGGATGGGGTGGGAGGGCTTTGTCTTCAGCGAGTCGATCTGGCGAGACAAAACATTTCTGAAGATGGAACATTTTTACAAAAAATCAATTCTGGCCTCTTCTGTTGTAAATGAACAGTGTGATATGGATGATCGTAAGACGACAACTAATCGTTATTTTCGCCCCCAAACAAAGCCCAGCGTAAGATACTTGTGGTCACTTGTGTCTCGTTGATACGGGCTAGGGAGGTGTAGCCATGGTGATAGATAGTTGTGCAACACTGCTGAACTTTCCCTGGTTACTGATTCATGTGATATGTGGCTCTAGTGACAGTTAGATGAAATACGTTTTACAAGTTTGGTGACATTATGTTTTGTTCCTGCTTGGTAACCTTTGGAGAAGTACATTGTAGAAGTTTGCTTGGTAACCTTTTGAAGAAGTACATTGTAGAGGTTTCCTTGGTAACCTTTGGAGGAGGTACACTGTAGACGTTTCCTTGGTAACCTTTGGAAGAAGTACATTGTAGAGGTTTGCTTGGTAACCTTTGGAGGAAGTGCATTGCAGAGGTTTGCTTGGTAACCTTTGGAAGAAGTACATTGTCGAGGTTTCCTTGGTAACCTTTGGAAGAAGTACATTGTAGAGGTTTCCTTGGTAACCTTTGGAAGAAGTACATTGTCGAAGTTTCCTTGGTAACCTTTGGAAGAAGTACATTGTAGAGGTTTCCTTGGTAACCTTTGGAAGAAGTACATTGTGCAAATGTCCTTGGTAATCTTTGGAAGAAGTACATTGTCGAAGTTTCCTTGGTAACCTTTGGAAGAAGTACATTGTAGAGGTTTCCTTGGTAACCTTTGGAGGAGGTACACTGAAGACATTTCCTTGGTAACTTTTGGAAGAAGAACATTGTACAAGTTTCCTTGGTAACCTTTGAAAGAAGTACATTGTCGAGGTTTCCTTGGTAACCTTAGGAAGAAGTACATTGTAGAGGTTTCCTTGGTTACCTTTGGAAGTGGTACATGGAGGTGCCAGCTGCGCTTCTACGCCCTTTCTTGTACGTCATCACCATCAGTACGTTTGTTTCAAAAAGGGGAGCGGCCTCCGTGGTCCAGTGGATAGAGCGGAAGGCTGGCTGTTCGATTCCCTGTCGCGTCATACCGAAAGACGTTAAAAGATGGTACTTGCTGTTACCCTGCCTGGTGCTCGGCTTTAAGGGCATAAAACAAGGACTGGTCGACTGGGAATCAGTATACTGAATATGACTGGTGTATCCATATTAAACTGTGGAACGGTAGCTGAGTGGGCTAGCACTATAAAATCATCGGAATAAGTCAAGACTAGTACAAGCGCCTCACCCTCATGGTAACCAATAGATGAGGTCCATTGTTCAGATTTCCTTAGTAACCAATAGGTGAGGTACACTAAATAAGTTTCCTTGGTAACCGATATATAACTGTGCAAGTGAATTGGTTATCAATGAAACCAAGACAATTACATATATATTAAACACACATACAATACATACTTTTGCTTAAAGTATCCGGAACATTTGTTACATTTAATTAGCTATATAATATAAAAACTATTTGTGAGAGGCTGTGTGGTTCCATGAGTGACGACACTTAGCTTGAAATATGACACGGCACTGTATGTTTGTTTGTTGATTAACGCCGTAGTATTTCAAAATTGCGTGGATTGATGCTCATGATGTCAATATATGGATTGTCTGGTCCAGACTCGCTTATTTACAGACCGTCGTCATATAGCTGGAATATTGCTGAGTTAAACAACAAAACAAACCAATCAAATACATGTCAGCGTCCAGAAAGAAGTCGAGTCTGACCACAGAAAATGATTGATATTGTGAGCAACGCCGTCGCTGTATTTTGACGTGCAATCAGTCAGGTCCCCGAGCCTGACCACCCACTACATACAGTCACCCTTTCGACCAGCATAAGATACCGGGGACCTGTTCTAACCCAGAACCCCCGCTGATTGGATGTTCGCAGCATACACGCACCTGTTCCAGTCTAGATGATCAATCTACCGTTATCTGTCTCGCTGACTGTGTTATGAGTTACGGTGACTCAGCTTATCTCTAACAATGTCTGGGATTATTTTTCCCCCGATGATGAAGAAGCATCACATTCTACATATGTCTTGAGTTCCGGTGCCAGGTGAAACCATTAATCTTCCACTAATCCAACTCCGATAACGCTCCCAATATTTCACTTATTTTACGATCATCACGTTTTGTGTTTCATGTAGATTAAAGGTTCAGGAATAAATTTGATTATAAAATCATTACTGAAAAAATCAATTCTGTCTATTCATCTGAGCTCGGCTTGAAGCAGTCCAGACAATGTTAGGCAATATGTGATATTCAGTTGACAGTTACTGTTTTAGAAAAATGGCACTCGAGAAATACGAACATACAAGACCTGCAAAAGAAAGTATACACATTAAAATCTGATTTGACCAAAAACATACAAACTTTATCAAAACGTTACTATGCTGCAAATAGCTGACGGAACACTGTTAACCTAAGTTCCAAACACACAACTATAATACCCGTGTCAAATACATTACCATCAAATAACTATTTCTTGTTTGTTTCATTTTAACTTCTTTTGCCCTGCAGTTTGGTCTCGTACCGCCAGGTGTTTCTGAAAATTGTGGAAGAGATACCAGTAGTTGAACTCGACTCGGACCAGTCCAATAGGACATACGCCAGCACCAGCAGGAATCTATACTTGGACATTTCATGCACGTGACTGTCACATGACGCGACGCCGCTTGACGGCCGACGTGAGCCTTCTGTAACATTTCAGATTGTTTCAGAATAACCTGTCTTACACGAACTAAACAGAAAACAGTACTTGTGCTTTATATAGAACTAAATTTATCTTTTAATACATATTCATGAAGACATTCCCTCGTAACAAAGGCCATGATTCACAATGTTTAATCAAAGCGACAAAACCCTTTCCATATCCAATAGAAATAAATCTTAATGAGAGTCGATTGTACTATTCCGACTCTATCATGAGCATGTCACGTGCATGTTTATGCACGGCGCACACTCTTGATGTTTGTGTGTTTGTTGGGCGCATGATACTTACATGATACTAACATGATACCTACATGACACTCACATGATACTTACATGATACTCACCTGATACTCACATGATACACACCTGATACTAACATGATACTCACATGATACTCACATGACACACACCTGATACTCACATGATACTTACATGATACTCACCTGATACTCACATGGTACTCACATGGTACTCACATGATACTCACATGGTACTCACATGGTACAGACATGATACTAACATGATACTCACATGATACTCACATGACACTCACATGATACTTACATGATACTCACATGATACTCACATGATACACACCTGATACTAACATGATACTCACATGATACTCACATGATACTCACATGATACTCACATGGTACTCACATGATACTCACATGATACACACCTGATACTAACATGATACTCACCTGATACTCACCTGATACTAACATGATACTCACATGATACTAACATGATACTAACATGATACTCACATGGTACTAACATGATACTCACATGACACTCACCTGATACTAACATGATACTCACATGATACTAACATGATACACACCTGATACTAACATGATACTAACATGATACTCACATGATACTAACATGATACTAACATGATACTCACCTGATACTAACATGATACTCACCTGATACTCACCTGATACTAACATGATACTCACATGATACTAACATGATACTCACATGGTACTAACATGATACTCACATGACACTCACCTGATACTAACATGATACTCACATGATACTAACATGATACTCACCTGATACTAACATGATACTAACATGATACTCACATGATACTCACATGATACTAACATGATACTCACATGATACTAACATGATACTCACATGATACTCACATGACACTCACATGATACTAACATGATACTCACCTGATACTCACATGACACTCACCTGATACTAACATGATACTCACCTGATACTAACATGATACTCACCTGATACTAACATGATACTCACATGATACTCACATGATACTCACATGATACTAACATGATACTAACATGATACTAACATGATACTCACCTGATACTCACATGACACTCACATGATACTAACATGATACTCACCTGATACTCACATGATACACACATGATACTCACATGATACTCACATGATACTCACATGACACTCACATGATACTTACATGATACTCACCTGATACTCACATGGTACGCACATGATACTCACATGATACTCACATGATACTAACATGATACTCACCTGATACTAACATGATACTCACATGATACTAACGTGATACTCACCTGATACTAACATGATACTCACATGATACTAACATGATACTCACATGGTACGCACATGATACTAGACCGCCTCCGTGGTCCTGTGGTAGAGCGTCCGCCCGGAGAGCGGAAGGTCCAGGGTTCGATCCCGGGCCGCGTCATACAAAAAGACGTTAAAAGATTGTACTTGTTGTTACCCTGTCTGGCGCTCGGCATTAAAGGGCTAAAACAAGGACTGGTCGGCTCGGAGTCAGTATACTGTGTCTGAGTGGGGTATTCATGTTAAACTGCGGCATGGTATCTCAGTGAGCTAGCACTATAAATCGGCATCAGTCCGGACTAGTACAAGCAGCCACACACACACATACACGTGCATGCACGTCGCTATATAAGTGCAATAATCTTGGACGCGACGTTAAACCCAATTTCACCTCACCTCACCTCACATGATACTAACATGATACTCACCTGATACTAACATGGTACTCACATGATACTCACATGGTACGCACATGATACTAACATGATACTCACCTGATACTTACATGATACTCACATGATACTCACATGATACTCACATGGTACTCACATGATACTCACATGGTACTCACATGATACTAACATGATACTCACATGATACTCACATGGTACTCACATGATACTCAAATGATACCCCAGGATCTTCCGCTCTCCGGGCGGACGCTCTACCTCAAGACAAACGGAGCACAAAGACATAGTGTTGTAAACAGGATACAAATGTTAAAATGACAAATACCTTTCTGACGGATGTTTAAAAACCCTTTTCAATTAAAGTATAGAATTTCTTTTTGAGTGGGATCATATTTTACAGAGAATACGTCTTTTTAAACTTAAAAAGCGTTCTTTGTGTATTGATTTGTTTTCTAATAGGTGTTTGATGGAAATTACAAAGTACCTCTAATTTTAAAAGCTTGTTTGAAAAAAGAAATTGATGAAAACCAGTCGAAGAACATTGACGAACAAAAACAATCTCGACCCGCCATTGACCCGGGGCCTGGTGAAAGTAGCGTGGCCGACCATCAACACACTAACGGCGAGCAAAAACCGATTGGTCGATCACAGGAATTGAGGGAAGCCTATTGGTCGATCGTGGGAATAAAATATATTTGAGAAAGGGCTATTTTTGACAACTGCATATACCATTCCAGACAATCTACAACCCACTGAACCTCTTTTCACGCCATGTATTGACAGAAGAAATGAGACGGGATGCTCCGGCGGGCGCATGTTATCTTTGCTTAAGTGTCGACTGAATGTGTATATCGGGCGTGTGCCAGCATAGGAATTACCATGCAGCCTTGTGTATAAAGAGTGCTGGGAAGACTGCCTTTCATTAAAGCGGCAGAAATGGTTATTTGATGAAGAAAGTAATTACTTTTTGTATAATTCTTTTTTAATTTTCCTAAGTTATTTCATTACTATGATTAAAGTGTAGGTTGCTCGTTTGTTTGTTTGTTTGTTTGTTTCTTTGTTTAAATCGATCGATCGTTTGAATTTATTTAAAGGAACCCATCGAGAGATTCCCAGAGGCTGGAAGACCTAATGTAACACGTGACAAATACGTCACAATGGAATTTCCTCCCGCATGCGACACCGGTATACTACCAGTTTGGTGCGATTCTCTATATGTAAGCTTCTCATACAAAGGAATTATTCTCCGTACCACTCACTCACTCCCCTGGGAATTGGTTAGTCTCTCTCAAAGGCCCTAGAAAATAAATTTGAAAAAGGGGTCCAACTCAAGTCTAGAATGATTTGGCAAGTATATAGTGCCCCAGCTCTAGAAATTAAAGATTGTTCTGGGCTCCATTTGGATTGCGATTTTCTTATTTTGGAGATATATTTTTAAATAAAGTTGAACTTTATTTCTGGTACGAAATGTCAGTCAAGGAACTGGTTAATCCGGAATCTTTCTCTGGTAAGCCTTCGGCTCGGATTGACAAGTTTTCGCTGTAACTTCGAAAGCGCTTTTATTGTTGTGAAGACGATGTAAATGTTCATGGATTATTTATCTACTGTTTACTTTCCAGTTTTTTTAAATGAACAGATCGAGGATTCTTCGAATTCTTCATTCGCTCAATTATTGAAACAATCAATCAGTAGAATTTTGCTATTGGAAATCTTCTTCGGTGCTTGTGGGGCGGTCGGGTAGCCTAGTGGTTAAAGCGTTCGCTCGTCACGCCGAAGATCCGGGTTCGAATTCCGACATGGGTACACTGTGTGAAGCCCATTTCTGGTGTTCCCCGCCGTGATATTGCTGGAATATTGCTTAAAGCGGCGTAAAACTAAACTCACTCACTCACTCACTCTTCGGTGCTTGTAAAACAACGTACAACATACGTTCCCTGTACGCTGAAAATCTCAAACTCTATGAATATCAATACTAAATACTTTCACATACGTTCACATACGTTCCTCGTCATCTGCGGCTTCACACAAACACAAACAGAACTATCATGACCTGACACCTGAGGTCAAAGGTCAGGTTACAAGCCCGGGTCATTTTGAAGAGCGACACCTGTTGGGACGTTTTGCCGTCAGGTGCATGAGCGGTTTAGGTAGGCGGCGTTTGGTTTGTTTTCAAACGGAGCCGGAGGGGAGGATTGTTTGACAAAAATAACAGAGAGGAGGCACTTCAAAATAGTGTAGGGATGTTTAATAGAGATGATCAAAGATATGAAGCGGCTTATGGGTGACACCATCACAATTGTTGTGACGTGCAGTGTGTACGAGTGTCGTGGCTGAGTAAACAAGCGAGAGTCATGATGGCAAGAAAATTGGCCTTTGGTTGACGGTATCTGTTTAAATTACCTGTATGCCTGTCTCGAAATGAAGACACGTTTCTTTCTCGGTGTAGTTTTGTTATTTATTAGCTAGCTGGTCAGCTGTTCGAGGGTAATTACTTTGTTTCTTTGCTTGGTGGTATTTACGCTCGGTTTTTTTCATGTTCATATTTCTTAGGGAAAACCGCCATTTAAAGGTCACATCTTAAATCAAGAACAAAACAGTTGTTTAGATGTTTTGACAGACCTGAACAATTACACATTAATTCCACGTTCACATTCCAAAACTATCTCTTGCCAAAAACACTGTTTGGTAAAAGAAAGTTAGACTAACACTTAGTCAATGAAAACATGTCTTTAAAATAATTTAAAAATATTTTCGAAAGAACCTTTCCTCTTCTCCCGTTTTGATATGGAATCAAGCAAATTAGACTTGGTTAGTTTGATCTAGACTTGCTTAGACTTTTAGTAGAAAAGAAAATACCTAAAAAATATAAATTCCACAGTCATGGTGCAGGACTTAAGGAAAGTATACACCCATGTTTTATGGCTTCGAAAAATGAAACAAACAAGAAATGATTATTGGATGGTGATGAATTTTTTACGGGTATCATTGTTCTGTTTCGAATTTTCAAGTTTTTTCCTTTCTCTTACCCGGCAGTTTATTTTCCCCAGCTTAAAAAGCGACTATATATAACACTTATAGTTACTTAAGCATCTTCAGTAATCAGCCGTTTACGGATTCTTTTTAAGTAATGTTATATATGGAATAACACTCTGGTAGTGTGGGTTCGAATCCCGAATGGGACCCAGCCCAAAAAAGTACCAGAATCTGTACTTTATTCAGAAAGTGTCATCCCAATATAACATTTGTTACATTAAATCAGCTACTTCTGCCTTCCTTGAGACCACACCGAAGGACGTAAAGTTGTCCGATTTGTTTCTTTTAACCTCCAAAACCTGTCCACTTTTTATACCCCTCCTCCAAATTATGTATTTCATCCCAGCCTCGACCACCCAGTCTGGCCTGCAATTAATGACAAGGTGTAGGCCCCATTGGGTGATGTATGCCTCTCACACTTGGTGTGCCATGCATTCGGAACACCCAGTCCCATGACTGGTCATTTCGGGCTCGGGCCTTTTTATAGCTTTGTTTGGGAGATGCTTTCCTCTTGGGGGTTATTTCGTTGTCATTCGAACCTCATTAAAAAATCTTTACAAAAAGAAATATTTATAAATTTTGTAAACGGGGGCGGCCATTCCCGTTAGCAAGTTATCATTTTTTTGCTGCCCGATCTGTGATCACTGGATCATATAATTATTTACTGTATTTTCAAGGAAAAATTGTTTCTTTCAAGAATCATTATTAATCTACCTAACAGTTGTTTCTCGGAAGTGTCATTAAACACAAGAATATATTTTAATATAAACAGCCTCATTCATGTTACAAGCATCCTCGATTCTTTTAACCCTGAATTACATTATTAACGAAAACACGTTTCTTTTGAGTTTTTCTGAATGTCACGTCCGAAAAATGAACACGAAAAATCTTCCAGATCAAGTTTCAAAGATCAACCTGCAGATATTACTTCGAGCTTCTGTAACAAAGGGCTAAAGGTCACGCATAGTTTATTTTGAGACGTATTTCCAACAGACGGCTTCCGTTATTGACCGTCTCCATGTCAAATCTTCGAACCAACGCCACCAGCACGTGCAGCGGCGCCATTAACGCCCTGACGTCATCAATAGTGCATTAGCACCCGAACTTGCATTGAAAGTGACCATTGCCCGTATACACTTAGCACTTGACCATCACAATGTGGGACGTCGACCGATACTGATCCTTTAACGAGCTGGTTTCTTTCGGCGTAATTATGCAAGGTCAGAGTTCAGTGTGGAGTATTTAGTATCCACCTCAGTGCTTAACGTTGGTCACTCTAATTGAGACGTCCACCTTTATTAGCCAGACTGGGGGGTCTAGTCCTCAAATTTATTGCCAGGTGACCAGGCTTAATTGTTTATAATTGAAACCTAGAGATGGTGGTTGCTAAGTAACAAAAAACGACATGTTTGGTTCGCGGCATGACTGGTGACGCCAATCTATAATTATAATGAACTATATTTGAACAGCGCGTCCGTTGGAATATGATTATAATCATATGCTTTTATGGTCTTTAATATTCCTTTTCTTAATTCATGTGGTAGCTACCCAATATTGGTGCTCAAGGTTCACGGCCTGCTTATGGAGTATACGGGATACAGAAGTGAGTTACAGAGAATACTGAATACTATTTGGTACATTAGATTCAGATTTAATAAAATGAACCTTTTTTTATTAGTTTTACCATATTATTATATAAAGATGATGTCAGATGATGATGTCTATAGCGACAAGAACGAATCGGAAGCGTGTCGCCAAATTCTGAAACCCCCCTGAGCCCGCTCGTAAAATTGTGTTTTATTGCATGTCTTCATGACGTAAAATGCAAATTAAGTGTCTTGCGTTATTGTACTTTGCTGTCTGAACCGGTATGCAAATTAGATGAGATGACAAGTTACGATAGTCGATGGGGGTGAAGACACTGTAGCCCGGGCCGGTCATTCCAGAGACGATGACTAATGGTGTCTTACAGGTGGTGGTCAGTTATTGTTCAACAATTAGTGGAAAAACAATTTTTAGGACGGGGAGAAACTCCAATGTTATTCCACATGTACTCCGTGTCTTCAATGAGAAGAAAGCGTGTTGTATATGTTGCAAGTTGTTCAGTACTGAGAATTATATGTATGGAATGTGTATTTTATTTCAAATTAAGCAAGTTGTCTCAAATAGACTGGCAAAGCACATTCAGTCACTAACGCTACAAATAAGATATTGATCTATAGCTTTAATTATTATAGAACCAGTTAGAATTCTCCCGTAATAAAAGTGACCCGTGAAGATCCGGGGTAGAATAGATCTTCAGCAACCCATGCTTGCCGTATAAGGTGAGTATGCTTGTCGTAAAAGGCGACTAACGGGATCGGGTGGTCAGGCTCGCTGACTTAGTTGATGCATGTCATCGATCCCAATTGCGTGGATCGATGCTCACGATATCAATCACTGGATTGTCTGGTCCAGACTCGATTATTTACAGACCGCCGTCATATATCTGTAGTATTGCTGAGTGCGGCGTTAAACAACAAACCAACCAACCAACCAACCGTAATAAAAGTCACGAATGTCTAACACGTTTCCTTCTCATGTCTCAACTCATATTATGACTGCATGACGATAAGTTATTATCGTATATCTGGAGTCTAGGCAGCCCTATCAAGTTTGGTTATAGATGTTCAAGTATTACTTGGCTCGCTGACTTGGTTGATGCGTGTCATCGTATCCCATTTGCGTGGATCGATGCTCATGATGTGAATCACTGGATTGACTGGTCCAGACACGATTATTTACAGACGCTGTCATTTATCTGGAATGTTGCTGAGTGCGTTAATAAACAAACAAACCAAACAAATCTTGACCAACTCCGCTTGGTCAATTGGATAGAGCGTCTGACTGGCGAGCGGAAGGTCGGTGATTTGAAGCCCCGGTCGCGTTATACCAAAATACGTTAAAACGTGGTATTTGTTGTTTCCCTGCCTGGCGCTCGGCATTAAGAGGGTAGGTATAACAAGGACTGGAAGGCTCGGAGTCAGCATACTGTGTCGGAGTGGTGTGTTCATGTTTCTCTTATTTCTCTTCTCTTCCCTTCTCATATTGACTGTATACTGAGTGTCAGTTATCATCCACAAAGGAACGTGATACTGGTAACGTCGTTCTGTGACAGCTACATCGACAGCGATGACGACAACGTAACGGAGCAATGAGCCCATTAGTATGTTATAGAGAGAAAGAAAAAGTGTGCGCTACCTAAGGTTTTTAGTACATCTGTATCATATGGGGATTTAGCAACCCTGTCTCCTCGTTTTAAAGTTATACGTTTTAAACGATATTTATTCAGAACTAGAACAAACAGCTACACGCACGCACGCACGCACGTACGTACGAAGACGCATATATGCACGTCGCCATGTAAGTGCAATAATATTGAACGCGTCGTTAAACCCCATTTCACCCTGCCTCACCACACCTCACCTCAAATAGATATCATTTTGGTTTTTTTCTATGATAATATACAGTTAATCATGACACAAATTTCACAGTGTTAGCCCCAATAAGCAGGAGATCCCGTTTGAATTAAATACCAAACGATACATATGGCACAAGGGTATTTAACCACACAATAACGATGAACACAGGTTTAGACAATCCATCTAAGTAATAAAGACGAAACTTCTCGAAAATCAGCCAAATATGCACCATGCAGTCTGAAGTCCCACATTGGCAACTAGAAAGGGAGTTTGTGAGTTTAACGACATTTATAACAGTATTTCAGAGACAGGACGATATATACATTTATTCCCACCCCACCCACACACCCCACCAGGGACACACTCATACACTTTTCCCAAAACAATTCTGGATCCGCCTTCTCCTACTGAAACCGAATTGACAAATAAAATTGAAAATATCTGTTAACATATAACCAGTTACTGTATTTTCTTGTCAAAGAGCAAAAGGAATATTCCTATCATATGTTGAACAGTATAGAGATAAATATTAAATATTTTGTACTCAACCGGCATTTATTTCATTCCGGATGATCACAAACCTATAATTTGATCACGTGTTAACCTATAACAGAGTGAGTATGGTTCAACGCCACTTTTAGCAATATTTCAGCAATATCACGGCGGGGGACACCAGAAATGGGCTTCACATATTGTACCCATGTCGAGAATCGAACCCGGGTCTTCGGCGTGACGAGCGAACGCTTAAACCGCTTGGCACCCGACCGTCCCTAACCTCAATCTCATGAAAATCATATCTTAGTTTAGCGTCAGCGAGAGGTGAGGTGAAATGGGGTTTAACGTCGCGTCCAAGATTATTGCACTTAGCGACGTGCATGCACGTGTGTGTGTGCGTGTGCGTGTGCGTCTGCTTGTACTAGTCCGGACTGATACTGATTTATAGTGCTAGCTCATATACCATGCCGCAGTTTAACATGAATACCCCACTCAGACACAGTATACTGACTCCGAGCCGACCAGTCCTTGTTTTAGCCCCTTAATGCCGAGCGCCAGACAGGGTAACAACAAGTACCATCTTTTAACGTCTTTTGGTATTACGAGGTCAGGGATCGAACCCCGGACCTTCCGGTCTCTGGGCGGACGCTCTACCACTAGACCACGGAGGCGGTCGCGGCAGCGAGAACTTAGATCTGATTTTAATGAGATTGCCCCAACCTATAACATAAAGCTCATGGAACTAAAATAGTAGGTTTGGGGTAATACAGTTGCGACTTTATCTACTTACACAAAAACAAATTAAAATGCACGATATCAAACGACAAGAATATATTTTTACACCAGGTGTAACAAGAAAATTCTGCAAATAAAGGTTTGGATTTTGTGGACTATGAGAATTAAAATACTGTTTCTTTTCAGAAACCGGAAATATAAACCGCACTTCCTGTCTCCCGCCGAACAGAAGCAAAGAAATCGACATTTTTATTACATGTTGTTTGTATACATTTCGTTCAGACTAATTATTAAAGAAACTGAGACGGACACCCATTACCCTCACCTCCGTCTCGCCAGATCTCGTGTGACTCCGCGAGACTCCGAGCTGTTCATACCGAAACGGGCGAACGACGACAATTGGTGATTTTCTCAGAAGTCCTAGAATGAGTCCAAGTCAACCACCTTCTGCCTAAGCCATAGAAAAGAATTGTAGCGTGCTTCAACGACGTCTGTCAGATCGGTTAAAAACCATAAATGTTTATTACAAATCCGATTTCCGACTATCAAATAACGTTATAAATGTACAACAACTGTCTGAGAGCTAGTGAAACGCGATTTGCTCATTAGTATACAATGCCCGAATAGAGGCACATGAACCAGCGATTGTTTCTCAAATGTTAATAGGAGCATATACGACACATAGCATATATCAACTGTGGATGCCAGGCCACCCTATCTAGTTCAACAGACGTAATATATTTATCAATTTTCTTTTCTCCAAGTGGGTATCAAAACATCCTTCGCCTGCCGTCTGATGCGCGGAGCAGGTTTTGGTTGCAGACGATAGCGTGAGAGAATGGCTGGTCGTGACCCATTGGTCAAAGACTCAATCAATCAAATATTCAATCTGGCGGGAAGCGAAATATGAAGATCCAGCATCATCGTTTATATTGAACCTTATGCCGAATCTAAGACGCCGCGGAATCGTCTGTTTAATTGGCGGTCACGCGCTTTAAGTTGAGTGAAACATGAGCTTACGCCGGTGTCTGTCCGGGGTGTCGTCTGCTTCAACTTTACCGCCTTTTTTGTCGCTTTAACTGACAGGCGATAAATCTTATATCAAATCCTGTGTTATTTGAAGATTTCTTCCCGTTCCTGTAATCCTAGGATAAAGGGCACTGCTCTGGCAATGCCACCCAAATGGAACCGATTGTTACAGGTTCAGTATCGGCCATCTGCTGGAATGAATCACCAGATAAATAAAGACATTGGATGGAAAATAAACGCCTTACCGTCTGCTTCTGCAGATAATGTGTATATTTAGAGTGTCTATTGTTTTCTTATAATGCTTAACACGCAGAAATATATATATACCTTATATACAAGAAATGTTACACATTTCTACTGACTATTGAATACCATAAGATTTGGTATATATACCCTACCTAGTATATATATACACACACACCGAACCCATAGAATACCATTAGGATTGGTTTGGTGATGTATATATATACATATATATCGAAGCTAATGGTATTCTATAGTCTGTATATAAAGTGACCGGACAAATAGATGAGTGTGTCTTTTAAGTCGCTGGTAGCAGCCAAACTGCCTAGCCTAGCTCCATGGCTGTATTTAAAGAAAGGTCCATTGATGTGTAGCAAATCTATCCTCCTTTTTGTTTAGGCAAGTCAAGATATGTGGACAGTCTCCAGGCTCTTATAGGGACAACTTGTTCTTATTATTTACATAATCTAGAACTAGAAATCTAGATTTAAGCAAATAATTATTGCCCTAGAGACTTGTGCAAGTCTACCAGCGAAACTGAAAGGGAAAACAAAGTATACAACTGAAAACTGGATTTGACCCAAAAATTACAATCGTTATCAAAACGTTACTAGCCTGATAACTGCCAGCTGAAAATTAGAACTATGACACCCGTACCAAATACATCTCCATCGAATAACAATTTCTGGTTTGTTTCATTTCTGCCACCATGAAACATGGGTGTATACTTTCTTTTGCTGGGCAGTTCATGTCCAGGTGGGCTGAAAGAATCCTCAATGCGGGCCCCGAAAGCCCGGTAGTGGAAGACAGCGATCTGCACCGTCTGGGTAGGACGCCATCTGCATCGTCTGGGTAGGACGCCATCCACACCGTCTGGGTAGGTCGCCATCCACACCGTCTGGGTAGGTCGCCATCCACACCGTCTAGGTAGGACGCCATCCACACCGTCTGAGTAGGACGCCATCCACACCGTCTGAGTAGGACGCCATCCACACCGTTTGGGTAGGACGCCATCTACACCGTCTGGGTAGGACGCCATCCACACCGTCTGGGTAGGTCGCCATCTTCACCGTCTGAGTAGGACGCCATCCACACCATCTGGGTAGGACGCCATCTACACCGTCTAGGTAGGACGCCATCCACACCGTCTAGGTAGGACGCCATCTACACCGTCTGGGTAGGACGCCATCTACACCGTCTGGGTAGGTTGCCATCTTCACCGTCTGAGTAGGACGCCATCCACACCGTCTGGGTAGGACGCCATCTACACCGTCTAGGTAGGACGCCATCCACACCGTCTGGATAGGTCGCCATCCACACCTGGGTAGGACGCCATCCACGCCATCAGGTTAGGACGCCATTCACACCGTCTGGGTAGGACGCCATTCACACCGTCTGGGTAGGACGCCATCTACACCGTCTAGGTAGGACGCCATCCACACCGTCTGGATAGGTCGCCATCCACACCTGGGTAGGACGCCATCCACGCCATCCACGCCATCAGGTTAGGACGCCATTCACACCGTCTGGGTAGGTCGCCATCCACACCGTCTCGGTAGGACGCCATCCACGCCATCAGGTTAGGACGCCATGCACAACGTCTTGGTAGGACGCCATCCACACCATCTGGGTCAGACTCCATTCGTCAAGGTCTGCCCGTGTGATAACCAGATCCTCATTCGAAACAACACAGCAAGATTGGGATATTTATTTACAGAGCGGGGCCAGGGATTGCCAGTGAGATGAAATTCTTATCTTGATCTTTCTAACAAAACACGTAATCACGAAGTACGTTTTTTAAACCAGTCAGCCACCTTGCCCATAAAAACTGACGTTGACAACTAATGTACACGTCTTTGATCGGCATTAGAAGTTGGAGGGACATAAAGTCATGACATTTGACCCTTGAACATCGGGGGTAGAATAGGTCTTCAGCAACCCATGCTTGCCGTAAAAGGCGACTATACTTGCCGTAAGAGGAGACAAACGGGATCGGGTGGTCAGGCTCGCTGACTTGGTTGATGCATGTTTTCGTATCCCAATTGGATCAATGCTATTGATGTCAATCACTGTATTGTCTAGTCAAGAGTCAATTATTTACAGTCCGCCGTCATATAGCAGGAATAGTGGTGAGTGCGGCGTTAAACAACAAATAAACAAACAAACGTGACATTTTGTTATGGACAACATCTTGCTAATTCTTTATAACGACGTTTCAGGCTACTGCTTGTCCATTCAGCAGGCGAACGTTGAGAAAGCGTAATATGTTAACACAATACATATGAGTTATATATTTATACTAGTATGTATTTATATTATCTCAAAGGCTCAGAGAGTATTCACCTCATGGAAGGGCCATAAGTGGCCCTGAAACGTCGTTACAAACAATATGGACGTTGTTATTCAGAATCGTTTCATGTCTCAGTTAATTTACAGTTTACAATGTATCCTGGCCTTTTATGTACCTTGTTTCGGTCCCCAGTTGATCCAAAGTCAGATTCCTGTCGCAAAGACAGTTTCTCTGACCGGACTGCAAGTTTTCCAACATTTGCAAATGAGTCGCTGTCTGTCTTTGATATGGCTGAAGTACCCGTGTTCTGAGTGAGTTGGTGAATATTGTTTTATGCCGCAGTCAGCACTAATCCAGCTTCATGTCACTATAACCTACTGATAAGCATCTCAGTGACAGGCGAACCATGTTTTGAATGTACGAGCCTTTGAGGCCTGTGCTGTCCCGGATTTCTTACCGGGAAACACGTATTGGGTACAGGGGACCTGTTCTGTCATGGAATACCGTGGGGAGACAAGCATGGGGCACAGGAGATCTGTTCTGTCCCGGAATGCCGTTGAGAGACAAGCATGGGGCACAGGAGATCTGTTCTGTCCCGGAATGCCGTGGAGAGACAAGCATGGGGCACAAGGGACCTGTTCTGTCCCGGACTACCGTGGAGAGACAAGCATGGGGCACAGGGGATCTGTTCTGTCATGGAATACCGTGGAGAGACAAGCATGGGGCACAGGGGATCTGTTCTGTCCCGGACTACCGTGGAGAGACAAGCATGGGGCACAGGGGATCTGTTCTGTCATGGAATACCGTGGGGAGTCAAGCATGGGGCACAGGAGATCTGTTCTGTCCCGGACTACCGTGGAGAGACAAGCATGGGGCACAGGGGATCTGTTCTGTCATGGAATACCGTGGGGAGACAAGCATGGGGCACAGAAGATCTGTTCTGTCATGGAATACCGTGGAGAGACAAGCATGGGGCACAGGGAATCTGTTCTGTCCCGGACTACCGTGGAGAGACAAGCATGGGGCACAGGGGATCTGTTTTGTCATGGAATACCGTGGGGAGACAAGCATGGGGCACAGGAGATCTGTTCTGTCCCGGAATACCGTGGGGAGACAAGCATGGGGCACAGGGGAACTGTTCTGTCCCGGAATACCGTGGAGAGACAAGCATGGAGCACAGGGGACCTGTTCTGTTATGGAATACCGTGGAGAGACAAGCATGGGGCACAGGGGACCTGTTCTGTCCCGGAATACCGTGGAGAGACAAGCATGGGGCACAGGGGACCTGTTCTGTTATGGAATTCCGTGGAGAGACAAGCATGGGGCACAGGGGACCTGTTCTGTCACGTACTACCGTGGGGAGACAAGCATGGGGCACAGGGGACCTGTTCTGTCACGTACTACCGTGGAGAGACAAGCATGGGGCACAAGGGACCTGTTCTGAGAGAGATAAAAATGGGGCACAGGGGATCGTTTCTGTCACGGAATACCGTGGGGAGACAAGCATGGGGCACAGGGGACCTGTTCTGAGAGAGACAATCACGGGGAACAGGAGACCTGTTCTGTCCCGGACTAAAAAATGTTAAAAACTTCCAGGCTTGTCGGGAATATTATACTTTTATCGACGAGAGTTGATACATTTGATTTCAAAAGTCATGAAGGGGAAATTCTATTTATTATTCAAAATCAACCTTCGAACTTTCTCACTAATAACCAATGGCTTGAGTGCAAAAAGAGAGCTTTGAAGCTTCATAGCCGTTCCGAGTGATGGCATTTGAGCGTGACATCATGGCAACCGATGACGGTCAACAAAGCAATCGATATCATAATTATTTGTATATCTGCCTTATTTACTGTTTTATAAGTATATTTAATAACTGTGTACTATTGTATATCTACTTTATACACCGTTTAACCTCAGCATTATATTGTGTTTATTCATGATGCAATGTTGTATAATTTGTTTATATAAAATTTTATATGCATAAAGTGCTGAAGCAAATGCTGATTCAGCAATACTAATATAGCAGCACATGTCAGTGTAGAAGTCAATTGTTTAGCATGGTCCTAATGCCATCTGATGCTGCTCCCTGGCCGTTGTTTATAGACGTAGACGGGCTTCAGACTAGCGTAATTCACGGACTGACACTAATAGCTAAATTACTATATCAAGTCACGATTAACGAATTACGCCTTGACAGATTCGACGCCGTTTCGTGTTTTTTTCGGTCCATTTAGCACTTGCAAATGTCATTTGTGAATCGACGGTATCAACATGGTATTTCCCTCTTTGGCCGTGACATTGTGCTTCTCATGCTGGCCTGGTAATCCATGCGCTGTCACGGGGCAACGTTTCAAGACCAGTCTGTGTTCTATATTTATTGCTGAGGGTGCTTGACAATTGCTGATATTGTGATTCGAGAGTTTGTCCTCGCATTATAATCACAAGGGCATTGGGAATCGGAGAATGGCGACATCAAGTACGTGGCCATAGGGTATTACGACATCAGGGATCGAGAACATCAGAGTATTTTGACACCATATGGCTCGAGGACACCGACGTATGAGGACACTATGGCACGAGGACACCAGGGTATGAGGACACCGATGTATGAGGACACTATGGCACGAGGACACCAGGGTATGAGGACACCATGGCACGAGGACACCGGAGTATAAAGTCACCCTTGACCAAGGACACTGGAGTATGAGGTCACCCTTGACCAAGGGCACTGGAGTATGTAGACACCATGGCAGGAGGACACTGGGGTGTGAGGACACCATGGCACTAGGACACCGAAGTATGAGGACGCCATGGCACGAGGACACTGGAGTATGAGGACACCATGGCACGAGGACACTGGAGTATGAGGACACCATGGCACGAGGACACTGGGGTGTGAGGACACCATGGCACGAGGACACCGGAGTATGAGGACACCATGGCACGAGGACACCGGGGTATGAGGACGCCATGGCACGAGGACACTGGAGTATGAGGACACCATGGCACGAGGACACCGGAGTATGAGGACACCATGGCACGAGGACACTGGAGTATGAGGACACCATGGCACGAGGACACTAGAGTATGAGGACACCATGGCACGAGGAGACCGGAGTATGAGGACACCATGGCACGAGGACACTGGAGTATGAGGACACTGGAGTATGAGGACACTATGGCATCAGGACACCGATGTATGAGGACACCATGGCACGAGGACACCGGAGTATTAGGCAGTATGGTCCAAGGACACTGGAGTATGAGGACACCCTTGACCAAGGACACTGGAGAATAAGGACACCCTTGACCAAGGACACCGGAGTATGAGGACACCCTTGACCAAGGACACTGGAGTATGAGGACACTATGGCACGAGGACACCGGAGTATGAGGACACCATGGCACGAGGACACCGGAGTATGAGGACACCATGACACGAGGACACCGGAGTATGAGGACACCATGGCACGAGGACACTGGAGTATGAGGACGCTATGGCACGAGGACACTGGAGTATGAGGACACCATGGCACGAAGACCTCGCAGTATGAGGACACTATGGCACGAGGACACCATGGCACGAGGACCCCGGAGTATGAGGACACCATGGCACGAGGACACCGGAGTATGAGGACACAGAGGACATGGAGAACGATGAGAGGATATGAGGACATCGGACATTTGGCGACGCGGAAATTGAGTGAATGTTGCAGTCATCCAGATTCTAGCTTCATCACGAAGGCGTGTCAATAAATGATTTGGGACCAGGCAAACCAGTGACTGAAAATTATGAGCAGCGATCAAAATGACCTTCCAAATTTGAATCAGAATTAATGGCCATGTATCTCGCAGTTTCACGACATATACCAGTCAGTTGACATATAATTGTCAATATTTGTCAATTTGACTATATTGTTATTTTTAAATATGGTAAACAGTCTGTATGACTAAAAATGAAATTACTATTGAAGAAGCATATATCAGATTAACATCCTTTTTCATTCATTCGACAAAAGATTTACAACGTCAGTGTGACGATTTAAATGAGTGAGTATGTTTAACGCCGCTTTTAGCAATAGTCCAGCAATATCACGGCGGGGGACACCAGAAATGGGCTTCACACATTGTACCCATGTCGGGAATCGAACCCGCGTCTTCGGCGTGACGAGCGAACGTTTTAACCACTGGGCCACCCGACCGCCCATGACGTTTTAAAGATGAGTTCAGATACAATGAACAAGTTACAATGACTGTAGTTACTGAAAGATTTGTGTGAAAGGTTGCATCCCATTGCGACACAATATCTATGGATAGCAAGTTCTGCATGCCTCAAACCATGGACACTTCATGCATATTTAGGGCCCATGCTTATACACAGTATTTCGGGGCTACCCCTTCGTCAAGTGGGTCAAATTTAATCTTACTACCATCCGATCCTCTACTCCACTGCATTACCGCTGTGCGTGGAGATCTGAACCCGCCCACAGGAGGCTGGTCAGGGGAACCCTGTGCGACATGGGACAGCCCAATATAATTGGAGGGTACGTGGGTTCTTGAGCTAATCAGATGTCAGCTTTCTCAAACAATTTGGCTTCAGTTCTTTGCCAGCCCGATTCGAAAATTTTGATTTTAGCGAACGAAAACGCACACTGTGCACAAACATTCCTTCCTTGGGAATTAGGATGTACCTGGTGTGGTACTCGGAAATGACAGAAAAATAAATAAAAACAACGAAATAATGGTACGGACTTAATTATTTACATTCGGAACTGGGGTTTAAGTTTGTTTTCGAGAGACAGAAGTCAGATGTGCTGGTCTAAAGGATTAGCTCAATGTTTTGAGAAGTTAGAAACCTAGACGCTGATTGGCTGATTTGGTCTCCTCGCAAAGAGGTATCCATCGGAGTAAAAGATCTGATTTGAATTTGATTGATTATGAAGGGGTAAGTAGCCCGGTTGTGACCAAAAAAAATACAGAAGCTGACTTACTTACTCATCCACCCATCCACCCACTCACTCAATTCCAAGCCTACTTGTCTATTGTACTCCCCAGATTGAGACTAAACAACGAAATCAGTGGCTTTCATGTGAAAACATGCTTTATAATGTTATAATACATTAATGTACTTGTACCCTGTGAACTGCTTTTGTATCAGTACTTCAAAACTAAAAAAGGTACGCAGAGAAATCCAATTCCACCTAAGACAGCGAATTGTGTAATATTGGTTTAAGAGCTCTCTGTATCTTAACATTATCAGGTGTAATATCTGGGGGATATTAACCGGTAAGGATAAGCCGGGCTGGTATATGAAGTCATATCACACGGGTTGAAAATCAGGTCGGGTAACGGTACAATGTTGTCTATATCACACACCAGCGCGTATTAGTGTCACAGTGATATTGACTAGCTATATACACGTTTTCATAATGATTGATGCGTCTCGTTCCCTTACAAAAGCTTGATATTGCATTTTTACTCGAGAAATTGACAAGCTTAATCCACAACAGTTAAACTCAAGTGTTAAACTGATAGGACATGCGTGACATATGAGGTTCATTGATAAATCATCTCTTAATGTGTTTGCGAATCTCATTTAAGTCTCACAAAGTTTGACGTAATAAGAAACCAGGGAGTATCCACGACACAACGCTGCTTTAGACCATTATCAAGTTTTCATCAATGATTGATTTTTATTTTAACAGAGCGAAATTGAAAACAGACGTTTTAATTAAACTGGGACATCCTCTACGACGGTCGAGGTGTCCGCGCGTCCCAATTTCCTGTGATATCAATAATAAAGTAGTGATTTGTCTGTCCTGAGATATTGTATAAACACGCGGCAATATCGTCGAACTGTCTGGCTCCAAAGGTTAAGTATGATGACTGTCGGAGTTGTTAAAGTACTGAATACCTATAGCAGTGGACGTGAGGTGGGAGCCTATCTTCAACACAGGCCTCCAGTCTGTGAGTGAGGGAGTTGGGTTTAACCCCGCTTTGAACAGTATCTCATTTAAATCACAGCGTGTCGGCTTAATGTGGGAGGAAAGTCCGAAGTGATGCAGCTCTCAGACAATTACAACTTTGGTGAAACCCACGAGCACGGGTTTGGTGCTGATAAACCTAGAAACATAAACGGGTCGATCCAGGATTCGAATATATGATCATGGCGTGCCCATGTGACGCAACTCTGCACAGCGAATTGCGGCGCCTTAGACGACTGGGCCACTCGTTCCCGCTCTATTTTTTTATGGGAAGACAACGGGAGTTAGAAACGCCATTATCCACCCATCACGACCGTGAGTGAGTGAGGTTGGTTTTATGCTGCCATGAATAGTATTTATTCATATCAATGTGTATCAGTTTAAAGGTAGTCATCAATCGCTCATTCAAAGCGCTGCTTATACAACACTGAGGCTTACATTTACAAGTCTGAAATTGTAGTTATAACACAAGTGTTATAACATCACGTGTTACTTTAAGTTTTCCATCCATTGTGCGTCACTCGATGCTGACCTTTAAAGAGACCCTTCCCCCGACTAATTAGACTAATTTGATTGAAGTCGTTGAAATAGTATTTTTATGGTATGTTTATATGCTTATTACTTTGTGGTGTTCATATATCAAAGAATACACAATCACACTAATTAAACAGATACAATGTTTTAATTTCACGTAAGGCAGTAAATTTGTCTAGCACAAGACTGGCAATTAACTCCAGGCAGTAGAGTCTCTCTTCCCCCTAGGTGTGGGAGGACGCGATGAAAGGCCCCATTCCATAAAGTGTGTGTGTTAGTCCGGAATGATGCCGATTTATAGTCCTAGGCTCGCTGACTTGGTTGGTGCGTGTCATCGTATCCCCAATTGCGTGGATCGATGCACATGATGTCAATCACTGGATTGTCTGGTCCAGACACGATTATTTACAGACCGCCGTGATATAGCTGGAATATTAGTGAGTGCGGCGTTAAATAAACAAAAAAACAAAAACAACATTATGTGGTTTGTAATGTGCTTACTCCATATCAACTTCCGGTGATCGAAAACCGGGCATGACAATCCGCTCCGTGGTCTGCAGACTAATGGTTTTTCCAATGAAGTCCTCCAACATTCTGAGAGTTCAACTAGTCAGTGATGGTTTCAGTCTCGACGAGGCCGTCTAATCATCGCACGTGCTCGTTGTGTTCTAAAGAAATGTTTTAGAAACATACAACTCACGTTTCCAGATTTTCCGCCAACCAAGCCAAATGCCTAAGTGGAAAAATGTGTCTGTTGGTAATTATTGTTTTCCTGAAATCGGCAGTTGTCTTGAA
Organism: Haliotis cracherodii; assembly: GCF_022045235.1. NCBI lineage: Eukaryota > Metazoa > Mollusca > Gastropoda > Lepetellida > Haliotidae > Haliotis > Haliotis cracherodii. The sequence goes on along the minus strand of NW_027266272.1, from coordinate 2,559,874 downwards.
GTTAAAGTTTTGGGATGGGAACTTATCAGCAGGACACGTGTTAGGAACGCAGCTCCTGGGAGAAGGGACAACTGCAGGCTGTATTCACAATGTAGGCGAAGATGAGTTTCATCAGTGTTAACAGGTGCCTCAGTTGGAATGCGCACTCAAAAGAAGGAGCCAAGTCCGAGGCTTCCAATCCTCTTTTGGTTGGAGGGATTCGGAGAATATTCGCGACTTTATTTGTAAAATCGCAAAATAATCGTATTTGTACGCAGATTCAACATTTAAAAAACAATTTTGTTCGTAAACAAGTCCTTTGTATATTTTATTTTGTCGACATTTTTCAATAATTTATCTTCAAATCGCGCCCTTATGCTTTTTAGACTTGTGTGAGGTACTGAACTGTTCTACCCTTATGGGTAATATGCTTTGTATTAATTCCTACATTACGCAATTTTCGTAATGGACAACGCCTGTCGGGAATCTGTACTGATGTGATAAAGATGGCTGCACACTCCAAGTCGCACAGAGAGACACGGACTGGGCCTGGCGCGACGGTCTCGGGGGCCCAGTCCAAGTTTAGTTCCTCACATTTTATTGGTACCAAGTGTGAAATGGAAACACTGTCTATATGACAAAAAGGGTAGGGAGTCATTACTAGATTGAACTCGATCCTAAACACAGTTAGCTGTCGTCCATGGCGTTATTTTAATGATTCAAACCGACCAGGGCGCAATCTAGACCGAGTCTGGTCTCTCGAAACTGGGCCCGGGTGCGGCTATTCAATCACAGGACAGGCTTTAGAATGACATGCATCTTTTTCTTGGTAAAAAATCGTGTTTAGGTTCACTGTATAATCATCCTCTATTATCCAGGGTCATATCTTCATCCTGTTATGATAAATACAATTTCCTAACTTTTTTCGTTCAGTATTTAATAGATAGGAGCCAAGAGAATAGTTTAATTTGTCAGAGGCCCTGTGACTGAAGACATCTACGCTGAAGTATTGTCGTTTTATTTGTGACTTGGGGGCTATTTATTCCAAGGTATGCTTTAGCGACCACAGCATCATCATTGGGTCTTCTATTGGCACTTGGTTGGCTTCAAAAGTTGGATTAACATACACGCGGAAAGCACCGCTCCCTACTACTCAGTGTTATATTTCAAAGCAGATCGTTTTCCGTTGTATGCATCTTTTATATCCCTACTGTAACATATTGTGATCAAATTATCAGGCAATTAGTGTCCGTTTTTCCGCATTGTAAGCGATATAAGCTATATCTCCCTGATAGCTGCTCCAGACTCCACTGACTCACTGAACTGCCTGAAGACGTCTCTGTAAACATATACCTGCCAACACATCTCAATACATGCAAGCGTATATAGCACGTGTATTGTTACAGTGTACATATCTAGCGTTACAAAGCGAGAACTGTAAAAACACACACCTAAGAGTGTTCCTTGCCTCACTCAGTGAATCTGATTGCACATCTAATTTCAATATCTATTAATACATCTTATCCACATTTGACTAAATGCCGAATGATATGCACGATTTGAAGAGTAAAGGTTTTTAGATTTTGAGGCTACACAACACTTTGTTTATTAGGCAATACGGGGCGGTCGGGTAGCCTAGTGGTTAAAGCGTTCTCTCCTCACGCCGAAGACCCGGGTTCGATTCCCGACATGGATACAATGTGTGAAGCCCATTTCTGGTGTCCCCCGCCGTGATATTGCTGGAAAATTGCTAAAAGCGGCATAAAACCATAGTCACTCACTCACTATTAGGCAATACAGCACATGTATAAATTCTAGCATCAGTGTGATAGTGTGAGTTTTACTTCCTAAAAAGACGGCGGGTGATTGTCAGGAAAAGGAAAGCCTCAATGCAGGACATAAACCTTTATCTCTTTGGTGAAAGTCGCAATCACGGACTGGGAATAATAATCGGGGAGAATTGGGGATTCGAACCAACTAAAATACACTCTTCGAAGTAATTAGATGCAATCCTTTACATAGGCCATTTATACCCTAGAGTTCAAGGACACGTGCAAATATGCAGTGATTGTATCTGTTTTTGCGATAGAAGCATGTTCGAGTTATGCTAACAGAAACATCATATTTAGAAGTACAGTATATTAAGTGGATATATGTGAACTGAAAAAGTTGTACTCTTGGCAATAAAATAAGTTTGAAAAGACCTGAGCTGTAGGGATGTGTTAATGTCACGTAGACTGCTAAACCTCTACCCCATTTCCCGGTAGACCAATTACGAGAAACTCTCCTCGTGTTGACTGAAATACAAGCGTTAATTGGAAACGCTTTAAACATATTTTGACGTTTTTACAATGTACAAAACTTTCCCATAATGAACATCGACGGTGTCGCCATGTTTTTCCTAGGGCCTGATAATGTGATCAATCTTCAGTATGGGCTGAAAAAGATGGGGTTAGGTAAGGGTATGTGGTTTACGCCCCATATACTAGCACAATACAAAACACACACTTTCCTCGAAAAGACGATCCGGTGCGTAGTTCTTCGGGGGTTACGGGGGCCCGACCCCAAAAGCTTCCGTAGAGCTTCGAAAATCCATCGCAACTTTATGACATAAATCTTAAGCGATCCACAAAGCTGTCTGTGAAAATGTCTCGAAATGTTCAGATAAAACAATGCGGATGGTTTTGACCTTTCACAGCGACTTACTACATGGTGTGATTGCTAGTGGGAGACAACGTGCTTGAAATAAATAAAGGTTATTATGAGTGTTCATATCGTGCTATGTTTACGACAAGAGTGTCTTAATTCCGGTATTTCCCGAGCGAGAGCGAGTATGACATGAACACGAATTATAATGTTCTATTTATTACCGAAGATGTCCACATACAGAGACGGATTTTAGTGTTTACCCATAAGGACAGCATGTCGCGACAGCAGCAACCACAAATTAAATTTTGTCGAATGACGTCAACAATCTTCAGCTATGACGTCGTTTCTAGTGTGATGTCATTCCGACTTCACATCACAATAAGATTCGAATGACGTTAACAATGCCGCCCGAATGACGGAAACAATACACTGCTGTCTCTGGACGTAATATGACCCTAAGGCACATATGATTTTTTGGAACCCCGATTATATTTACCTCGTAGGTAATAAATAGAGGATATTTCATGTGTCGAGTGAAATATCATGTTTCCCTCATCGTGTGACGGGGGAAAGAGATATCTTCCCGAGTGGCGTAGCCACGAGTGATAATATCTTCTTTTCACGAGAAGAGAGAAACATGATTTTTCACGAGACACACGGAATAGTCTATCTGTTATATACTTTTGTGTAGTTGTCTACCGGAAATTGTATTATTTCATGACAAATATAAAACATTGAATCATAATTTCTGAATTCGGCTGAACGATGCCATTTTTAAAAAAAATATTTTTTTATTGAAGAATCTTCTCTCATACTGTCTGATGGCTATCCCAATTATGGAATATTTTACAAATGGCCAGGTTCCCGTTACACAAAGCGATCTTCACGGTAGTAGTGCCGAAAGTTTGTGTTAGTTTGGGGAATTCGTCTAAGCGCTAGGATCAAGTTGTGGAACAGGGTCAGGTGCAGTGAATGTAGGGGGCTGGGAGTTTTTCGAAGAACAAAGTAATTGTCCCAGAACATTCTCGTTAAAAAAATAATAACCTTAAGCCTTTTGAAAAAAGAGAACTTCTCTGCCCCAAAAATTACATTGTTGCAAAATTACATTGTTTACTTTGAAAAATATTCAGGCTCACGTTTTTAATAAAAAGAATATCTCCTTTTGCAGTTATAACTGTAAAAACCAATGCAAAATATCACCAACTCACCCTCAGCCACCGCCCACCCCACCCCCCTTCCCACAACGACCATAACATCAATTGGTCGGTCCCTAATGAAGTAATTAAGTCACTAACTCTAAGCCACAGTCTGCAATATTCAAGTTATATCACAACGGCATATAAATAGTGAAGCTGCAACCAGGCAAACCAGTGATTGTCAGCCTCAGCAACGATCCTCGCCATCTGGATACAATGACATGCGATGTGTTGTAAAAGCTTTCGAAACCAGATCTGAAAATAATAGGACGTCGTTTCATTATTTTAAAACAGACTAGTGATTGATATCATGAGCAAAGGGTAGGATGACAAGCGATCTAAAAAGTCACTAAGCCTGAACACCTGGTCAATTACGTCACCTCCGACGACCGGCACAGCTTAATGAGGGCCACATTCTAACCCTAATCCTCACTGAGAGCCCCGCCGTGATATTGCTGGATTATTGCTGAAATAACTCATTCACTATGTTACAGTAAGGGAGGTACGCCAGGCACTCGTTCCGGCACTTCTCGTCCTTGCGTGGTTTGCACAACGTGACTCGGCGAGATGGAGATACTGAGCCGGGCCTAGGGAGTAAGTGATGAGTGCACCCTATACAACGGGCAAGTAAACTAGATCGCCTCATTCTCAAACTAGACTTACACTCCTGCAATATCAAGTTATTTTACAGCATGAACACCACCACGTGGATTTCACCATTAAACAAAAATGATTTGGTCAATGAACAAATGTGTTTCCACGAAGATTCTCAAAAAACACAGTGTTTAAGGGCAATTAAATCTAAATGCGTAATTGCTTAGCTTTAAATAAATAATATTATGATATATTTGGATGTTGATCAATATATCAATATATATCACTATATATATGAGTGTGTATGTATCTCCTAATTCGAAATCTATCAAAATGGCACGGCGAATTATCTCTCTTTGAAAATGACGTCACGTGTGAAGTGACCAGCGCGAGGTGTGCATGTGCGACATCTGTATCATGAGTCAGTACAAGGTGTGATGAGACTCGTCTCAGAAAGGACTTGTCGCGCCAAGTATGTGTTAACATTGTGATCAATACATTATTACCTGACATGGAAATAAGCAACATTTGGTGTTCTTGAGTACCCAATAAAGTTTTCACATCAAACAGGTAATAATCACGTTTCACCATAGACCTAAATTAGGATAATAAATGGCAAGATAATGCCGACAGTTTGCGAAGGAATATGAGCGTGGCCATTATACAACAAATGAGGAATAACTCGAAATGGATGGAAACAAATTACTTTTCCTGACTATAATTGCAGTCAGTGTAGACTATACTCGTTGCATGTTAAAGAATATTTTTCTTAGCTCATAAGAGACATAATTTGAATTCATATGTTCAGTGGGCCATGAACAGTATTTTCAATGGATATATTATTTTGTGGGGTATTTTGTCTGTATCATTTTAAAACTGAACCCATAGGTCATTTATCGGTTTATATTTCCAGAACACGTCCAATGTTTCTGGATCGCTATCTCAATGGCTACAATCATTCTGTATTAACGTGAGGTGAGGTGAGGTGAGGTGAGGTGAGGTGAAATTGGGTTTAACGTGGGGTCCAAGATTATTGCACTTATATAGCGACGTGCATGCACGTGTTTGCGTGGCTGCTTGTACTAGTCCGGACTGATGCCAATTTTTAGTGCTAGCTCACTGAGATACCATGCCGCAGTTTAACATGAATACCCCACTTAGACACAGTATACTGACTACGAGCCGACCAGTCCTTGTTTTAGTCCCTTTATGCCTAGCGCCAGAGAACAAGTACAATCTTTTAACGTCTTTTGGTATGACGCGGCAGGGGATCGAACCCCGGACCTTCCGCTCTCCGGGCGGACGCTCTACCACTAGACCACGGTGGCGGCCTATATTAACGTGAAGGCTTGTGTGTTGTAATACAGGTTTGATTACATACGCCTTTTACCAGAGGACGTTAAAAGATGGTAATGTTGTTGTCCTGCCTCACGCACGGCATTCTGGGGATACATCAAGGACTGGTCGGCTCGGAGCCAGTATACTGTGTCTTAGAGGGGGGATTCATGTTAAAATTCGGCATGGTATCTCAGTGGGCTAGCACTATAAATCGGTATCAATCCGGACTAGTACAAGCAGACACACACACACACACACACACACACACACACACACACACACACACACACACACACACACACACACACACACACACACACACACATATAAGCGCAATAATCTTGGACGCAACTAACCGGATCTGGTTGATGCATGTCATCTTATCGCAATTGCGTGGGTCGATGTTCATGATATCAATCACTGGATTGTCTGGTCCAGACCGCCGTCATATAACTGGAATAATGCTGGGTGCAACAAACAAACCTCATGTGGTTAGTTCTGTTAAATCAGGTCGCAGAAGTAGGGTGTAAAATGGCTTACACCCCTGAGTGTAGTGTATCCGTGATTGTAGACAGTGAGGCAATGGTGATGATGAGTTCCCTCTCCCATGGTTGTGAAATATTCAGCGAGTATTGCTTTATTGCCTTAATAAAAAAAGACATTGGCTTACATCTTTTGACCCTCTTCCCCTTAAAAAAAAATATTGGCATTTACCCAGACTTATCTCCAAGGGTATTGTCTGGACAATGTTTGGTCTTGACCCTGCGTCAAAGGTCACGACTGCAGTGATTCGATCGCTTCATATATATCAATAGACAGTAGCCCAGTCTATATCAATTGTTCGTGCCCGACGGAGCTAAATCATTCGCGACCGCTCGTGTCATTCCGGGTCAAGCCGAATCTTCTTGCAGGTTACGGAAAGGGTGGAAGCGTTACGAAAGAGAGCTTAATACGTGACCGGTTCGTGTCATTACGGGTCAAATCAAATCTTCTTGTAGGTTACGAAAGATAGTGGGTATGTTTAAATAAAATGTAAAGGGAGATAATTCGTTACGACTGTTATCACGTGACGTAGACTGCCATCATGGCGTTTCCATTGGGTTATCAGAAGGGGCTCCAACACACAGCGCCATTTCGTGTTGTTTACGAAATCATGTCAACCCCGGTGCGCTTACGTCATCAACGTAGCGATTGCGCAGATTATTTCCCCCAAGATACACCTCACCTTTATGCCCTCCAAATCGGATGAGCATTTTACAGTGAAAACATATACTTTAACGATTTGCAAAATGCCTACTTTTTCTTCCTTCCGTTGCCATGGTTACAATCTACAGGTTCGTGACAGATGTGTGGGTAAACAGTGTGTAATGTGAACAATTTTGCATGTCATTTTTCATTTGTAATTTTGAAATTAAAACTGACGCCCATCTGTCAACCAGATAAAGGGTATATGGGAAACGCACTTTTCCGAAAAACAACCGGAAATAACTTTTTTTTCAAAATCCCCCATCCATAACGACAAACGTCAATGTAGATATGAATTACTTATAAGAGCGACACCAGCATGCTAAAAACAGGTTGCGGGTAAGAAGAAGACGAAAAACTGTTTGGGAATTCATCGAGGGGTGAGGGTGTGTGTGTGTGTGTGTGTGTGTGTGTGTGTGTGTGTGTGTGTGTGTGTGTGTGTGTGTGTGTGTGTGTGTTTGCGTGCGTAAGGGCGATGGTGGTTGTGTATCGTATGCTCACATATGGTTTGTGTCATGCCTATGACATTTCATGTACAATGTCGCTTGGCTCTCGCTTGACCTTAGACCTACACCAACTGATCTCAACGTTTGACAGTCAAATGGTGTGTAGTCAACTCCCGAATACACTGACGTAATACCCTGTTTGTCGGCAATTGAAAGTGTGTGCGTGAATGTTGATTTCCGCCGCAGATGAAAACTAACAGTTATAGATATATCACAGCAAACCAACCGCGCATTCAGACACACGATCGCACCCGATCCTCCAGACTCTATAAAATTCTATCTTAACACTCGTTACCGCTACGTATAGACCAGGGGAGATCCCAGAACTGGCCAATCAGAACACCTTGTCATCCGACCAATCAGAGCGTCGCCAAGGAGATCGCGAGAGCGATATAGTCCGAATGTGTTTTCTTTATAGGAGGGTATTGGAGGTTTAAAGGGTAGCACAATAGTTTGCGCAAGGCCGTATTGCGATACGTATCACCATATATTGTAGAATTCCAAATTTGGAAGTCAGAAGCAGTCTGATACATTAAGGTATGAATTGAAGTTCAAAATGTTCAAAACAAGATGCTGGTACAACATAATGTCTATAAAACAAGCCATCTTGGGGCCCCGGATGCATGCTCCGGGCCGGCTAAGGTATTTGGCAAGTGCATCACATGAAACACATGATAAAAGTCGCTATTTCAAACCATCCGATATACTGAGCATGAAAACATGATATTGTGATACGTATCGCGGAAAGAATGAACCTCAATTTACCGATATACCGATAATACCGCACGCTCTTTGTTTTCTTATCAAGATTAACAAGGGGCAACATTTGAAACCCAAGAAACTTGTCACAGCCCGTGGGAAATAGTGCCATCAGATCCAGGCCATCTCTTAGACATGACAGAATTTTCTTTTGTTCATTTTTCAAATTATGAATCAAGAACGAAATCAAAATATTTTTGAAGCGTAGTCTGGAATGAAAGCCGCCAGTTTGAAACTAATGCCATAAATTTCGAAAAAGCGTCTCTCTTGTTGGCTGATGTCGACTTCGTGTCAGTCATTTCATTGGTCGGTCAAAGTTCGCGAAAGGTCGTGACGTGGCCTGTAATGGGATGTCCTCAGATCTTTATGTTGCGGTATCGAGACCTAAGATAGGATTTTAATTAAACAGATGTCATATTTGGGATAACACTTTCATAGTACAGTACAGATTCTCGTACTTTTTGTGGGTTGAGTCCCGTCCGGGATTCGAACCCACACTTGCCAGAGTAAGGCACCTAATCGCCAGCACACAAAGTCAGCGATCTAACCTTCTCGGGAATCTGTACTTTACTAAGAATGTGTTATCCCAAATATAACATTTGTTATATTTGACCACTTTCTAAACGGCATTGTGTATTCATAGAATTTTAATGAGATTCAAAACGCCTTTACGACCAGATCGTACTGTAGACCATCCTCGATTATTTAAAAAAATATTTTATATGCATTCTATTTTCCTAAATACGATGGATCTATTCGCCAGCATAGCCTCGTTTCGGAAGTGACACTCCTATCTCTAATTTAGCACATAATTTCTCTCGCACTTGAGAGCTAGTTGATTGGACGGCTATTGTCAGCGTAGTGCCATTGGAGTCGGGCTCAAAACGATGCTATAGTGGCGAATTGGTCCAGGCTTTTAGTTATACTTGAAAAGATGAGACCAGATAAACCCAATAGTTCATTGGAGATTCGTTGACTGCAACTAATCATCCTTGATTACCCAGTGTTTACCTCCATCTTATATGATCATAAAAGAATGGGGATACAACACACTGGATAACCGAGGGTGCAACCTATCCCATGTACATATATGTATGCGAGTAATAGTACACTTACATCATACTAGTGTTGGACATTTCACAATTCACATTGATATTTAGACCAGGTAAAATTGCTCAATCGGCCCTAATATTCAGCCGTATTGTCGGATGAGGTTTTCGGAGGTAACAAGCAAGTTGATTCCGCCCGATGTCTTTTATACCCCTGTCAACACCCGGCTTGTTAAGAACCCGTAATCTTGGCTGCGATGTTACAACTATATCTGACAAACCAATGGCGAATCACTGCCGTCCCAGCCCATTGAAGCGAAAGCGCTGTAAAGGGAATAATCGCTCTCCTTCCATAATTACCAATCTTTATTTTTTTCTACCAACACTGCAACAACTTTACATAACGTTTTCATCCTTCTGTGTTATTTTTATACGGTAAGTTACAATAAAACACGAGTCAGTCGGTACAGTTTCACAAACGCCATTTTGAAAAATGGCCGGCGGCGTTTGTCTTGACAACGGAATCTATCAAACGCGCATGACTGCGGTCTGGTTTCAAACGAGGCTATTGTAGCAAGTTAGGGGCGGACTTCTCAGATAACGAATTTAGTGGTGATTTTATCACCCTAGACCCTTTGAAGATTTACTATGCGTGAAAGGGGTGGCATCCCAAAGAAGGAGGTGTTGTATTTCACCGGCTAGCTGATTAATTAGCAGAGAAGAACTTTAGACTGACCTCGGAGGCTGTATTATCTACATATCAAAGCAAATAAACATTTATCTTACAGTTTTTACGAAAAGTAAGACACCAAGCGTCGTTCGCTCCATTGCAGGCGAATTAATTCACAGTTAAAGGTACTCGGTCCGTACTCCACGTGACGAATGGTGTATCTTACTGTAATTACGAAAAGTAAGACTCCAAGCGTCATTCCCTCCACTGCAGGCGAATTAATTCACAGTTAAAGGTACTCGGTCCGTACTCCACGTGACGAATGGTGTATCTTACAGCTTTTACGAAAAGTAAGACACCAGGCGTTGTCGCTCCACTGCAGGCGAATTAATTCACAGTTAAAGGTACTCGGTCCGTACTCCACGTGACGAATGGTGTATTTTACAGCTTTTACGAAAAGTAAGAGACCAGGCGTTGTCGCTCCACTGCAGGCGAATTAATTCTCAGTTAAAGGTACTCGGTCCGTACTCCATGTGACGAATGGTGGGTGACAGGTTAAAGGGACGCTGGTTGTGTATTTCAGGCTTCATGTAAAATAGACAGGCACGATGTCCTATGTCTAATCGTGGGCCTTGTGCTACGACTGCCGTACTTTCTACATCATTATACGATCGCTTTGTTGAAAGAGGCCCTGGATTTATATACATTACAATAAATATACTTGTTCTGACGGACTTGACAATATTTTACAGAAAAAAAAAGCTGTTAAATAAAATACCTTCTTCATTTTCAGAGCGGTCGGGTAGCCTAGTGGTTAAAGCGTTCGCTCGTCACGCCGAAGACCCGGGGTCGATTCTCGACGTGGGTACAATGTGTGAAGCCCATTTCTGGTGTCCCCCGCCGTGATATTGCTGGAATATTGCTAAAAGTGGCGTAAACCAATATTCACTCACTGTTCATTTTCAGAAACCGCAGCAATCTAGACTTGCAAAATAGTGAAGATTGGCATGGGTTGTATTGGATATATGTGTTTACAACAAGCCTGTATTTTCATAGGTATCCACCTTTCTTAAATGCTAGACTTGCACAAGTCTTTAAAGCAATAATTATTAGTTTAAATCATAAGTTCTAGATCATATAAATAATAGGAACAACGTGTCTCTAGAAGAGACTGGAATCCTTACTGTCCACATCTCTAGACTTGCCAATCATATAGGAGGATAAAACTAATACACATGGATTTTTCTTTCAGTACAGCCTTGGTGCAAGGCTAGTTAAAGGCACATGCATCTGGTCCAGAATAGCCGGCCATGTTCTGTTCATTTGTTTGTTTTTTGTTTAACGCCGCACTCACCAATATACCAACTATATGACGGCGGTCTGTAAATAATCCAGTCTGGACAAGACGATCCAGTGATTTATCATAAGCATCAATCCACGCAATTGGGATCGATTACATGCATCAACCAAGTCAGCGAGCCTGACCGCCCGATCCCGTTAGTTGCCTTTTACGACAAGCATTGGTTGCTGAAGGCCTTTTTTACCCCAGATCTTCATGGGTCCGGCTATGTTCTGACCAAGGGTGAGGGCAGGAGCCGTCTATATCGTATGCGACGACTTCGTGTCATTCTCTTCAGGAAGATTAGGAATCAAATTCCTCAAACTCTGAACGCTTTGTCCCAAGTAGTTTGTCTCCCAGACCATAGTGAGTGAGTGAGTGAGTGAGTGAGTATGGTTTTACGCCGCTTTTAGCAATATTCCAGCAATATCACGGCGGGGGACACCAGAAATGTGCTTCACACATCATACCCATGTCGGGAATCGAACCCGGATCTTCGGCGTGACGAGCGAACGCTTTAACCACTAGGCTATCCGATTTCTTTTTTAATAAGATAACTTTATTTTTGGGAGCAATTGATGGTCTTTGTCCAAGCTGAGGCATCTGGTCCCTTAAAATAATATTATCACACAACGGTTGTACGCAGACTTACAGTGCTACCTCGCCATTGTCCTCTTTTATATGTGAGTTAGTTGGGTTAACGCCCCGTTGAACAGTATTCCAGTTATATTAGCTTGATGGAGGAAATCCCGGAGCGATGCAGGTCTTAGACGTTTAGCACTTTAGTGAAACCTACGAGCACGGATATGATGTCAAACATAGAAACATAATCAGTGCGAATCGAAATTCGAACCTACGATCATAGGTTTCTGGCGTGCCCAAGAGACGCAACTCTGCACAGCGAATTGCAGCATCTTAGACAACTGCAACCCCCCAGGACTAGTTGGAATCCATATAGCATCTGTCTCTGCCACTGACTACAGAGTCCGATAAACAACAACGACACAATACATTCATGTAGTTCTTACTGTATCTTACAGGCAAACAAACTAATATCAAAGTTCATTTTCTCATATATCAAAGGAAAATTAACGTAAGATACTTCCTCTCGTATCGTTTAATTTCTAAATATATTGATAATGTCTCATTAACATTAACTTGAAATCAATTAGGCAAATACTTGCTTGCTCTATTTTTTTTGGTCACGTTATTCAGTACACAGGGTTTGAGAGTACTTCTCGTCATGCACATAAAGGATCTTAACAGATGACAAAACAGCAACACATGTTGTCATCATATTACTATCGTGATGACCTGCCTCCAACTCAGTCCCCCTGGTTAATGTCGCTACTCTTTCTACTTGCTATCTGTACATCTTTCCCGCACTCATTACCATAACAACACAGCGACACTAGATAATACAGGCGTGTGTTGCAAGCTAAGATGAACCCAGCAGACGTTTATCACTGTGGTATATAAACTATACAGCCTGACCCGATCATGTAAAGTCTCCGCATACATCATCATGTGTATGTTCTGACGTCAAAACAATGGCGCTCAACAGCCAGGGTCTGTGATGAATGCTTTTGTTACACATTATATTTCCATATCGCGTCATCCTTCATGCGTTACTGTCCATCCTCAAGGATATCAGCGTTTTCTTTACAGTAATTTATTATCTCATAATATTACAATGTCTTAAGGAGGCCATCCACCCACGTAGTAGGCCGCTATTGACAGTCACGAGTGACGGTACATGTTTGGTCCGTAATCGCCATGTTCACTTCCACCACGTTGGCGCCAACATCACCGCGGACGATATTTTTTAGCAGAACCAGAGGCAAAATAGGACGCGCTTTTATCTATCATGCTGTTTGCAACAGAGTTTGGCGCCATTAACATGCCGTAGTTTAAACTAGCTACCACAGTTTTATTCTCAAGGACATTAACAGGAACCTATTATTCTTTTATAAGTGATAGTTTTTTGCTTCGATTTTTTTGTACAAGATAATTTTTGTAAAATACTACAAAGGTAATGCCACTGATTCAAATAACACGTGTTTTGAGTTAATTAACCAGCAGTTCTAGAATGCAAAGTGTAAGAGGGCGTTTAGTTGTGAAACCAATTTTCAAGGCCTTTCAAGGACAGTTCTTAAACATCTTCCAGAAGCAAGGGCGTTAACTGGCGATAAAAGTCTAGTTTCCACCCTTGCCGAACTAGGCTGGAATTCAGGAGTTACATTTTGGCTGGACTAATAAGTCTAAACATATTTTAAACAAAATCGCGTAATCAACTTGACATCCGGTTCGTAAACAACATGGATTTCAATGCGCAGATTTCGGTCGACTGCAGGATTTTCAAAGCATGTGTACCGTCAACTGGACGTCGACAGATATTTTGCAAATCTTTTCATGTTTTTAATCAAAATTTGATGCACTTCGCGAGGCAAGACCCGTTTTATTACAATAAAGATCTTGATTAGCGAACAAGTAATATGAGAGATGGATTCTGATTGGTCAATAGGAGGGACATAACTCTTAAAAGTCTCTGGTGTCGCAACGATCAAGCCTGGAATTCCGAGCCAAGATCGGCGAGGGTGGAAATTGGAGTTTTATAGTCAGTTAACTCCCTTGCCTGGGGAAGATGGTTCTTGCAGTGGCCCTGTTACTCTTATACTAAGTTTGTCCTCCAGAGAATAAATATATATATTTATATTTTTATTTTGGGGATATTCATTTTTAAATGAGATAACTTTATTTCTGGGACTAAACGTGAGACACTCTTTCCCAGCGTAAACGCCGAGCCCAGAGCAATATCCTGGTCTTATTCTGATGTAAATATTGAAATGATATCAGTATGTTAATCCTAAGCGTTATGATTTGAAACCCCTGACAGTGTCTTCTCCCCATCCCCAATCTCCCCCTCCTCCCTCGTGCTCGGCAGAGACATCACAGAGATGAGGTGGGCCATTCAGGTAAGACATCACTCTGATCCCTTGTCACTCAGCTGGTGACGCACCTGAGCTTGTCTCAGCCAACGACCGGCAAACTACAGGGATGAAACGTTGTCGTGACCACGCACCTACATCATTCATCATGTGAACGTTAACTCTAAGGGAGGCAACTCTTTCAGGGTGGAATAAACGTCATGCTTCGTTAGCCTTAGGGAATCTGGACATGAATGTGTTGCTGCGGTAGCACGTGAGGCAACATTTATCTATGATAGGAGCGACACTGAAGACCCCTCTGAGCGACCGTGTTTCTGAGTTCATCTGGGATTCAAGCGACACGGGGTATAGGAATGTAGGATATCTCCCGAGCTCGGTATAAGAGCGACAAGTTATCGTCAGTTCAAACCAGAACAGAAACAGAGCACCTACGGCTTGTAAATGCGCCTTCAGGAACATTTGCTGCTGTTCTGAACGGTGTCTGCTTGCGCACGCTCGGTGCTTCATGGATCTAATTCCTTTGTTGGAAATCAACGATACAAATACATAGGTCTAACCGTCCACGTCCTATCGACTGTCTTTAGGACCGTTCTTGATAGCCAGATTCAAAACCCTACATGAGGCGTAGTTGCCCGGTGGTTAATGCGTTCTCTTGTTACGCCTCTGAACTGTGTTTAATTCTTACTATTGATAACCAGTAGCGGATCAAGGGGTATGTGTTTGTTTGTTTGTTTAATGCCACACTCAGCGATATTCCAGCTATATGTAGTGGGTCTGTAAATAATCGAGTCTGGACCACTCAATTCAGTGATTGACATCATGAGCATCGATCAATTGGGATACGATGACATGCATCAACCAAGTCAGCGAGCCTGACCACCCAATCCCGTTAGTCGCCTCTTACAACAAGCATGGTCGCCTTTTACAGCAAGCATGGGCTACTGAAGACCTTTCCTACCCCTGATCTTCACGGGTCTCCAGGGGTATGTGCATCTGGTGGGGTGGCCACTCCCCAAATAAACTTAATAATGGTTTACATATACATTTATAGTGTTTGTGAAGTCACAAATGGCCCAAATGAAACCCCCATCCCTATTGTTTAAATCCTGGATTCTTTCCCTGATAACAGCTCCATACTCGTGGGTTCCACCGAAGTGGTAAACGTTCGGGACCTGCTTCACTTGCAGCTTCCTCTAACGTTAAGATGACAGGGATGTCACTGAAACATTGTTCAAAGCGGCGTTACACCAGACCTCTCCCTCCTTGTCATTGCTCAAACTGCAACTTCATAAATGCACCAAGCTCAAATTAAGCACATTCCCCACCGGAGTTAGACCGCCTCCGTGGTCTTGTGGTAGAGTGTCCGCCCACAGAGCGGAAGGTCCGGGGTTCGATCCCCAGCCGAGTCTTGGCGTTCGGCATTAAGGGGCTGAAACAAGGACTGGTCGGCTCGGAGTCAGTATACTGTGGCTAAGTGACGTATTTATGTTAGAGTAGGGCGTAGTATCTCAGTGGGCCAGCACTATAAATCGACTTCAGTCCGGACTTGTACAAGCAGCCACACACATACATGTGCATGCACGTGGCTATATAAATGTAATAATCTTGGACGCGACGTTAAACCCCTTTTTACCTCACCACCGGAGTTGTGTCTTTGACAGACACCCTCGTCATGACCGAGTCTAATGGATAACAACGTTTTGCTGCGCGGCGCCAGGCAATACACATTTTATACCAAACAGTGGCAGGTGCTACCGATAGGGCAGAACATGCCTACCCTTTCGCGAGCACCTGTTGTCATCACTGATTTTCAATGGTCCATTCATATAATTTCCTCCGCTATTTTGCCTTTTACGCCCAAGGGTATCGCTGTCGGTGGATAATCGAGACGTTGGCGTTGGCGTTTTATATTTATCAGAATACAAAACAATCAAGGCTAATTCGTGCCCCTTCATCAGGTGAATCAGAATATAGTTTATATAACCGCTCATGTTATATAGAACTCACATTATAGATGGCAACCTAGACTAACGCTTAGGCTTTGAAAATATATAATTTTGATACAAACAATCCACACCATTTAAATTCAAAAGGAGCCCTAGTGAGATGTGAGATCCTGAACCTGAGGACAAATCTAGACTTGCTGCATTTAGGATTTTTGTATTGCTGAAACAAAGGAAAGGGCTGTGCGGAAGGGGAAAATAAGGTTCAGGGACTGTGAGACAAACTAATGGCAAACCTCGGGGACCCAGGTTAAATAAGTCCCCAGCACACTATTGCTTGGAAGAGGCGATTAAATTAGATTAGGTGTTCGGGGTCTTGGGGACTTGCTCGTCATCGTATCCTGGTGGTTCTTTGCTCATACTACAGTTAATGGTTGGCCTGATCCAGACACTATTATTTACAGGACGCCGTTATATAGCTCGAATATTGTTAATAATGAATAATTATGTTATAATGAATAACATACACTGACTTATTACAATTGAGCGGTGGGGTAGTCCCGGGTTCGAGTCCCCGCATGGGTTCAATGTGTGAAGCCCAATACTGGTGTCCCCCGCCGTGATATTGCTGGAATATTGCTAAAAGCGGCGTAAAACTATACTCACTCACTGACTTGTTACCATGTTTTTGTGTTGTTGTCCTCTAACTTTTAAGTAAATCAAATAATTCATTTTCTGCATTTACTAAACTATCAAAACCTGAATATTCACCTAAGAATGCTTAAAACACAAATTAATTGTCATTTTATCGTTTTTTTGCAGTGGAATTAGGCCTCACATTAAGCTTTGAAATGAACAGAATCTGAAGAGCCCGGATCAGCGACCCCAACTGGTTCCGAGATATGCACGCGCGTACGCAGTGAAGCGCATAATTAGAAGATCCAATTACGCTTCTGTGATACGATATCTCGACGCAGAGCGTGAAGGGTGCGAGGTCAACCAGTTTCCATTCACCTCAAAATGGATGTACTATCACTGAGAGCCAGAGATACGATGTGGTTAACATGAGGACAGAGCAGTCTTTATATATACTTTGGTCATGTCAAAGAAGGCGTACTTGCAGAACCTCACTGGTTATACGATATATTACAGTTAGTTGAGTAGGTTTTGGTTTGGTTTGTTGTTTTACGCCGCACTAAGCAATATTCCAGCTGTATGAGGGCGGTCTGTAAATAATCGAGTCTGGACCAGATAATCCAGTGATTAATATCAAGAGCATCGATCCACTCATTTGGGATCGATGCCATGCCAGGCCATCTTCCCGAGGCAAGAGAGTTAACTGACATTAAAAGTACAGTTTCCACCCTTGCCGAACTTGACTGGAATTCCTGGGCTCGATCGTAGCGCCACCAGTGATCATTACCAGTTATGCACGGCAGTATACATAAAATCATACGTTACCGCCCACCGCCCACCTCCCGCCCCCAACCCCAATATCATTTTATGTGACATTTTTTCGGGACGCCCCCTTTTAGAGTACTGAAACGGACGTCCTAATTAAACTCTTACTGGCGTTCGTGACCTCCCAGTCAGACATCACTAGACAGAACCCAGTCTGTTATTCACGGGTGTTTCTACGCAACCAGTGGTTCATCATCAGTTAACAAAGTCCGGCAGAAATGACACAACAGTTCCTTAAACCTTTTGTCTA
Source organism: Haliotis cracherodii (assembly GCF_022045235.1). Classification (NCBI taxonomy): domain Eukaryota; kingdom Metazoa; phylum Mollusca; class Gastropoda; order Lepetellida; family Haliotidae; genus Haliotis; species Haliotis cracherodii. The sequence goes on along the minus strand of NW_027266272.1, from coordinate 2,541,948 downwards.
AATACCAATCTAGCAAATCGTTTCGAATGTAGTTTTGTCTAAACATTTACTTTTGAAGTAAACGCTTCTGACGGCGCGGATATCACATTCTGACAGCTCACAACGAACGCCAGTTCTCGAAGGGTAATTAGAAACACGACTCTTTTAGGTCCCTGACACAATTTACATAATGATGCTTAGGTTCAAATCAGTTTTGTTTGTAAATACGTTACTGTCAAACCCAGAAGTTGAGGAACATGAACACTCCAGTAGGTTCGCCCTTCCCAGGAAGTAAACAGCTGCCTATCGGATGTGATTGAACCACTTAGCTCTCTCTCAGGTCACCACACCACGAACATGCATCCTTGCGTCTCAGGTTCCAACCCAACATGCATTTCATCTCCTTCTACACAAACCAACACAGCGCCCCCCATAACGTACAGCGCTATTAGAATACTTTAGAAAGTTTCCTGCCCCAATACCGCGTCTCCCGTGGATCCCTCAAGTCCATTAGCTCCCAGCTTCTCCTCACAAAAGGTTTTTCTGTTATTTTTATCAGATTCCCGTCAGTATGAAGCGACACCAGCCGCCATGTCCCCGACCACCCAGCCCTACAACACGCCATTTAGCAGTCCCTAATTGAAGTTTATCTGATTTGTGTACTAATAATGTAAACATCTCGCCTATTCGATAATTTCTCCGTATGATGGAGTGCTAATTGTCTGACTGTATTGTTCCCAGAACGCTCTCCTTATCTACAGGGAGCGTTAGCCAGGCACCGGTTGCACCTTTATCTCTTTGCTGACAACGCGGGTCGTTAAAACGTACATCAGCCGCCATCTTGAAGAAGTGACGGTTGACGGCCGAGATACAGAATGACCTTGACCCCTTGCTTTCAGGAAGGTCATGTGTTGTGACGTATACAAGGAAAGGCGGAGCTACATAGATGACACGTGGTGTCACCTGACTTATGATCTATTAATAGTAGATCGCTTGTTACTGAGTGGAATCGTCATGCAGAATGACTCCCTTGTTGAAACATCCATTCTTGCCGTCCCGAGGTCGTTAATGTTACAGTAATAAATATATTTAGATGTTATAAAGATCCATACGCATCAAGCTACACTGGTATGATTCCCCCAGTGTCGTTAGTCCCATATTTTAGCTTAGGTTTACGGCAGCCATACGTCCAAGACTTCAACCCGTGGGATTCCGAGTAAGAATATAGGTCCCTTGCAACGAATGCACGTCGAAGATTTTGTGTGGATAATGTCCAAAGAGTATATTTCTTTCTTGAGTGTGTTTGGTACAGTGGAAAGTACAGCGTGGTAAGTGAGTGAGTGAGTGAGTGAGTGAGTATGGTTTTACGCCGCTTTTAGCAATATTCCAGCAATATCACGGCGGGGAACACCAGAAATGGGCTTCACACATTGTACCCATGTCGGGAATCGAACCCGGGTCTTCGGCGTGGCGAGCGAACGCTTTAGCCACTAGGCTACCCGACCGCCCCACAGCGTGGTAAGGGTTTGTGACTTGGTTGATTGCACTCCGTCGTATCCTTGTTGCGAAGATCGTTGTTCTTGATTTTACTGGATTGTCTGGCCCAGACTCGATTATTTACAGAAGGACGTCACACAGCTGGAATATATCGGCGTTAAGCAACATACAAACAAACGACAGCTGTAGCGCTACGGCCACTTTGTAAAATGTACCCTGTCCACTACACCGTGAGATATATCACTTAGGTTTAAGCAAACAAATAGACTATAACTCTATAGAGGGCCCCGGGTCCGGGCCTCACCTTGGCCTAGTCCTAATTACTGCTTTGTATTACATTGTGACATTGTCTTTTTTCCCTTAACATACTCCTTAATAAACGGATTGAAATACGTAATAAAATTGTGTTTGCAGATAAACACACTGGGTTATGGATAAAACGAGCCAATATTGCAATGACTTCCAACTAGCTGAGCTTATAGTATCTTTTAATGCACCCTTTAATCCTTCTTATTAACTAGCTCACCTTCCAACGTGGAAAAGGGGTGGTCGGGTAGCCTAGTGGTTAAAGCGTTCGTTCGTCACGCCGAAGACCCGGGTTCGATTCCCGACATGGGTACTATGTGTGAAGCCCATTTCTCGTGTCCTCCACCGTGATATTGCTGGAGTATTGCTAAAAGCGGCATAAAACCATACTCACTCACTCCAACGTCGACTATCTGCCGCTGGGGTGCTTCAACATAACAAACTATATCACTGTTTTTCCATCCAGTCTCAAGACAATATTGATTTAGATCTGTTTTGTGTGATTTCTATCAATATTGCGGTTTGCTTCGAATTCAAACACTCTCCACCAGCTCCAACAGTCCCCAACTACTTGGACCCAACCAACCGATTTTTTGTTTATGGAAAATTTAAACATAAAAAGAATATGATACAGACTTCGTAGAAAAAAAGACAATTGCCTGTCCTGCAGTAGTACACCAAGATTATCAAGCAAGAACGCCCATGAATCATCAATGTCCGCCTCCGTTAGTTCTCTGCATGTACGGGCTTTATACAGTTACCGGAATAGTTTGATTTTTTTTCAAAAGGAACAGTCAACGTTGCTTTATGTTTAATTCTGTCATCGACCTAAAGGTCAAAATAATATCTTGTGGATTAATCGTTCATCTAAACTACTGCAATGGCGGCCGCTCACGCAACGCCGCCAAACTGTTTCAGAGCATGAAGAAAACAATGACAAAATTATCACCCGAGGCATTTAAATATGGTCTTATATGTCAGAAGAAGGACTGTGAAACATGCGGCCATCCAGACGCTATCACCACGCAGTGAATTATGTCCGTGGATGGTAGGACAGCGAGACGTGATGACAATACGTCAACTCGACGGCGCCATAACTCATTGTCCTTGCCAAGGTTTGATTTCCGCCTCTGACAAAACCGCCCCCTCCTCTGTAAACTAACATCATTCTGGTCCCTGAAATGAACATATTTCATGAAAAAAACAGTTGTTAAATTATAGTTATAAAATATAATAAAAAGGAGCCTTGAGACTTTCATTTTCAGAAGCAGACTTGCCAAACATTATAGACTTGCACGGGCTGTATCGGATATATTTGTTTCAGGGTCTGTATGATAGACTACCTCCTCTGCATCCGAAGTAGGTGTTACGAGTGTGGTATATTAATCACAGATCTGAGTTGGTGTTAAAATATTGTTTCCCACTTTCTTATATATACCCAGCTGTATGTTTGAAGTCAAATGCTCCACGTGTTTGAAGCCTCTGTCACGCGCTACAGCTACACCAGTTCCCTCTAAGTGAAAAAGACGTTGATGCATCGTCGTTCTTAAGTTTTGAAGATCTCTATCTGTCTTCAAGCGTTGTATTCTGAAACATATTTATGAATTCCGCGCGTTTTAGTGACGGCTTGAGTTGGCGGGCAGAGGGGCTAGACGTACGGGGCGATGAAAAGATTCATCGCGGGCACAATATGTCGACTCAAATTGCATTTTTTGCAAGTTAAAGTGTACCAACAGGGATGGAGAAGAGTGAGCGATGTCCGGATGTAAAAACATGGCGTCCGAACCAGCTGACATGTGGAGATTTCTTTGCTATCAGTAATTCAACTTCTCCCGTGTCGACAGGTTCCAAATGACCCAACTTGTTGGCTGCCTACCACATGTCGTCGCACTCTCCCCCGCCAATATTTCTTCCGCGCTTACCAGACGATCTCGCAGCCATTTTCTTTTTTAGCCGGCGTTGTACAACCGAAAATAAGCCCATTACCAAAATCTGTCAAACTTAGAGAACGAAACTGTCTGTCTTGGCACCAAAATCGCGTGACAGAATTCTATACAATTCAGGTGTACATCCGGCACTGTCAAGCCGACATTATTTTCCCGGCATTCCTCGGTTGTCAGGTCGTTGATTTCAAACAACCATGATGGTTTTGGTGATTGCCACTTAAGGCGTCGAAATTCCATCAAAAGATGTCTTTCAAAAGGAGAGAAGTTTGAGATATTATCGAGATGTCAGTGTTTGTGGACAAAGTCACCTTACGAGCTGGGAATTGATTTTAGTATTCCTGGGAACGCAGACGACATATAGCCGTGATTGCTCGGGAAGCGAGAGAACCAGTCGGTTTCCTTTGATCCCCGGGTTTCAATTTCTGCCGACAATCTATGGTCGCCGAGAAATAATAACTTAAAAGGTGTTGTCATCTTGTGAAAATAAATTGCATAATATACAGGCGCGTGTCCTAATACACCACAGATATTGGTCGAACACGATGACGAGAGAGACGTAAATGTGCCCGGACTTCTTCGATTGTCGTTTCCTTCTGTGAATGACTCCTACAGAGAGAATTCACAGATTTTTTTCCAGCATCCAGTGTGTCTCACGTGACGTTTCTAGGTAAGACAAGATGGCTGGTGTCCCGTGTGTGTCTCACGTGGCGTTTCTAGGTAAGACAAGGTGGCTGGTGCCCCGTGTGTGTCTCGCGTGGTGTTTCTAGGTAAAACAAGGTGGCTTGTGTCCCGTTTGTGACTCACGTGGTGTTTCTAGGTAAGACAAGGTGGCTGGTGCCCCGTGTGTGTTTCACGTGGCGTTTCAATGTAAGCCAAGGTGGCTGGTGCCCCATGTGTGTCTCACGTGGTGTTTCTAGGTAAGACAAGGTGGCTGGTGCCCCATGTGTGTCTCACGTGGTGTTTCTAGGTAAGACAAGGTGGCTGGTGCCCCGTGTGTGTCTCACGTGGTGTTTCTAGGTAAGACAAGGTGGCTGGTGCCCCATGTGTGTCTCACGTGGTATTTCTAGGTAAGACAAGGTGGCTGGTGCCCCATGTGTGTCTGACGTGATGTTTCAATGTAAGCCAAGGTGGCTGGTGCCCCATGTGTGTCTCACGTGGTGTTTCTAGGTAAGACAAGGTGGCTGGTGCCCCATGTGTGTCTCACGTGGTGTTTCTAGGTAAGACAAGGTGGCTGGTGCCCCATGTGTGTCTCACGTGGCGTTTCTAGGTAAGACAAGGTGGCTGGTGCCCCATGTGTGTCTCACGTGGTGTTTCTAGGTAAGACAAGGTGGCTGGTGCCCCATGTGTGTCTCACGTGGTGTTTCTAGGTAAGACAAGGTGGCTGGTGCCCCGTGTGTGTCTCACGTGCAGTTTCTAGGTAAGACAAGGTGGCTGGTGCCCCGTGTGTGTCTCACGTGGTATTTCTAGGTAAGACAAGGTGGCTGGTGACCCATGTGTGTCTCACGTGGTATTTCTAGGTAAGACAAGGTGGCTGGTGCCCCATGTGTGTCTGACGTGATGTTTCAATGTAAGCCAAGGTGGCTGGTGCCCCATGTGTGTCTCACGTGGTGTTTCTAGGTAAGACAAGGTGGCTGGTGCCCCGTGTGTGTCTCACGTGGTGTTTCTAGGTAAGACAAGGTGGCTGGTGCCCCGTGTGTGTCTCACGTGGTATTTCTAGGTAAGACAAGGTGGCTGGTGCCCCATGTGTGTCTCACGTGGTGTTTCTAGGTAAGACAAGGTGGCTGGTGCCCCATGTGTCTCTCACGTGGTGTTTCTAGGTAAGACAAGGTGGCTGGTGACCCATGTGAGTCTCACGTGGTATTTCTAGGTAAGACAAGGTGGCCGGTGTCCCGTGTGTGTCTCACGTGATGTTTCAATGTAAGACAAGGTGGCTGGTGCCCCATAAGTCTAACGTGGCGTATCTTGGAAAGACAGGTCGCCAGTGACCCATGTGTGTGTCACGTGACGTTCCTTGATATAGCAAAGTCGCCAGTGACATTTCTAGGTAAGACAAGGTCGCCAGAACGCCATGTTTGCCTACTGTGACGTTTCTGGGTGAGACTATGTCGCCACTACCCCAGGTTAGATTTAAAGTTAAATTAAGTCCTAAGTACACCATATTTGTCTCTCTTGGTGGTTTATGGCTAAACAAGTTCCCAAATGACCCCAGCGACCCCTCCTTAGACAACTGGGCCACTAGAGCCCCCTGGCGAGTAGGGCGATATGGCCACGAAAGCTATATCCCAGTACTCTCCAGATTATTAATGTAACAAGCCCTTGACTCACGAAGATGGTATACGATGAAGGCTTATGTTCCCTTATATTTGGTCCCTTCCCTTCCTTGGCATACAAACAGCTAATTCTGGAATGCAGCGATGAATACCAATCGATTTTCCGTTTTCTTAGCATCAAAACTTTCAACAGCCATGCAGCAACGTCATAATTGGCCGTGATTGTGGAAAGCAGAGTTTGAAATGGGGGTATGTGGCATGCGGGCGCCTTGTAGTGGCAGCGCGGATGACCCCAATATGAAAGCCATAACCAGTTTTACTGACATTACCAAGGATAATTACTTAAAGTGCATTTCTGAAACTGAGACAATGTTTATTTGCCGCAATTAAAACTCCATTAAGCTGACAATGAAGCCATATAAATTGAATTTTGGTAAAACCGACATAGTTATTAGTGCCACGGTAACTGGCCAACCAGCCTGCAGATGTAGAATGGTTTCCGATAACCCTTAGTAGAACATTAGCACCACAATAAAGCTAGATAGAAGCTTTTGATGTTTGTTTTGAAAACAAGGTACCTTGAGTATCAGCCTCTACGGTTCTCCGTGATGAGTAGAAGCTATACATTCTCGCGCGGGTTGAGTGAGTGAGTGAGTGAGTATGGTTTTACGCCGCTTTTAGCAATATTCCAGCAATATCATGGCGGGGGACACCAGAAATGGGCTTCACGCATTGTACCCATGTTGGGAATCGAGCCCGGGTCTTCGGCGTGACGAGCGAACGCTTTAACCACTAGGCTACCCGACCGCCCCCCAGCGCTGGTTGAACTGAAGATGGGTGATTGAGTGAGTTTAGTTTAACGCTCTTTTCAACAGTATTCAGTTATATCACGGCGTGTCAGCTTGATGTGGGAGGAAAGCCCAAATTGTTGCAGATCTTAGATTTTCACCACTTTGGTGAAACCAACGAGCATAGGTAAGTTTTGACAAGCTACAAAAAAGATCAGAGCGAAACCTGGGATTCGAACCACGATCACGGGTTTTTGAGTGCTTGATACAGTTATAACCCACCGGAATAATATAAAAGTTTAAGGTGATGTACAAAAGACGAAATATGTATATAGAGAAGTGGTTATCTGCGATAACTGAGTTGGGGGTATTCTAGGTTGGAGTGCCTGGTGATAGCCTACTGAGGGGTAGGGGTAGGGTCTGAGGGTGGCTGGTTGTGTGATTATGTGCAGGGTGGGATGGCGGAGAGGTGGCTCAGGCCTTGGTCGGTGTTGGTGGAGTGAGTGACTATGGTTTTACGACGCTTTTAGCAATATTCCAGCAATATCACGGATGGGGACACCAGAAATGGGGGTGTTGGAGAAAGTGGAATTAGGATTAGGCGGAGTTGGTGTCTTAAGGGAGTTGGAATGAAGCACGGTCGTTTTTCTTTATAACTGTTTGTGATAACGCCTTGAAAAAAACCAGCTGGAGGTCCGAGGGACGGGTGAGATGCTTGTCTCGGTTTTATTCCTAGTCCTAGTTTGTTTGGTTGGATTAATTCCACCTGTTTAAATATCATTAGATCCGCACCTACTCACTGAACGATTATTTGCCAGTGTGTGTCTTGAAAGTTTATAATCTAACTCTCATGAACATCCATTTGATAGGGTCAAACTGACTTCCGACGTCTCGCCTTTCGTCGGTTTTTGATGCATGTGTGTTTTGTTTGTTTGTTTGTTTGTTTGTCTCTCTGCTTGCCGTAAAAGGTTACTATGCTTGTCGTAAAAGGCGACTAAGGGGATCGGGTGGTCAGGCTCGCTGACTTGGTTGATGCATGTCATCGATCCCAATTGCGTGGATCGATGCTCATGATATTAATCACTGGATTGTCTGGCCCTGACTCGATTATTTACAGACCGCCGTCATATAGCTGGAATATTGCCGAGTGCGGCGTTAAACAACAAACCAACCAACCAACGTTATTATATAGACTGGGTTCAGTCTGTAGTGTCTACTACTCGAGAGTCTCTAGTTAAACTGGATCTGCTTCATATATGCGATGCTGACCTATATCGCATCAGTCGTACGTTGATCGGAAGCCGAGACCCCAGGTGCAAGAACCCCTTTAATTGCTCCGACCCTCACTAGATGATAGTCGACATGGCTTTCATTCCGCTGGGTTGGGTGGATAAGGAAATCTTTCCCCCGAGGGATTGATGTGAGAAGTACTGACTGCATGTCAACCACAGCCCTCTATGGAGGATTATCACCAAACCTTTGTGCCAGTATAAATACAGCACGCCTGATTACCTCCCCATTTAGCTTTCATTCTCCTCTTGCACGCTTCATTTCCCGCCATGTGTCGCTCACAACGAGAAAGTATGAAGCGATTACCCCCTACTGTCAGGGCCATCATGTCTTTGTTGTGGAAACACGTGGATAGCATACTACTGCCTTTGTCTGTGTATACAGGACACCTTCCAATGTGGATAGAATATATGTTGTCTTAGGGACACATATAATAGATATAGTCTGTCGAACACAGTGTACAGAACGTGTCTCACAAACACACATGATAGATATCCGTTGTCGAACACAGTGTACAGAACGTGTCTCACAAACACACATAATAGATATCCTTTGTAGAACACGTTAGTGCACAGAACGTGTCTCACAAACACACAAGATAGATATCCTTTGTCGAACACAGTGTACAGAACGTGTCTCACAAACACACATAATAGATATCCTTTGTAGAACACGTTAGTGTACAGAACGTGTCTCACAAACACACATAATAGATATCCTTTGTAGAACACGTTAGTGCACAGAACGTGTCTCACAAACACACATGATAGATATCCGTTGTCGAACACAGTGTACAGAACGTGTCTCACAAACACACATAATAGATATCCTTTGTAGAACACGTTAGTGTACAGAACGTGTCTCACAAACACACATAATAGATATCCTTTGTCGAACACAGTGTACAGAACGTGTCTCACAAACACACATAATAGATATCCTTTGTAGAACACGTTAGTGTACAGAACGTGTCTCACAAACACACATAATAGATATCCTTTGTAGAACACGTTAGAGTATAGAACGTGTCTCATAGCCAAACGCAACAACCTTTTTTTGTATAACACGTGTGTACATAGAAGGTGTCTCCCAGACAAAAGGAACAACCTATCTTTGTAGAACACGTAAGTGTGTATATAGAACCTGTCTCTCAGAAAAATACAACAGACTGTCTTTGTAGAACACGTAAGTGTGTATATAGAACCTGTCTCTCAGGCAAATACAACAGACTGTATTTGTAGAACACGTAAGTGTGTATATAGAACCTGTCTCTCAGAAAAATACAACAGACTGTATTTGTAGAACACGTAAGTGTGTATATAGAACCTGTCTCTCAGGCAAATACAACAGACTGTATTTGTAGAGCACGTAAGTGTGTATATAGAACCTGTCTCTCAGACAAATACAACAGACTGTCTTTGTAGAACACGTAAGTGTGTATATAGAACCTGTCTCTCAGACAAATACAACAGACTGTCTTTGTAGAACACGTAAGTGTGTATATAGAAGCAGTCACATAGAGCAATACAACAGACTGTCTTTGTAGAACTTCCAAGTGTGTATGTAGAACCTGTCAAAAAGACCAATACAACAGGCTGTCTTTGTAGAACTTCCAAGTGTGTATGTAGAACCTGTCAAAAAGACCAATACAACAGGCTGTCTTTGTAGAACACCAAAGTGTGTATGTAGAACCTATCACATAGGCCAATAGAACAGAATGTCTTTGTAGAACAACCAAGTGTGTATGTAGAACCTGTCAAAAAGACCAATACAACAGACTGTCATTGAAGAAGAACCAAGTGTGTATGTAGAACCTGTCAAAAAGACCAATACAACAGACTGTCATTTAAGAAGACCCAAGTGTGTATGTAGAACCTCTCACATAGACCAATACAACAGGCTGTCTTTGTAGAACACCCAAGTGTGTATGTAGAACCTCTCACATAGCCCAATACAACAGACTGTCTTTGTAGAACACCCAAGTGTGTATGTAGAACCTGTCAAAAAGACCAATACAACAGACTGTCATTGAAGAACACCCAAGTGTGTATGTAGAACCTGTCACATAGACCAATACAACAGACTGTCTTTGTAGAACACCCAAGTGTGTATGTAGAACCTGTCAAAAAGACCAATACAACAGACTGTCATTGAAGAACACCCAAGTGTGTATGTAGAACCTGTCACATAGACCAATACAACAGACTGTCATTGAAGAACACCCAAGTTTGTATGTGGAACCTGTCACATAGACCAATACAACAGAATGTCTTTGTAGAACATCCAAGTGTGTATGTAGAACCTCTCACATAGCCCAATACAACAGACTGTCTTTGTAGAACAACCAAGTGTGTATGTAGAACCTGTCACATAGACCAATACAACAGACTGTCTTTGTAGAACATCCAAGTGTGTATGTAGAACCTCTCACATAGACCAATACAACATACTGTCTTTGTAGAACACCCAAGTGTGTATGTAGAACCTGTCACATAGACTAATACAACAGACTGTCTTTGTAGAACAACCAAGTGTGTATGTAGAACCTGTCACATAGACTAATACAACAGACTGTCTTTGTAGAACATCCAAGTGTGTATGTAGAACCTGTCACATAGACTAATACAACAGAATGTCTTTGTAGAACATCCAAGTGTGTATGTAGAACCTGGTCATTAAAACATTCAATCACTCCGGATTCTGAATAACAACTATATAATTTTATTTTAATATTACACTCCATGTCGCGACCACCAAGGGGCAATACCCATGACCCACCTTAAAGTTTCGATTCTGGGGAGGGCAGCCCCGCACATATCTCCATGGACGTTGGCGACAAGAGGTGTAGTCTGTGCCCTCAAAGACCAACTCATCTCCGTCAGTGGAAGTAAATATTCTAGACATGTTTTTCGTCTTGATTTCTCCTGGGAGAAGCCGTGTAATAAATCACAGGGATTTAGCATTTTATCGCATGGGGTAACGTGAGTACAAATAAAACAAATATATCGACCCTCTGCCGTGTGTCCGGTCCAGAACCCACACAATAAGTCTTCGTCTAGTGTTCCCATAATTAAACAACTCACTGGATTCGTACAGCAGTGTCATCGTTTGTATTGAGGTTTGGACATTTTGTCTCTTTATTGGATGCTTAAGTCTTTGACTACTGTGGTCGACAAAAACCGCCGACAATGATCAAGAGAATAAAACACAATCTTTCAGGGCGATCGAAATGGGAATTTTCGAGTATCGAATCACGTCTATAAACTACGTAATAAAGACACCATATTCTGACAATTTTGTTTTTCTAAAGCATCTTGTGTTTTTCTTTCATTTGGAACGGAGTTTCGTTTCAACTGGTTCCGTGTTTCAACGCAAATCAATTGCAAGATCAGCTTTGTAACAGGCAGTTCTCAATTAGGTTCCCAGGGGTTTTGCGAGTGAAAAAGAAAAAAGAAATTTCATTCATTTGCTACACGTGAATGTGCGACGGATGACATGATACGACATTCTGAATCCAACATTTCCTCTGAGACAAACTGTTCATATACAAAACAGGCTTCAAGTCGGACAAGCGTGTCAAGGGCGGAACGAAAACCGGAAGCGTTACAACTGATAGAAGTGCGAACATGAGAGGTTTCACTGTGTTGAGTATCACTGTCCCTCGATGGGATGCCGGGTCAGGTCAGGTGGAATGGGGTTGAACGTCTCATCCAAGATTATTGCACGTATAAAGCGACGCGTATGTGTGTGCGTGCGTGTGCGTGTGCGTGTGCGTGTGTTACTGCTTGTACCAGTCCGGTCTGATGCCGATTTCATTGTGCTAGCCCACATATTTCTCTGTGGTGTACACATATTTCTCTGTTTACAGAATGAAGCTGGAAGAGTGGGGACTGTGGCATTCATTCCCTGCCCAGAAAGACATAGGTGATGTGAGGTGAAATTGGGTTTAACGTTGCGTCCAAGATTATTGCACTTACATAGCGACGTGCACGTGTGTGTGTGTGTGTGTGCGTGCGTGCGTGCGTGCGTGCGTGCGTGCGTGCGTGCGTGCGTGCGTGCGTGCATGCGTGTGTGTGTGTTTGAGAGCGTGTGTGTGTTACTGCTTTACCAGTCCGGTCAAATGCTGATTTATAGTGCTAGCACACTGAGATACCATGCCGCAGTTTAACATGAATACCCCACTCAGACACAGTATACTGACTCCGAGCTGACCAGACCTTGTTTTAGCCCTTTAATGCCGAGCGCCAGACAGGGTAACAACAAGTACCATCTTTTAACGTGTTTTTTTTTTATCATGACGCGGCCTGGGATCGAACCTCCGACGGATGCTCAACCTTCCGGGCCAGAGGTGTCCGCCGCCGTGATATTGCTGGAATAGTGCTGTAACCGGCGTAAAGTTCACTCTCTCACTCAGTCTTGGTCTGAATAGATCCTTGTACTCATATTAAGATTGAAATAGTCTTCACAGATGAAACTCGTCTTCCCAACACGATACACTGTTAGTGATGTTCAACAACATCTGGTCTGTTGACTAACGTACAGTCCCCGACACAGTGAGTGAGTTGCGTTTTACTGCCGCTTTGAAGTGTATCAATTGTATCACGGCGTCAGCTTCATGTGGGGGGAAAGCCCGAAGGTAGGGGAGTGAGTGAGTATGGTTTTACGATGTTTTAGCAGTATTCCAGCAATATCACAGCGGGGGACGCTAGAAATGGGTTTCGCACATTCTACCCATGTCGGGAATCGAACCCGGGTCTTCGGCGTGGCGAGCGAACGCTTTAACCACTAGGCTAACACCCCCATCCCCCCCGAAGTTAGACTTTATGTGGATAAGGGTGGGATCTCCTGGGACGTTGGCAGAAATTTGATTATGGGTAAAAAAGTGATTAACCAACTAGAAACTAGGAATTACGGTTTATCTATCCGTTGGGAATTAATGTCCTAGGTCCCTCGTTCGCCCCGCTCACACGGGTTCTATGGCATTAATTCCCCCGGGAAAGATAAACCGTAATTCCTCGTGACTCGTTAGTTATTCTCCTAATCACCGTCAGCAGTCCTGCATTCTCTCTCCCCACCACCTCTAGCTCCCATACAATCAAAGAGATTTCGTCTGTTTAAAAATCTGTTCCCTCACCTGTCAAAAAAAATAGATTGAAAACGAGAATAGGTATTTTGTATCAAATTCGACAATTTATTATCCACCCCCGAGTGATTCTGAGTACATCTAGTCAAGCAAATGTCGGATTGTGTTGTGTCGCCCGTATCTATTGCCGTTGTTTGATCCCATACACTGAGGAGGGGGACCAGCGTTCTTTCAAGAGGGGTACCGGCGCTCGTCGCGGCCTCTAATGTTTCTGTCAACGAAGGAGGAAAGTCACCTGCACTGTCACACTGACAATGGAAGACAATGCCTGACCAGGAGGTAGTGGAGTCGACCGTCTCTCACAGCTATATGTTCTACTCTGTGGAGCCGCAGAAGGCTCTCATTTCGGGATAATTCAATTAATTGCCGACAATCATGAAATGGGGCTAATCCAGGTCTAAATGGCCATGAATGTAGCGATTATCGCGATTATTGGTGTCATGCTGTCCGTATCGCTGCGGACACCCGATAGGGACATGCGCAGTGGGTGGACATTGCCTGAGACTGGCGGATGAATACATTCTACTCCACTTATCACACATCCGCACTATCGTCCAGTGACCGCTATCAGGAAAAACACAGTTCATGTTTCAAGTGTTCGCGATGGTCAGGAGATAAATGCATAAACTGGGTACAACAACGTTCTTTGTAAGAATATAATTAAAATCATTATTCCTGTTTTTTCGATAAGGTTCTGATTTATACCATAACATGAGGTGAGGTGAGGTGAAATGGGGTTTAACGTCACGTCCAAGATTATTGCACTTATATAGCGACGTGCATGTACGTGTGTGTGTTTGTGTGGCTGCTTGTACTAGTCCGGACTGATGCCGATCTATAGTGCTAGCGCAATAAGATAACATGCCGCAGTTTAACATGAATACCCCACTCAGACACAGTATACTGACTACGAGCCGACCAGGGCTTGTTTTAGCCCCTTAATGCCGAGGGCCAGACAGGGTAACAACAAGTACCATCTTTTAACGTCTTTTGGTATGAGGCTGGGGATCGAACCCCGGACCTTCCGCTCTCCGGGCAGACGCTCTACCACTAGACCACGGAGGCGGTCCTTACAATAACATAAACGGAGTTTGACAGAGATATATATTTGAAAATGTAATGGGGTTATTATTCGGATCTTATTTCATGGTGAAGAATCAAACCTGAAACATAAGATGTAACATTTTGGTTCATTTTTAGTTTTGTCACATGTATAAAATGCCAAACAAATAGGGGATAGTGGAAATCACCGAGATATATCTTCTGAAAATGATAAGATCACATGTGCTGGGGAGTAGGCTCCGATCCAATAGGTTGTAATAGTTGGTGTGATGAGATTGTGGCGCACTAGGTCGTGACAGAGGTCGGGGGTAAAATTCGAAATTTGCATTTTGCAGCCAACGTCACTATTATCGGGTAAAACTACCTCTGTTGACCAGACATGCACGAATTCTCGAGGCATGCTTCTGGTGCGTCGATTGATTTCAACTTGACTTATGTGGTGGGTAGAATTTGACGTTGACGGGAAGCCACGGTCTCAGTGCTGGTCATGGCATGACCTGGATAGTTTACTCTTGGAGAACTTGGGTGACAATCCTGGTACGGTGAGCACGTGCATTTCCATCTTGATAGATGTACACGTTGTACAAATGGCACTACGAGTGGTGCAATGATGTCCCGATAGTATTGATCCGTGACCCTGCCATGTGCAATATGGAGCGCAGGTCGGCCAGTCTTTGGGATACCACTATATTGACCCGCCCTCCAAAATGATCATGCGGTCGGGTAGCCTAGTGGTCAAAGCGTTCACTCGTCACGCCGAAGACCCGGGTTCGATTCCCGACATGGGTATAATGTGTGAAGCCAATTTCTGGTGACCCCCGCCGTGATATTGCTGAAATATTGCTAAAAGCGGCGTAAAACCATACTCACTCACTCACTCACTCATGCTGTACGACGTTAATGGACCCGTGAAGATCCGGGTAGAATAGGTCTTCAGCATCCCATGCTTGCCGTAAGAGGCGACTATGCTTGTCGTAAGAAGCGGCTAACGGGATCGGGTGGTCAGTCTCGCTGACTTGTTTGATGCATGTCATCGTTTCCCACATTGCGTGGATCGATGCTCGTGATATCAATCACTGGATAATGTGGTCCAGACTCGATTATTTACAGACCGCCGACACGTAGCTGGAGTGCGGTGTTAAACAAAACAAACGACGTTAACGTCCATGAAACGCTCCTTATGACGTCACCAAACTCGCTTCCCTCGTCCATGGAAGTAGAGAGTGAACCTCGATTCGTCAGAAAACATGACATTAGCCAAACGTCGCAAACGCCATCTGTGCAGATGATGTCGCACCGCCTGGGCATGGACCCGTACACCAGTTGCCTGTTGCAATCGGTCCTTTATCTGAGTGGCACTTTGCAACCGATATCTTAAAGCCATCGTTCGACAAATCTGTTCTGGGCTGGGGTTGTGGCCTTTGGGCATCGATGTCATTTGTTTGTTGGTATCGGGCCCACAATCTGCTGATGACAGACTGAGTAACATGCAGTGTTGGGGCAACACTATTCTGACGTGTGCACACCTGCAACATGCCTATGGCAGGGAAACGTTCAGTACGTTGCAAACGTCGCATGACCAATGCTGTTGCTTCCTTAATGATTAAATGTGTTAAATAAAGTGTCTTTGATTGTTTGGTTCCAAGAAAACAATATGCGTTGCCTCACAACCGAGTCTGAGTGACAACGGTAAATCTAGCATACCACCCCTTGCACGGGCTTGTCCGAGGTCACGTGCTTCATGACTGTCACAATGTTGCGTTTGGAGCTTGATTTGGGAGTTGGGTTTGGGAGCCACATAATTAATTCACTTACTTTCATTGCCAAACATGGTTGTATTTCCCTGTAGGTGTGGTGTATCGTATTAGTTATATGCTCATATATGGTTTGTGTCATGCCTATGACATTTCAGGTTTCGGACCTGATGCACAATGGCGCTTGGCACGTGCGTGCGTGCGTATGTGACAGTGTGACAGTGCGCAGCTGCTTATACTGGTCCGGAGTCTCAGCTAAGGCCCATGGCATTCTGGAGTTGTTTGTGCCGGGAATATTGAGTTTGGCCTCCACCATCGGTTTTATAGAATTAGCCCACTGGGATACCATGTTGCTGTTTAACACCCGACTCACACACATTACACTGACTTTGAGCCGACCAGTCCTTGTTTTATCCCCTAAATGCGAGTGCGAGACAGGGCAACAAAAAGTACCATCTTTTACGTCTTTGATATTACGCGGCCGGGGATCGAACCACCAACCTTCAGCTCTCCGGGCAAACGATCTATCCTCGAGCTAGGCCACGGAGGCGGTCTGTGAGTAAAGGACGATATTACACAGTGACACTAAACGTATCTGCAATAATCAAGGGTATTTCGATGGTATTGTGCTATTTCAGAGTTCAAATGCACTTACACAGTGTGTGTGCTATTTCTTATGTACTTCATAACTTATTAAATAGTCATAAAATATAATTATTTATTTTGTATCGAGTTATTTTTTTAAATTGAATAAGGTATCAACCTGATGGGTATATTACTACGTTTACTACAAATTAATAAAAACATATATCATAAAATCATATTTTGTTATTTTCCATCGACTTAGTTTTAGAAAACAAAATGAATAGCGAATATATTACAAAAGTGGTCATAAACAACATAAACATTCCTTTTCCATTGAGTTTGTTTCTGAAAATGAATTCGGTCTACAGAGTACCCACATATTCTGCCCTCCAGACCTTAGAGTGAGTGAGTATGGTTTTACGCCGCTTTTAGCAATATTCCAGCAACATCGCGGCGGGGGACACCAGAAATGGGCTCCACACATTGTACCAATGTCGGGAATCGAACCCGGGTCTTCGGCGTGACGAGCGAACACTAGGCTACCCGACCGCCCCTCCAGACCTTAGAGGATAAATTAAGATGAAACCAACTCAAGTTTAGAATGACTTGACAAGTCTAGATTGCCTCAGCTCTAAAATTAAGCATTGTTCCGTAATCCATTTGGTTAATATATGTTATATTTTGTAGATGTAGATATTTTTAACTTTATTCATTGGACTTAATTTTATTCTATTTTAAAGTAGTAGATACCATATAATCCGTGACCACAATATTTAATGTGAAATAGAATACAGGAAATCAATCTAAGACAGGAAATTCCGACATTTAACATAATACTTAAGTAAGATCACGCTTAAGTTGACAGTCAGCTACACATAAGACTTCTAAGGTATAAAAGGTATTAAGACAGGCAACAGTATCCACCCCGGTTGCAGACCTTGAGTGAAATAGCTGACGCGGCAGCGTATCAGTGTCACGGAACTACTACAAACTCGGGCATTGTCTTACCTTTCTCGTGGTCACGTGGTCTACTGTTCCCCGGGTCACATGGGGTCAGGTTACCTCCCAACAGGTGCTTGTGGCTAATGCAGTTCACCCCACAGTTTGAATAAAGAGCTCTTGTTGACAGGTGAAGGTACACCTGACTTCATAATAACGGCTTTTGTGCGATTGCAGCATTGATGATGCTCGTCTTACAACAAACGCTCTTAATCACCAGAGGTTAATTGCTAGTATATATTACTAATATATCTATAATATGGTCTCTGGTATTACTTTACGTGTGAAATGTTCACAGCAACGACTGATTATTTAAAAATTCAAAGTTTCGATGGGTTTATTTGTGTTGGTTTTTAAAAATTGTCGTGAGCTGTGATCCAAGTGTTAACCCCCTTTAAGATCCATGTTCTACACGATTCCGGGTGAAAAGTCCCCAGCAACCTAAGATTGTCGTAAGAGGCGACAAAATAAACACACGGCTTCATATGCGTGCCTAGTCCTGCCGCCATGACTGTGAAATATTTTTATGAAAAAAACAGCCCAATCTGTACAAAAGCTTGCTCTATTCCACAATCAGCATCAGGAAAAGTATTTGTTAAATTTCAGAAGAGAGGTGAGTATTGTGCAAGACAATATTTCATAGACTAAATGTTAGTCTAATATCCCTTTCGCCCAGATGTGCCACCATGGGCTTATCTAACCTTCAGTTGACGCACCGCCATATAACAAAACTACCGTTCAAGGCGGTACTTAACCCAAATCACCTACTTACTCACTCACACGCTCGTTTTTTTCTGTGACTTCTGTGATTCTCTTGGATTATGACAATGCATTTCGAAAATCTGAAACACTCATGTACACTTGGCCTTCCAGGAACCTTTGTCCCAATGGGGGAAATGCCGTGCTAAAATCACTAATTCTACCGAAATATGACCATTTATTCTCATCTCTAACAGCTCCACCAGATACTAAGCTTAAACGTTTTAAAAAGGCGTTTCTACGGAAGCGTAGTAGGGCCACGGTGAATTCTTTTGTTGTCTAAGTATCTCCTACGTATGACTTATTATCTCCTACGTAGTAAGTCATACGTAGGAGATAGTAAGCCCTACGGAGGAGATACTAAGTCCTACGTTTCATTAATGATCGTCTGGATAATGACCGACAATTCATGTCATTCAAAAACGTTTTCAATTTGAAAAAACCCCAACTTTTTAACCTACATAGGTGTTCTTCACGCTGTTAAGATTATCAAAATTTGACATTATCCTACAATCTCCCTTTTTCCATTTCATATATATCATCCGAACAAACAAAAAAAGGTTCACGGTATTTCTATGAAATACTTATTTAAACATATGTGAAAGAAAAAATCAGTTTGCTACATGGGCGTACGAACCTGGACACGATATTGAAGACCAAGACAGGAAGAGTATTCATTCTATCGCACAAAATGCAAAGCCCGGTAACAATATCCAAAGAAAACGTTCTTTTGGTTATTTTTCGAAAAATAACGATCATTTTCAACTTTAGAAATATTAACTATCCACCAACATTCCAATTTATACAGAATTTTATAAGTTAACAAAGGATACCTCTGTCATCAATTGTAACGGAGATTACTTTAATAAGCTTTGGTTAAGGTGTCATGTTTTATTTCTTTGAATATATTGTTATGCCAAATGCTGCAGAAAACTAAACAAATTATTTTAAAAAAAGAAGAAGTTTTCTGTTACTCGCACATACTCCGTGGTGATTATGGTTGGAATAGGTCCCAAGCAACCTGAGTTGAAAGCGCGGTTATATCTTTTTGCATTCGGAACTCTCCGATT